>NC_136411.1:183621439-183953939 GCF_051521515.1 Lactuca serriola | reverse complement strand
AGAGAGAATGATATTTAAAGTGATAACCTACTCTATGGGTACCCAAAATGTGTTAAGATATAAAGTACTTATCCATAAAGATATTAATACATTACTATTATGGGTAAAAGAATATAAATGTGTTGCTATTAAGGATAAAAAAAATATCGTATATTACTCTTGGTAAAGAAAATTCAAATATGTTGTTATTATGGGTAAAACATAAAGTAGATTGCTACTATTATCGGTAAATAAATACAAATACGTTGCAATTAAAGGTAAAAATGATAGAGTAAGCTGTATATATTAGTAGCGAAAGTAAGTAAAGTACATTGCTTTTTATAAAGTAGGATGGTTTATGCTAAAAAACTAAACCATCAATGTCGAATCTAGTTTCAAATATGTGTCCGGCTTGAAATTTCAAATGAGAATTAAAAATCTTTATTGGGGCAGGAGAAATTTTTTAATTTCTTTTTGTTTGCACACTAATAAAAAGTAGTGTGTAATGGAATATGTTTTCAAGTAGAAAAAAAAAAAGGAGGTGTAATGATAATGAATAAATAAATTTGAACATATGTTATCAAAAGTGCATTGCCACTGATTAAGGAGCAAAAGTAAAGGTGATTGGTGGATGAAAGCTCACTAAAATATTCCAAAATTTATATCTAATATGTGGCATAAACTCTATGTATTTGTTATACGTTTAACCTTTTTTACTGAATATTTTGTTTTTTGGTTAAAATAAAAGACATAATCTTGATACAAAGAAAGAAAGTGACTTTCTTTTTTCACTGATTGCATTTATTTGGCGCTTAGCTGTATACACGCCCTAATCAATCTTGAAAAAAAGTGGTACCACAGTGTTGGTGAAAAGGAGGATATTTTAACAAATTGCATTAAAATCAAGACATATGGCATATGGGGCTCTGAATTTTGAAATAATATAAAAAACAGTCCAGTCATTTTCTAATGACTAATTTGAGTCAGAAACATGCAAACCAGCCTTCATAAAAGGGAACACACTTTAAATAGACCAAAAATCACACATGTCATCAAAATTGAAACCCACCCAATCAGAAAACAACACCTGTCATAAATCATAATTTTTTGTGAAATTTGAAGAATTGATGAAGCAATCTGTGTACTTCCCCATAATTCTTTCTGTTGCAATTGAGACGATCTTTAATCCAATTTGGAAGCTTGTTTGTTGGATGTGACAAACTCTTTTTCATAGAATCCGTTGTATATCGCGTGTCCACTAATAAAATCGCTGCGTAATCATTAATATGCCTAATTGCTCTTCCTGTAAAAAAGAATTCAAAAAAAAGTTTTTATTTGTTTAAAATTTATATAAAGTTTTAAATAACATTACCTATGGATTGATTTACAGCTTTCATGCAAAGATTTTCATAATACTCCCTTCCTCTATTCTTACAACTTCTCAAAATCTCGAATCCAGCTTGAGCATCACCATTAAAGCGTGTAAAATTATAATCTTTTTTTGTCACGTCTTCAAGAGAATCGATATATTTTACTCTTTCCATTAATTCAATATCAGAAGGACTAGGGTAAGGCAACCCCACCATAACTATGCAACGACCCATTCCATCGCTAAAATTAATCCCTTCTGATATCTTCCCTCCAACAACCGCAAAAAACACAGCACCATTTTCAACCGATTCCTTGTA
Source organism: Lactuca serriola (assembly GCF_051521515.1). Classification (NCBI taxonomy): domain Eukaryota; kingdom Viridiplantae; phylum Streptophyta; class Magnoliopsida; order Asterales; family Asteraceae; genus Lactuca; species Lactuca serriola. The sequence goes on along the minus strand of NC_136411.1, from coordinate 183,952,272 downwards.
TTCTTTCAACACATTTTCAACTTCCATGCTTTTTCTTGGCTCTCTAAACACCCGTTTCTTTTTCATTATTCTTCCTAGGATTCCGGAAGCTTCCCATGAAGTGTACACACATTCTTCATAGTCAAACGAAGAAAAGAAGACCACAATACCTTGTGGAATCACACTCACCAGATTACAAATTAGAAGCCCTAGCTCCCCAACCTATGAAAAAAAAAAGTCAACAAGTCAATAAGTGTATGTTGTCTGAAAGAAAAAGACTTTTCGTTTTTTAAAATCTGTATAAATGATACCAAACTAACCATGATTGATGTACTTCTAGAATTATAGCTGAAGTCCATGGGTTGACCCGTGGGCCCGTGTGAAACGGATATGGGTAAAATATTCTCGGGTGGGATTATATGACCACAAGAGAAAAAATGAAGCTGATGTGGCGGTAGCCATGGAAAGAGTCTTGCGCGTGTTTCTTCTATAGGTTGTAGGGTCCCGCCAGCTAATACACAAGCATGGGCCTCATCAACAATCTACAAAGAATAACAATGTACTTTACTTATATATATTTTTTACCCATAATAGTAACATATTTTAATATTCAAAGAATTTTATAAAGGTTTAAAGCAAACCTCATGAAAGATCTTCTCCCCAGTAAGCATAACGTATTTTAAATATCCTCCTTGTTGTTTAGAGTCTTTTGGTTTTTTCCTTGAGAGTATTATCCTCCCATCACTATCATGATTTGTCAATGAGAGTAATAATCCAGCTAATGCGCGAAAGCTTGATAAGATGCTACTCTCGTGGAGGGCAAAATTGTCATTTTGTAAGCTAATTATCCTATCTCCATACCCACTGACCTGAGAGACAAACAAAAAAGAGACATTAGCAACTTTGCAAACATGGACATGTAAATATGTAATCACGAGAAAACAAGAAACTCACCTTGTGAATCATGTTGCTGTCTTTGATATATTGAAGAAGTTTAACTAAGTTTATGTTGTCAATGTTGAGAGAAAACACAAATTCGTTAATGCGCAAAGAGCATTCAGATCCATTAGGGAGTTCTTCTAGAATGGAAGAATCAATGAAATTGGTGTCATCTTTGTTGCATAAAGTTTGGATAAAAGCACGAGTGAGAATCATTAATGTTTGAATGTGTCTTCGATTCCCTGGTCCTAAAAGATTGCGGAATCGTTCAAAATAGCCCTCTAAACTTGAATTAACACGTTCCAACTGTAGTGATTTGGAAAGATTCAGTTCCATGATGAAAAAAAAATCCAAGAATGATTTTTAGAGGGAGATAAGATAAGAATAACAGGGATTAAGTAATTACCTGGGACAAAGTGATTTTGGAGTCATACATGCTGATGAGAGAGTCAGCAAGATTGTGAGCTTCATCTATAATAACAACACTGTTCTTCAAGCTTAATCCAAGTGATTCACGTGAAGATTTAGAGAGAAGAGATTGATAAGGAAGAACAACAAGATCTGCTGAAGGAACCATGCTTCTGGAACCATAATAAGGACAAGTTCCTAAATTGCCCCCAAGGCGAACAAGATCTTCAATGTCTAAGGGTCCTTGATCATTCATCTTGTTTTTGAACTGCTTTTGTAGCTTATGTTTGCTAAGCATTGGGCATCCACTTGAGGCCTTTGTCTTGCGTACTTTTCCCCCAACTTCCTTCTTTCTCGACACTAGGGTTTTCTTATTCTTCTGAAGATCCAAACATCGTTCGTTAATCAAGGTGGAATTCCCAAGCTTCAACACTTCTGCAAATTAGTTTCGTTTCAGAATTCAGATGGCTTGATCATGTCATCATTGAAGATGTACAGATGAAAAACAATGATTTACCTTCATTTATGCAGAAGTTCTTCCTGGATCCCAAACATGCAACCTTTAGGTCGCTAGCAAAAGCGGTTTTCCTCAATTCTTTTACAAATTGCGAGAGCTGTGAATGAGTTCTGCTACAGAAATAGATCTTAAAATCAGCTTCTTCCTCTTCATCGCTTGATTCATTGCCTTCTTTTTCACTGTCACTCGAAGATGAGCCACAACAAGCTCCGTTTTTTCTCTTTGATAGCGCACTCTTCTCATCTTCACTTTCGTATTCTTCTACCAAGAACTCTTTATCATCTAGCTTCTCTCCGTCACTTTTCACTGTCGAATTATTGTGTTCCCTGCCATTTACATTGTAATCAGCTTCGATCTCTCTAAAATGATTAAATAAATCGTTGAAACTCTCCTCAAGTCCAGTTTTATCGCTTTTTTTACTTCTAAATCCGTGTCTTTTCTTTAGCTTAACCTTCTTCTTGGGGCTTTCTGCCTTTATATTCTTTATCCAGTCAGGTTCATCATCTGGCCCAGAATGATCTCCAGTTGTTCCATTAAGATGCGTATCGACTGAACTGTCATTATTTTTGCGTTGCTTTCGATCGACAAGCCATTGCAGAGCGCTACATATTATACTTAGGGTTTTTCCTGTCCCTGTTTAGCAACAATAGCCAATAGGTGTTCATATTTCATATCACTAACATTCTTTTACTCCCATAATTCGACACACACACACACAGAGAACGAACGGTAGTAAAAGCAAGATTACCAGTAGGGCTTTCGAGCATTGCGATTCCTCCTTTGTCAAGAGAATCATAGAGAGCATTCATAAAATCAATCTGAATGGAGTAGGGTTTGAACGGAAAAGCCCCAAATTTCTGTCCTGTTTCTTCCATTTCACCGTTTTCTTCCACTGGAGATGCTACCAACATTTTCCCGCGCTAATTGCCGGTGACAATATATAGTTGACCACTTGACCTCGGGTCGGGTCTTCATACGATTAATGAACTTGGGCTTACTAAAAAAAAAATTGTGAAATCTTTACCTAATAAACAGGAATGATTTTGCCACATGTCTTTCTTTCATTCAATTTGTTACATATTATTTTGTCATAATTTAGAGATATATTTATTTTCCACTTGTCATTTATTTATTTTCCATTTCTAATATATTATTAATTTAGTTTCCATAAATTAAACCTACCATAATGATATTAATTTAAAGTTTTAAATTTTAAATTTTAAATTTCAATTTCAATTTCAAATAAATTTACAGTTTAAACCTTTGTGTTTAACATTTTGTTATAATTAACCTGTTTAGTATATGGATCTGATAACTAAACACATAATTTTAATTTATTTATTTTTTGTATGTTTTTTTCTCATAATTTTTATTTATTTCAAATTTCAAATTCAAATAAATTTCTTATTTAATCATTCCTATTTAACATTTTGTTTTAATCAACCTGTATAATATACGGGTGTCACAACTAGTTAAGTAATCTAAGAACAATTTTATGCATACGAATAAAATAATTCAAAAATTTTGGTTTAGCAAAAATAGCCATTCAGAATGAATATTCTTAGGAAAAAGTCCGAAATTCAATAAACGATTTCAGAATTTTGAAATTTTTTTTATTAAATCTAAATAAAAGTTAAACATAATAATGTCAATTATATACAATATTAACTACAACATTTTAAAAATAAAATCCGAAATGAAACATTCTTTGAAAAACAAAAAGAACTCTTGGTTTGTTTAGTAACATCCTCAATTATGAGACCTCCCCCCAAACTTCGCATTATTGGAAAAACCGCATTGGACATAGGAGAATATTTTTTTAGTTTCAATTTTGGAATAGTGGTTACATTCAAAATTGGGTTTTTAGTAATGTAGCACAACGGAGTTTGATAAATTTACCTATTTAGTCACTTAAGTTTTTTTTGTGCACATTTAGTCACTAAAGTTACAACTACGTGTCAATTATACCATTTTGTTCCTTGATACCGGAATAACCAGTAAGTTTACTGATGTGGTATTTTAATTTTAAAACACATTAAAAAGTATGAAGGCCACGTACACTTCCTTCTCCTTCTAGTGGGCATTGTACTCCCTTCTCTAACATTCGTCAAATTTTAGCTTACTATTTATAAGGTCAATTCATAACAACATGCCTTATACTTATAGTGTGAGATTGAACAGAGATTAACAGGTACACCAATTTCCTCTGGGATTCAAAAGAGACCCCATATCACCTTAAACAGCTCTCACTTTCCTTTTCCTTTGCAATTTATTTCCACTTACAACCCATATTTTAGGGTTTTGTGTTACCTTTGCCATTGTTGGATCTACGAAGCAATACAAACACTACTAACTCGAACACCTCCACCACCTCAACTTGTTGTTTTCACCACCACCGTGGCTCTCTCTCTCTCTCTCTCTCTCTCTCTCTCTCTCTCTCTCTTTATATATATATATATATATATATATATATATATATATATATATATATACACGTCTTCTCTTACCTTCTATGTATATATCTCTCTCTATCTATTACATAAGATGGATGCCTACATACTCATAATTGCATATTCTTTATTCTCTCAAATTGTTTGTGAGAGACTTATTTTCGTACACACGTAATAAAAAATCCAGCCATGAACATATTTCTACACACATAATTCTAGCACTACCAACAAAAACCTAAGAGCGGGGGAGGTTTAATGGCGGGAAATGATTGGATAAAAGTTATCTTTCAATGAGTCTGATCTACCTTGCTCTTGGGTTAAAGTAAGTCTATTTCGTTGATTCTTGATTAACCGGTGTGTGTGTGTAAGTCTAGGATTTTCTATTATCATGTACTCATGTTTTTTTAACTTTGTGTGGAAGAATCGAATCGGATAGAGTTGAATTGAATCGATGAATCGTCATAGGGATTCCAATCATCAACGAAATTGAATAACCGATGTAGAAGCACTGATCGACGCCGGGAGAGTCGAGGATCTGGAGAAGGTCGTCGACTCAACACAAACTGATCTGTGCCGGAGATAGTGAAGAGGGAGGAGGAGAAGTATATATCACAATTTTGTTTGCCCTGTGGAAAAGAAAAAAAAAAGTTATTTAGGGCTGGTGACTTGGTGGGGGAATTGGGATGAGCCTTTTTATTTACTTATTATCGGATGTGAACTAATTTGCCACGTAGGATGTTATTAACCTAGAAACATGTTAGTTTAGGGGTTAAAACCCTATTTAACAGGTAAAATTCAACTTTATGGATCTGTTGTTAAAATAAATAAATAAATAAATAAATAAAAAATTAAGTGACTAAATATGTAAATTGACCAAACTTTGTTGTTCTACAATACCAAAAACCCTTCAAAATCAACCATCTTAATCATGTGTTTATTCACGTTGTCCTTATTGATAGACCTGATAAACTTGTCGTGTCAGGTTCGTGTCGTGTCAAAGACATTAAACGGGTTGAAAGGACTTAACCCTAACCCGACCCGTTTAATTATCGTGTTGTGTCATGTTAACCCATTTATTTTCGTGTTGGTTTCATGTCGGGTTTCGGGTTAAGGCTTATACCTTATAAATATGTTGTGTCATGTCGGGTTGAAATATTTTAAAGATTGGAAAGTAGGAGTTATGGAGACAAAAAGAAAAAAGTAAAACACTGGAGTTATGAGATGGAATGACAAAATTTATAATAAGTTTAGAAGGAAAAATGAAAAGAATTAAAGTTGGGGAGTAAAGGGATAAATGGTGATGATGATTAAAATTAAGTAACTTTGAAAATTTGAATATTACTTCTAATTCTTGAGTTTGACCCACTATAACATATAATATATTTATAAAAATGTGAAATTTATAATAAATAATATATAATTAAATGGGTTATCTTTGAGTTGAAAGTCTTGACCCTAACCCCCACCCGTTTAATTATTGTGTCGTGTCGTGTCAACCCTTTTACATAAATGTGTCGAAATCTCTGACCCTAACCTGCTAATTTCGTATCGGGTTCTCATATTGTGTCATGTTTTGTCAGGTCTACTTATTAACATAGTAATATAGTAGTAATATAGTGCATTTTAATTGAGCATTGTATTTCCTTTATTATGATAACTTTGTATTTTTTTCATTATGACATAATGGATTAAGTAAATAACGGGATCAAAAATTCAAAATGCAGACATTTTCTTCTTCTTATTTTGGGAAAATGACTTAGGAGGGTAACTACCTTTTATCCGTGTTTACATGTTGGCAACTTCTTCTTTTTGGTACATAATAAAGCAACTAGCTTGTTTTAACTGTTTAAATTACACCAATATTACCGGCTAATACTTGTTTTAACCGGTAACTCAAAGGGAAAATGACTTAGGAGGGTAACTACCTCTTATCTGTGTTCACATGTTGGCAACTTCTTATTTTTTGTACATAAGAAAGCAACTAACTTGTTTTAACTGTGTAACATCCTAAAAATCATGACCAAAAATTTCGTTTTTAATTTAATACTAAAACCATAATTGTCAAACCATTAATTTAATACTCCGACATCGGGCCCCGTCCAGCATCAGGCCCTACCTGGCATCGAGCCTCGCTCGGTATACAAGTCTGTCTCTCTTAGGCCCCGCCTGTCTCCGGGCCCCGCCCACTAAACACATACAATCATATAACATGCTAACACATAAAGAAACATACTCTACTATATCTCTGTCCTAAGAAACATACTCTGCTAATAATGAGATACGGAACATCGTCCATACTCAGCTAGTGATGAGATATGGGACCTCGCCCACACTTACCTCCTTACCAGGCACATACAAGTATCACACAGACAACAAGTATAATCTAACATGCAAACATTCCTCAGGCACCCGCCTGACATCAGACCTTGGTCTGGAATAACATACTAGCATACAATGCCTAGGGCTAACCCCCGGGTCTTCCTACTCATAGACTACATGGACTGACATTGTGGCCTTAGACCCATTCACACAATGAGGAGACTCACCTTGCACTGCTGAAGCCCTGGCTGGAACTAGTTGAGTACGGACGAAGTTCCGTATCTCATTATTAACAAAGTATGTTTCTTAGGACAGGGATACGGTAAAGTATGTTTCTTTATGTGTTAACATGTTATATGATTACATGTGTTTAGTGGGCGAGGCCTAAGAGAGAGACATATCTATATACAGAGCGGGGCTCGATGCCAGACGGGGCTTGATGCCGGGCGGGACCCAATGCCGGAGTATTAAATTAATGGTTTGACAATTATGGTTTTAGTATTAAATTAAAAACGAAATTTTTGTTCATGATTTTTGGGATGTTACACAGTTAAAACAAGTTAGTTGCTTTTTTATGTACAAAAAATAAGAAGTTGTCAATATGTGAACACGGATAAGAGGTAGTTACCCTCCTAAGTCATTTTCCCTTTGAGTTACCGGTTAAAACAGGTATTAACCGGTAATATTAGTGTAATTTAAACAGTTAAAACAAGTTAGTTGTTTTATTATGTACAAAAAAGAAGAAGTTGTCAATATATGAACACGGATAAGAGATAGTTACCCTCCTAAGTCATTTTCCCTCTTATTTTGGTCAGATTAAATGGTCTACAAACATTGTCTTTGAATGTTTCTTGAATTTCTGTGAATATATTGTTATAATGGTATTATACTATTATATAATCTTTTAATGAAAAATGATCCAGTTAGCCCATTCAAATATACAAAGCCCAGTTTATCGAGAGGCTAACAAAACCCTAGTTTGGACGATCAATCATCAGAGTATACAATTACAGCCGCCTCCCCCTTCAACGTGGTAGAAGGATCAGCGTATCTAGCACCTTGTAACAATGGTAATCTCTTTCTTTCTTCACAATATCTACTCTGTTTCCAAATTCCGCATATATGTGTATGTAATATGTATACGATTGGTTAATCGGAACAACAGGGAAAAGGAACAGGTAGTTTTGGTAAAAGAAGGAACAAAACACACACTCTATGTGTACGCTGTGGTCGTCGCAGCTTCCATCTCCAAAAGAGCCGATGCTCTGCTTGTGCTTACCCTGCTGCTCGCGTCAGGAAATGTTAGTCAACAATAACTTTCTCTTTATAATTGTTTTGATCAATTGTAGTTGGGATATATGAAGGAACTTGATTATATGATAAATTCAGATAACTGGAGTGTGAAAGCGATTCGTAGGAAGACAACCGGAACTGGACGTATGAGGTATCTCCGTAATGTGCCTCGCCGATTCAAGAGCAACTTCAGAGAAGGTGATTTGATCTTTTTGTTTATTGGTCGTTTGATCTTGTGGATTGTGTTTTTGAGTATACAATCTTGTTAATTTTGTTTATTCAGGTACTCAAGCTGCTCCGAGGAAGATTGGTGCTGCATCATCAGCTTAAATTTCAAATTTAGTTCGTGATCAAGTTTTGTGGAACATCATTAGATGTGTTTAATATAATTGACTTTCAGTTGTAATTTTTCAAGTCTGTTTAGAAATTTGTGTTTTTTAATCAATGATTAAATGAGACATACACTCGCATTGTTATAGAATCTCAAGGTTTTAGTGACAAATTAAGTCCGTATTAGAAATTTTATGACTAATTGCAACGTAATATGATCATAAATATAGATGAAAACACACCAAAAATTTGTTCTGTTTTTGTAACAAGATCATACTCTAAAAACGAAACAATAACTGATGTGTATTAAATCATATACCTGTAATTTGTAACAAGATCAATCTCTAAATCTTCCAAAAATCCCAACTCAAACATATTTACACTTGTAATATATTGCAAACCCTAACGACCTTTCCACAATTTCTTGAGAAGAAGAAAAAAATGGGCTCTTTAATGGGGCAACAGAAGAAGCAAAAATGCATCGCCCTTAGAACATCTTTGGAACACAGAATAAAATAACCATCACATCACATGACATGAATAAAATAAGAAAAAAAGGGGAGGATGATGATGATATTTGCTAGTGTTCAAGAGCTCCAAACTTTTGCTTTTCTTCATGCAATTGTTGGAACACAGAATCCAGTTCTGGAAATGCTGACATCAGCAGCAGCTCAATAAGGTCATACGCTAATAGCTTTAAGCAAACAGATGACTGAAAAAAAAAACATTAGAAACTTAAGTTTAGCAACAATGGCAACAAATATAAAATTTATAGAAAGAAAAAAGTTGACCTGAATAAAGTAATAGACATCTTTTGCACACTGCTCATACTCCTTTCGCCCAAAAACACTTACAACAGCTGCTGGCGCCTTATCTATTTACAAATTTTCAATCATAAAATTATAAATTATAAACTAAATTCATGAAAAAAAAAGTTAAAAAACAAATAATTACCAATCATTAGCTCATAAACTAGTTTAGAACGTCTCTGAGCTTCCTGTTCTTGAGCCTCTTCATGTGTCGGTGTTTGTTCATTGGTGGGTGGTGGTGGTGGAGGTTGGCGGTCATGTGAGTCCTGGGGTGGCTTTACGGTGGTGGGTGGTGGTTGCTGCCGCCTGGGATGCTTTGTTAGAAATATCCCATCTGGCCAAAGTATCTACACACCCAACATAAAATACATTCTATAAATAAAACCTATGAACATTTAATTTCTTGATTCAAAAGTTCATCATAATAAAAAATAAAAAAATAAAAAAAACCTGTTCAAGCTTCTTGATTCCTGAAGCAACAATGGAGCCCTTACGTAGGAGTTGAACTTTAGCAATTAGCCAATCATCAAAGGCATCTGACATGCCTAGCTGTAGGACCTGTTTTGCCACCCAAAAAGCCTTCCTCCTACCAAATATTTACATTTTTTTTAAATAACTACTTCTATAATTATAATTATAATTAAATAATATACAAAAATGATGTAGATTTGTAATACCTGATCCAACCACCATCTTGAAGCTGGAACACAACATCAACAAGATCTAATATAGGGACACTTAAATTTGGTGGGACCCACTACAAACAAAACAAGATAACAAGTTTTATCAAAATGGAAATTATAAACAATAAGAATCTGAATTCATAATTAATTAATTAATTACCTCACTAGGGAATTCTGAAACACCATCATCTGTAAGAATCCCAATCCCAGATGCTGGATTTACAATATTGTCCTCCAATCCCTTTAAAGACTCTTCTTCTGACTTCTTTATTATATGACTTGAAGCAACAATTTCATGGTCACTATCAGAATCCTCTAATGCTTTTCCAATTACCTTTACTACTTCAGGCTTTGCAACCGAAAAACCTGCATTCTTTTTATATATTTTTGACCCATCATTTATAGAATTATTTTTAGCTTCTGATGATGAAGAATTCTTCATTACAGCATCTGAAACCAAAACTTCTCTCCTTGAAGGGTCTCCTACAAACCTAACATCTCTACTCTTTTCACCTGATAGGGTTTGAATGATGGATATAGAATTTGAGAAACTATATGTCTGCACCCAAAAACATTTATAAAAAATTAATTAATACCCTTTAATTATAACAACATAAACAAGTAAAATAAACTATAAAAATGAAACCTGGGAATCAACACTAAGAAAGTCCCAAACTTCAATAGATCCAGATATAGTTGGAAGCTGCATAAGTCTCTGAGAAAAATAGCAACAGATGAGTTAAAGTTAAGTGGTTAATAACTTAATTATAGTAAATCTTTCAAGAAAAATTTCACCTTTAAATAAATGTCAAGAAGTTTACAACGTTCTTGAATAACAGGCACATCAAGTCCTGTTGACAGAAAGTGTTTTGGTGGGAGATGAAGATTATACTCTGGATACTCCTTCAAACGCCTATGTAACTCCTCAAAGTGTCGAAATCTGTATATAATTTATAACTTTAGGGTTAAATATGTAACAAACTATCTTTACTTTTTCTCATTAATGTTCTTGTAGCAGATTTAAGAGGTTTTATGCCATCATGGCATTTGGCATTTTTAGTTTTGGTGTTCTACTGAAAACAATTAGAACTTAACGAATGATAGTTTGGTATCCATTTATGTCATTAAGATTTTAAGACTCATGAATTTATATAACAAAGAAAAAGCACCTTCTTTTGATAGACCAACTAACATTGTTCACATCTGTAACTGATATGGGATACACAGCAAATGTTTTAGATCCACTCTTCACAATGTTTGCACCCAAAACCTGTCATAAATAGCAAATGATCTAATTAATGTCTATCAAATCTTCCATTTCTGTCTAGAAAGAACCAAAAACAAAAAAAAAGTCATGTATGTACCTCACATCTTAGTCTGAAAAATGAATCATCCAATTGTGAATGTTTTTGGGCATTAGTGGATGATGACATGTTACTTTCAGGAATCGAAGGGAATAAAGATGAAACACTTGTGCCACTATTAGTTCTTGCTAATGACTCTTTATCAGATTCATCACTAGATTCAACCGATTTAGAATACCCTTTTGAGGAACTCAAAACATCCTGCATGTCTCCCAATAAGAAGCTTTTTCTTTCCACTTCATGCCAAATTTCCTCTTTCTGATTATTAATATTACTCACTCTTGACCTTTTTCTCCCTGGATTTCTTTTTGGTGAAGCACCTTTTCCTGTTTTTTTCACCTTTTGCCCTTGAAAACTTTCAAGTGGATGATGAATGTGAGTTACAGTTTGCTTCCTGTTACTTTTTCCATCCCATACTTTAGTCCCTGGTGAATTTAATCCTGTTATATCACCACTTTCTTCATCTTCACTAGAATAAACACTACTATTACTCCTTGTTTCATCTTCCTCATCTTCCTCTTCATCATAAAGGAATGATTTATTATCACCTTTGGTGGACCCATGTTTGACTTCCTGTGAAGTCAATGTCTTTGACTGGTTGACCACATTCACTGACGTGGCTGAAGAACTTTGTTGGATGATCATACCATCTTTTGTTTTGTAGTTTCTACCTTTAGCCCACATGTTTTCAAAATTTTCAGGAGCTAATGCTTCGGTTTTTTTACGTGTAACAATGTCTAATTTGTCCCCCCATTCCCCACTAACATGTTGTTTTCGGGTGTCTACTTTGGTATCGATTGAAAGCAAAGGGTCTTTTATGGTGGGGTTGTTAGTGGCAGAATCGTAATTATCTTTCTTTAACAATGTGAGTTCAACACCCTTTGCAGAAGGATCTAATGACACAGATTGAGTATACACTTTAACAGATCCATTTGGCTTTGACTGTGAGTTGACTTGTTCTGTGTTATTAGATACTTTTTCAGGCTTTCTTGATGAATTTTGAACTACATTTTCAATCCTTTCATTAATAAACCTAAATCCAATAAAAGAAAGAAATAAAGAGCACTACAAGAAACAAGATTAATAAAAAAAAGTAAAAAATTAACTGAATTTATAATAACCTGGGATTTGCTAAATTTATAACGGGTCGTATTACTGCACAAGCAAGCATTTCCCTCACTATGTAACGAAATAAAGAACAATTCAGATCCTCAGGTCTGAATGTTAAAGATATGAAACCATCCATAAGATGCTGTAGAACCTACAAGAAGTAAAATAAAACTAAGATTATTTTCATGAACATAAATAATACAAAACTAAAATCAAAAGATGAAGTGGAAGAAAACCTTGTACTCAGCTACAGAAGAAAATAAAGCAGGATGCAACTTATTTTCAGCATAAAGCACAGTTTTTAGTTCTATGTCTCTTTGTGCAATTGTGAGAGGTTCTTGCTTCATAATCTTGATTTGACATGCACGAAAAAGCTCCAAATGGGTGCATAAAAGTTTGATAATGTCCCTATAATGTTTCAAAGTATATAAGTCGATAAATTAATATCATTTAATTGAAGAAAAGGTGGAATTTTTAGCACTGAAACCTTGTGAGAAGGTCAATGAGGTTGATATTTCTCATTCGGCTAGAGAACTCCCCAAAAACACCATTGATAATGAGCACTAGTTCATCTGGACCTTGTTTGTCAGGGGTAATGCGGGAATACCAAAGATCAGTCACCCATTCTGAAACTATGTGTTTTGTGAATTGATCTATTGCATCTTCAACAACTGGAGAGTTGACTTTTTTTCTCCAGTCTGACTTTCCTGAGATGGATTTAGGGTCTAGGGGTGGTTTTTTGACAGAAAAAACATGGGTTGTTGATGGGTTTTTGTTATATGATGCAGCTTTTCTCTTCATGTCATAATCCAATGTGAAGTAGCGAAGAACAATAAGTAAGGATAATGCAGCTGGCAAGTTTATTAACACTGAAGCGCTTGTCACTGAAATAAATTTAAAATCAATGATCATGTCATTAATCAGAAAGATACAAAAATTATCTACGAGCTTCCAATTAAAAGTATGATCGTGCTTCCCAGTTAGCTATCCTTCACCAGGAAAAATTCAACCACACTGACACCAGGTTTCAATTGAATTAACGAAAGACAAACAAGAAGGGGATAATGATCTCAATTCGCATTCAAACAACTAATAGCCCTAAATGTATCAATCAACAAGTGAAGAATTGTCAATTTAGTAACAATTTGGGTAAAGAGAAAAGGCACAATCCTGAGAAGAATTCTAAAAGAGGGAACTTACGAGACATGAGATACGAGAGTCCAATAACGCACATGGACAGGAAAACAATCCGTTTCTTGGCCTCATCGATAAGGTCTCGAGCAGTCACCATTTGCCTGCCAGTGCTCATTTTTTGAGACTCTGATCAGATCAATCTTCAACGCTATAAATTCATTACATAAATTCAACAAAATCGCGACCCAATCTTGCAATCTGATAACTTTCTCGAAGCAATTGAACAGTAGATACGATCGTCTAACCAGATGAAGATGATCATAAAAGAGACCAAGAACAGTGATTGAATTATAAATCGGAAAAGGGGAAATAAAAATAAAAAACCCACTTGAAAAATCGAGGTTTTATGCAATCTGATTGACTGAAGAATTGAAAAAGGCAGTGTTTAGGTTTTGGGAGTGTGCCGTTATTCTCCTTTTTCAACTGCGCTTCGACATTAACTCCGGTGTTGCGTTTTAACGAGGGTTTGAAAAGTCCATTTTCAAGAAACAAGAGGGTATGGAAGTGGAATTGATTTCTAATTATTGTGTTGTCATATCATATGAAGTTCTAATAAGTAGGGTTTTGATCTTTTGATGTTTATATAAAATTCATAAACACTTTCATTTAAAAAAAAATTGTTTATTGTTTATTAAATTTAAATTGTTAGAGCATCGACACATGTTTAATAAGAGTTGAATAGATGTTGATTAGAATTGAATAGAAAGTTAATGGAATGTGAGCGATGATATGGATGAGAATTAAATGAAAAAGTTGTATGATCATTAAGTACTTCAATAGATTTAATCTTTTCTTTTTCAATTAAATTTCAAATCAAATATAAAAATTCATTAAACTTTGTAGACTTTAACGAGTATGGATGTTAAAGAGTATAGTTGAATAAAAAATAAAATGCTGATGTGATAATTTATTAAACTCTTTAGAATTCAATGGATTGTGGATGTCTTAGTTTTCATCGATTAAATGAACAATTAAATCAATAATAAAATGATTTTCTATGTAGCAAAACTAATTGGTAGTTAGAAACTAAAGCTGTTAGCATAAAATAGTTTTGAAGTATTTAATCAAAATATTTGCTTGTTTTTAAATATATAAAATTACATAAAAACTAAAAATTAAACTCTCTTAAAAGTTATATAAATTAGTTTTTTGTTTCAAATTCAGCCAAAGGAAACTTTCTTTTTTAGTTTCTTTTTTAAATTTTTTTGTGCCAAACACACCAATAATATATTATTGAAAGGTTTTTTTTGTTGAACAACTATAAAATGAGAGGTTTTTATCTGTTTGTTTCTTAAATAATTAAAATCTACCAAACACTTATTAAAGTGATGATCTCAAACACTTATTAAAGTGATGATCTCAAACACTTATTAAAGTGATGATCTGATCATTCCAAATTTAAATATTAAAAGTTACTCAAACAGTTTCTTCTACACCATGTTTTGTTATGAATGATTCTGTAACTTTGATTATTCAATGCTATTTTCAAAACATACATTCAAGCATCTCCAACTTTCAAGTAAATAGGAAGGAATCTCGTGGAAAAAAAATGCGTCTACACATTTAGAAAACATCCTTTAATGACAAAAAAAAAGTATTCATGACAAGAATGTTTTTTTATATGTGTGTTGCGTGATTTGAGCTAAAACAGGGCCGGTCCAGACGGTGGGCAACCCGAGCGATCGTCCAGGGCCCACAACTCAAGGGGACCCAAAATTTATGGGATATATATATATATATATATATATATATATATATATATATATATATATATATATATATATATATTACCTAAATGGTTTTTAGAGCCTAAAGTTGGTTCAAACTCAAATTAACTCAAAAGATAAACAATTTTGTTTGCTTATTATTGCAAATTAAACATGTTTATAATGAAGAGTAAATGATATTTTTTTGAATCTATATTATATTTGTCTTTGACAGGTCAAATTGTTTTTTCGCCCTGGGCCCATATATCTTTGGACCGGCCCGAGCTAAAATGGTTTATTTTTTGTATAATGAGTTTCTTAAATGCATGATCTTTTTTTATGTTTAACTTGGTTTTCTTTGGTTGATTCTTTTTGTTTTAAATAACTAGTATACAATAAATATTTACTGTTTGTAGTCGCCTTGATGTTAAAAGAATATTTTTCACTAGAAAATCAATCATAAGTTTAACATCTTTTAAACAAAAACAATAGATAACTTTAAGACCATAATCAATGTTATCAATATCTTATAAAAATTGTTAATGAACGTATGCGTATGTTTTGTAAATAAATCTTTCACCAAAAAAAAAACGGATCGACTTGTAAGTCAACAGAAATACATAATATTATGTTTTTGTGTAATAAATTAGCTTTTAGTTATATGCATGGAATTTTTAGGGTATGTATTCACGTAATTTTCGCAAAGAAAGGAAGGCATTTGGAAGCAAACATGAAAGGTACTAAAAGTTTCACGTGATTGAAGCTTTTGGAGGGAAAATTCTCGTTGATTTATCTTTAGAACTTTATATTAAAAGAATTGAAGTAAAAAAGAAAAGCTTCATAATTTCTTTCAGTAACCAACTTACACTTATTTTTAACTACATCCATTTTACATAGAAAATAAGTGAAAAAAAAAAGATTTTTTTTCCCCTAACCTTGAGTTGGAAAAGAAAAGAGAAAATATGCTAAATATTTTAAACCATTTTATCATTTTATTATTTCAAATATGAGAGAAAGTAAAAGCATGAGCTTTTTTACTTTTGAGAAAAAATTCAAATACTTTTAGCCTTTAGGTTTTGATTTTATATATACAATTAATTCTCTAAGGCTTACAACTAAACATAACCACTACTAGATAGTTATGCACTCTCTTCAGTTATATTGTTTAGATAGGGGTAGTTTGGGGAAATCAATAAATAAGGAGCATCTTATTGGTGCAGGGGAGTTAGGGGCAATTTGGGCATTTTATACTAGTTTGTTATGTTAGATAGTATAAATAGAGGGTAGTGGGCAGGAAGTGAGGATCGATCTTTTCTGTTAAACCTGGAATTATTTCCTCTTGGGAGAGTGGCTATCTCGAATCAGCTAACCTATCCTTAGTTCTTGTAATCTTTTGGGTATTATACAGTTTTTCCAATCATTATTAGAATCATTGGGTGGTTTTTATGTTATTAAATCTGTTATTACAAATCAGTTCATAACACACTACTAGATAGTTTTGCCAAATATAACCATAATCGATGTGGGGATTTATATTTCATTAGCATACAAAATCCTAAAGCATTATGAAAAAAAAATATCAACCAAGTACGTGTTGTTAATATAAAAACCAATTTATAATAAAAATTATACATGTGTGACTGTCGATATCTGATAATTTCACTAAATCCTCCCTCCCCCATTTCCGGGGTTTTCAGGAATTTACCTTTTTACCCTTCAAACACTCTACAATCTCATCCTAATCATATTCTAAAGCTCATCTTTCACCACATGATGCTCATCACTTGCCTCTTCTTTTAGATATTTGTTAATCAATATCGCCAAATCTTTCACACTAGACTTTGTAGGCAGCTTCATCTGCATAAAAAAGCAACAAACTTTAAGCACAAAAGACAAAATTTTCAACTTCAAGACTAGAACTAGTGTCAATTAAGCAAATGACTTACGGGTTTTGACTTATTTGCCCCTGGGTAGAACAACAGTGTTGGATAATCATCCATTTGCAATTTTGGGTGTTCATTTACAGAGGCATCTATCTTTGCAAAAACAAGATTCTCTAATCCCTTAAAGTGTTTTGCCAGTTTCTCCACTTGTTTGCTTGTAGTTTCACAGGTCAAACACCATGGTGTGTGTATCTTGAATATGATCAATATGGAAACATATTAATTGTATAAATGTGTCTTTGATAAAATTGTATAAACGAAGAATGATGGTTTTAATATGTGTAATAAATGGGATACAGACCTCAAGAATGATGTTTTTGGAGTTGCTTAAAACCAATTCTTCAAATGTCTTTCCAACAACTGTAAGAATGTCTGCATCTTTCTGTGATTTCACAATCAAGAGTTCAAGATTGACAATTTTAGGCAAAAGAATTCAATTATAATGGTGAAATGTGAGAAACCATAGGGGTGAAAAACGTAACTTATCCTAAATTTAATTTATATTAACAATGAGATAAGAAAAACTCACATTATCTGGTATTGCTTGGGACTTGTAAAACGGAGGCAGAATACCCTTAAAAAGCCCCGAGCAAAACTCCTACAGAAAAAAAAAATATAATAATAAGAAAATAATAATATAATAATCAATATTCACATATGCATAGAAGTAAACATTAAGAAATCAAAGAAATTTGATTGAATTGCTACTTCTATTTTTGCAGGTGTTGGATCCGACTCTAACAAATACTTGGCACCAGTTTTGTAATCAAAAGCTGTTACCTATCAAACACATTTAAAAAAACAAAAAAAAAATCATAATATCATTAGCAAAATCTTGAAATAATTTGGAGAAAAAAAATGTTAAATTGGTGTTGAAATTGTTCATAATGAAACTAACAAGAGTGTCTTCTGAATCTTCGAGCCCAAATAAAGTTAAAAACGGTTTTGCAAGATTCTCCTCTTTGATGTCTACAAACACAAACATTATCTGCATCCACAAGATGAAATTAACAAACACAATAATTAATAATAATATTGAGTATTAGTCTAAGTGCTAAATGCTAGATGCAAGAAATAGCAACCTGCTTTTATTTTTTCCTTATACTTTGAAAAATCTATTTAATTATAGAATTGTACTTTTAATTTTTATTCTTATTAAGGATATTGTAGTTTGAAAATTCTACCTAATGTCAACAGTGAAAATTACTTTGTATTTGGATGACACAGCTATAACTAAGTAGATATTATTTCAAAGTAAAATGATGTAATAGAAAGAAAAGAAAATAGTATGCTATAATAAATAAATAAATAAAAATACATTGCTATTTTTTGCAGTCTAGTTTAATAATTTGTAATTTGTCAACCTTTGATTTGAACTTCCTTGCAGCATCTTGAAATGGCTCAAGTAATTTCTTGAATTCATCAGCTTCTGCAAAGACATAAACCTGGAACATATAATTTTAACTTTTAAGCCCAATTTTGAATAATCAGTTTATTTGTATACCCTTATTTTATCTATTACATTCAAGTTTAAAAAAAAAAAACTAAATATCTCATTGTGTGATCATTCACACATAATCACTTTCAAAACACACACACACACACACATCATTTAAGATTCAAAAATGTCAAAAGAACACAAAATAAGTTTATAACCTGTAGTTTATCACTGGAGTAAACTTTGACAGAATTCAATTCCGATAAAAAAGTGACCAATGGGAACTTATTATCATTCAAAAATTGCAGAATCTTGTCTTTCTTGAAATCACCTTCTGCAATATGAAGTGTATATAAATGGTGTTTTTATAAACTATAAACAAAAGAAACATACATCAAGTTTATAAATCTTTAGCTTACCATATGAAGTGTATCTTTCTGGTTCACTTTTAACAATACCAAGAAAGAGTTTATCAGATTTAAGATCTGGATATAAAATATTGGCAATTTGGTGGCTGTTTGTCTCGACAAATTGGATATCGTTATCAGTAGTTGCCGCTTTTACAAATTCATCATGATCTGATCCCTGGAAAGTTTAGTAAACGAGAAGACATGATCGATTGTGTTTCGTTTCTGAGTGATTAAGAAACAAGAACACGAAAACACATACCTCGAATTTATTGAATAAAGCAGCTGCAAATATTGAATGTTTCTTAACAAATTCGTTTGCTTCATCAATGGAGTTGATTCTGATAATGGGCGTACCCGTCTTCTTCCTAACCCAGATCACAATTTCTTCCCTAATTCACAGCAGAATTTCTTAATTACAGTCAACGGGTACCAATATATCGTAAAAAAATCGAGAATTGAGATGAAATCTTACGTGGAAAATCCACCAGTGTAAGGTTGAGAAGTGCCATTGACGAAGAGAAGCAAAGTCGGATACCCTTTGATCTCAAGATTCGAAGCTACTTTCGGGTACCTCTCAGCATCAATTTTCGCCATTAAAACAGGGCTCTTTAATTCATTTAAAGAACTAGCAGCTTCCGCAAACCTAGGCATGAGTTCAGCACTTCTTACACACCATGGAGCATAACCCAGAACCAAAACGTACTCATTTCCATCAATAGCCCTTTGAGTATTATCATTGTTGAGTTCAAGAACTATTCGTTGGGCCTTAGTCAACACCTCCGCCTCAGATGACGGCTTAGGGTGGTGGGTTCCACCGCCGCTTTCTTCTTCTGCTTCGTCTAATGCTATAAGTTCCTCAATGTCATCAGATTCTTCACTGGCAGACACACTAATCAAAAAACTGAATGAAAGAAGAAGAAGTATTGCAAGATATATGAATCTAGAAGGGGGTTTTGGAGCAGACATGATCGAGATTTGTGGGGTTGGGAGAATTTGCAAAGAGAAGCAATGTGAATTGTGATTGAGATCTGTATTGATCTATAACTGGGTCGATCGTAGAATCAAGATTTTGTATTGAGGTTTAGTAAGGGTTCTTTGGAGGGAGAGATTTGTTTATACTTGTAAGATCCTGTGTGAAACTGAAACAAAAGAGTGATATAACTCAAAAAAGACGACGGAGTGGGAAGCAACACTGCTTTTTAATCTTTTATCTTCCCGTGCGACGTGCAGTGACTAACGGGATTCAGGTTTGGACTGTCCCCTTTTTTTTCTTTTTGGTTGTGTTAAACTATTGGAAGTGAGGTTGAACTCCCGAGTTAAATTTAAAAAGAGAAAAAAAAAAAAAGAAATGGGTGAAAATAAGAAGAGATTGATGTTTTCAATTGGAAGATCATTTTTCTTAATAACTTTCCTTTCGATTTGGGAGGATTTGAAAAAGAAAAAATAAAATATTTAACTTTCTTTTAATTTCTATAACTTTCCTTTCGATTTGGGAGGATTTGAAAAAGAAAAAATAAAATATTTAACTTTCTTTTAATTTCTCTTCAACTCGGGAGCATAAAAGACAAATTTGTTTTTTTTTCTTTTTTCTTCTTTTCTTTCCTTACAATCTTTTCTCTTCTCTTCTTTTCTTTACTTCAACTCGGGAATGAGGTGTTAAGGTTAAAAGCATATAAAATAACGATATTTTATAACAATAATATATATATATATATATATATATATATATATATATATATATATATATATATATATATATATATATATAAGCAATTGAGAAATTAACAGTAATTTTTATGAATCTTAGATTTTTCCACAACTGTTTTTTTATAATAGCACATTTAGTCTTTATATAAAATATTTTTTATATATATATATATATATATATATATATATATATATATATATATATATATATATATATTCCTTATAGTTTTATTATCTATAGATTAGGTCCCTCTCATTTTTTTTATTTTATAAAAACAGTCCTTATGTTTAAGATTTTTGTATGTTGACATGTTTGGTGTAGAAAATAAATTACAAAATTTGTCCTTGTAATTTCCATAAAGGTCACTGTATATTTTCTTTATAGAAATTGTGTATGTGTTTAAAAAAATAACATAAATAGTTTTTACCTAATATAAAATTTCCACCTAACGTCCCCTGCAATATATATGTAATGTCCCGACTCTCAGGTATTAAATTTACAACTTTTAGTTTCATATTAAAAGGGCTACTCGATGAGTTGGATGCCCGGACTCGTCGAGTAGGAACATTTTCGGCCACGTGATTAAGTGACCGACTCGACGAGTCGGAGGACACGACTCGGCGAGTTGGAGTTGGGGGATGAAACCCTAATTTCCGAGGTTTTGCACCCTATTTAAAGGAACATTTGCCCCTTAGCCTCCCCTTACAGCCCCTTGAGAGTCCAGAAACCCTAAATCGTCGTTTTTTCTCCATATTTGTGTGTTTTTAAGATTGGAAGGTGGATCTTAGTGAAAGGAGCTTGAAGATCAAGAAGCTTGAGGCAAGGAATGGTTGTGGATATGAATTCTACTTCATTTTAGCATCACTTGAAGGTAACAAGTCGTTACATTGGCTTTCCTCCTTTTAGATCTCTTCATGTTTAAGATTAGGGCTTTTCTAGCATGTATGATAACCATTTTCGGGTATGAGCTAGGATCTGAAGTTGCAACTTCAGATCTGAACTTATCTTGGTCTCTATAGCTATAAAGTCTCCATCTTTAGCAAGTATGAGCCTTCCCTTTTGAGTTAAACCTCATTATAAGCTTGGATTTGGTATTCTAAGCCTTTAGAGCCTTGCATGCACGTAAAGTTTGCAACTTTACGTGATAAACATGCTTTGGGAAGCTTGATCTGCAATATGGAGCTTTGTAGTAGCTTAAAATCGCCTGAATGGGTGTTGGATTGAAGTGAATCAACGAATTGATTGGCCAACTCGCCGAGTCCGATGAAGATTGTCGTGCAAGGACTTCTGCATGGACTAGGCGAGTCAGTAGGATGACTCGGCGAGTCAACTAAGGTTTTCCCGACTTTTGAACATGCATGAACTCGACGAGTTGCAGGGAAACTCGACGAGTCAACGGGGGATTTCACGACTTCTCGAGTTCAGGAAGGACTCGACAAGTCGGTGAACTGCACTCGACGAGTCGGGTCAACATGGACTGTTGACCTTGACCATTGACTTGGACTTTGACCAAGGGTTGACTAGTTGACTTCTGGGGTATTTTGGTAAATTGGAAATTTATGAATATGGTCATATGGTAAATATAGGCGGTAGAGTACGTGGCGGTGATTTGAGAGTTAGAGCTTATCACTTTAGTTCGACAGTTGTGAGGTGAGTTTTCCTCACTATACTCAAGGGTCTAAGGCACCAAGGCTGACCCTTTTGGATTGTTATCCTGATATGTTATATGCTTGAGTATTGTATGATATGTTAGATCAGTATCCTGGTAGATAAGATGATATATGTTGTTATGATCCGTTAGATCAGTATCCTAGTAGATAGGATGTTATATGCGGTTATGATCTGTTAGATCGGCTTGTTTGTTTATAGACTGTTATGCAGTTATCTGTTATATGTGCACATGTTTTATTAGTGGTTGAGGATTATCTGCTTTGTGCTAAAGCCAATAGACCTGGACATTCCAACCCGATGGTTGTGGGTCGTGAGTATTTAATCTCGAGGATGATTGGACTCGTAGTATGTGGGCATTCCAACCTGTTGATTATGGGCCTAGGGTATTCCATCCCGAGGATGATTGGACCCATAGTATGTTGGCATTCCAACCGGATGGTTGAGGGCCTGGGGTATTCCAACCCGATGGTTGACTAGACCCATAGTATGATGTTTGTGATTATATGAGTATTGTTGTGTGTATAATATATAAAAGTTATGATAACTGATGATCGGGACATGGTCCCGAATAATGAAGCGATTCGAAACTGAGCATTACAGTAATGGTTCATACACACATATGTATGTGTATAATACATAAAAGTTAGTGAAATAAAGGTATTGCATGTAGAATAAAGTTAAAGAAAAGATGGGGCAAATTAAATATGTTTTAAACTTGAAAAACAATAAAAAAACGAACTTTGGTTGGGGGTAATCTATCAGTAATCAGCATATGTTTAATAAATACATTGTGTTTTTTAGAGAAAATAAAATATGTCGTTATTATAGATAAAAAATAAACTACATTGCCTATATTGGTAAAGAGAATACAATATTTTGCTAATATGGATAAAAAAACAAGTATGTTGCTATTATATATAAAGACTAAAGTGTGTTGATAATATGGATAAAAAGTAATATACATTTCTGTTAGCCTAATTTGGATAAAATTAAAGTATTTTGATATTATGGATAAAAAAACTGTTAGTAAATTGTCTATATTGGTTAAAGGAATACAATCTGTTGCTATTATGGATAAAAATATTAAATATATTGCTATTATGTATAAAAATAAAGTGTGTTTCTATTATGGATAGAAAACAAATCACATTGTTATTATGGATAAAATTTAAAGTATGTTGCCATTATGGATAAAAATATAAGTATATTGTCTGTAGGTAAAAAGAATATAAGATGGGACTATTATGGATAAAAATAAAATGTTTTGCACCAATGGACTTGTAGGTCAACAATATTAGATGTTGGTGGAAATGTGTCTCTCCGCCAAAGGTTGTGGGTTCAAGAATTATTGAAGACAAAATGAGTACTTTAAGAGTAATGTAGAGAGTATGTGTGTTTGCTGTTGTAAAAAATAATATATATATATATATATATATATATATATAGAGAGAGAGAGAGAGAGAGAGGTAGGTTCATGTATTCTAACTATTTATTGTGTGGATGTAAGAATGATTGTGGGCTAATCATTTCAAAAACCTAATAAATGGTATTCTAGTAATCTTAAACTATAATTAATAATTTAATTAATTGAATCAAATATTCATGCCCTATAATTATGGGTAGTTACCTTATTTTTCTCTCAAACCCTACTTATCAATCTTAAAATCATCGGCTATCCTCATCTTCTCCACCCCCATTTGACGAATACCCATCTTCCCCATTGATGCTCGGTCTCTTTGTTCAAGACTCCTGAAATGGATTTTTTGTTACAGGGGTGTGCTAGATATTGTCTATTGCGTCGACGACAATCAACTGATGGGACATCAGAGCAGTATATCGGTCATTGGAAAACCCTAGTTGACAATGTGCTACTTATTTTCACGGTCAATTTTGCCTCAAACACTGCACGACTGGTGCTTCTTCCATCACAGGGGATCGTAAATGGTGGTGATTTCAGGGGAATAAACTGTTGGATTAGTGTCTAAGCCTGTAACCATATTTGGTAAGTACTTGACCCGGTTGTGCATGGTCCTTTTGGGTTGCCTTCACCAAAGCAATTTAACTGGAGAAATAATAGAGAAAGAGGCTATTATGGTTTAGTAATATATTATATGAATAATATATTAAAGGAGAAATCATATTTATTTAGTTAACATTGGTCAAGAATTAATTGAGAATTAATTTTGTGATTAAAAGAAGTTAACTAAACTAGGGGGCTTAACTGTAATTATGTGATAGTTGCAAAATAGGGCAATAGATGCCCTATAGGATATGGTGGATGAATTCAAGGGGATAAGGCCTTAGAATTCGTCCATGATAAGGTTTCTAGGGTTATCCTTTGGGTTGCTTGGTGGGCAAGCAACCAGATAAGGGTAAGGACTGAAACCATAATCCCTACACCTATATAAACACCCGTTGGCATATGAAATTCGTCCATGACTTGATTCATAGGGTTCCTAGAGCCGAATTTCATACCTCCCCTCTATCTCTCTTTCCTCTCCATTTGTTGTTGGTGTTTGTGATCCATTAGAGGTACTACACTTGTGGTACTTGCTTTCAAAGATAAGAAGATTCAAGAAACAAGTTGTTATTACAATATAACAACAAGAGGTATGTATTTCATCCTTCCTTGTGATTTTTGAAATTCTTAGAAGCATATTAGGTTTCCTTATGTGTTCATAATGTTGTATAACTAATAGTGATAACATAGATCCAACTCTAGGGTTGCATGCACACATAGGATTGTTTGTATAAAACCTATCATAAACTTCTTTGGCTGCCTCACCTTGCAACCCTATCCATACGTAAGGTACAACCTGGATAAGTATCGATCTTGAGGTAAGAAAATAATCTCTTTCGTCTTTGTGATACGCACCACTTGTAACCTAATCTCTTCCATCTTTTCAAACATAGTATATTTATTTACAAACATTCTTGATTTCTTTTTAAAAACAAGAAGCAAGGTTAGACTGTCTATCTCTATTGTGATTTTTCACCTTCAGACTATATGTTTCTTTGAGAAACTTCTTGAATTATAACATGTTGTGGCCTCCTATAATTGAATTACGATACACAACCAGATTCCCATGGAACAAGGCAATCCCAGGATCTACAAACATTGATGGTCAAGGTCAAGCACTTCATGATAACATAATAAGAAGCATAAGGACGGAGGTTAAATCTAACTCTAAGGTTATATTGCAGTAAAATATCAAAACTCTCTGAAAATGGCAACATATATGGTTTATAAACACAATCTTCTGAATAAATGAAGCATGTGTTTACATCTTTTCTTTATTCTAAGGAGGATCCCCCATTACATGTCAACATTTGGATCACAAAACACACTCATTACCTTGTGCTTATTCAGATTGTTCCTACCCAATTAATATCCGGTTTATTATTCTTACTTGCTACAAGTGAAATTTTTATATAAATTGTTATAAATGTTAAGTTTTTTTATAAAAATTCCTGCCATTTTTTAATAACAATTGTTTTTTTTTCCTGTCATAGTGCTAGAAAAAGTTTTGTTGTAGAAATCTTGATGTTACCTCAAGTATTGTTAACAAGAAAAATGACTTTTTTTTGTTCTTTCTTATGTCAATTTTTGCATAGAAGGTCCAATATTTTAACATCTTATTTGTTGAGAGTTGTATGTATTTACATTCGTGAACTTCATTATCTGTATGTTTTTATTTCAGGACCACTCAAAGTTGTATGTAACGCCCCGATTCTTGAATACCAATTTATGGTTATAAATTCTCGTGAATTCAAGATCTACTCGACGAGTTGGTTGCCTGACTCGGCGAGTAGTAGCGGGTTTGGGCCATGTGTTTAAGTGACCAACTCGCCGAGTCGGAAGAGTGACTCGACGAGTTGGAGCTGGAGGGTGAAACCCTAATTTCCGGGGTTTGGCACCCTACTTAAGGGATCATTAGCCTCCCTTAGTTCCTTTGCAACCTCTTGAGAGTCCATAAACCCTAATTCGTGTGAGTGTGCTCCATTTGTGTGTTTTAAAGATTTGGAAGGTGTATCTGATGGTTTTTGAGCATTCTAACACTTCCTAAGTGTACATGCAACCCTAATAAACCTTGGATCTATGTTTGTCTAAATACATGTAAAATATGGTTTCCATGGTTCATAATACTATCTAGCATACATGGGGAACTTTAAACCTAGCAGGATGGCTAGAATTACATACCTTGTAGTTGATTTTGATTCCTTGAAACCTTGTGAGCCTAGCACCCCAAGTGTGATGCCTCAAATGCTTCACACAACACTAAATGCCTTTGGAATGACCTTTGAGAGAATACACACACTCTAAAAATCGGCCTAGCCCTCTTATCTCTTTGTGTAGCCGATTTTGGTGGAGAAGATGATCCTTATATAGTGTGACACATCTAGGGTTACACCATGTAAACCCTAATGTGTCATGACTCTTCATTTCCATGACCCATGGGTTTGTAACTCCCATGGAGCATCCTATGGGTTTAACCCAACTTGATAATCCATGGAGCCTTTTAGCCCACTATACAAGTTATGGATGATTTACATAATCAACCCATATATTTAATTAGTTATCTTTTGATCACTTAATTAATTCCAAATTAATTCTTGATCAATACTAATTAAATAATACTATTAATATATTAGAACTTATAATATATTAATAACCACAAGTGTTATTTCTCTTATTTAGTCTATCCAAATGCATGATGCCATGCAACCCAAATGGACCATGCCGGGTCGGATCAAGTACATACCATAAATAGTTATGGACTTAGACACCTTATCCAACAGTCTCCCACTTGGATAAGTCTAATAACTATAACTGCAAGTATGCCTTCAGGAACCGATCAGCAATCGTAGCTCTTTCAAGGTCTCTCGGAACTAAGAAGATGATGATACACCATTTAAGATAAGTGATCATATAATCCTCTGTTCTAGATATCAGCCGGTGTCACACCCCCAAACCAAGGATGGCGGAAACGTTCGGGGGTGGAGGACTTCATGTAGAGTATCACAACAACGAGTATAATAGTGCTAAAAGTAAATACAACCATCATAAATATAATTGAAAAAGTTACACCAAAGTATATGTTTACATGATTCGAATCAATTACATTATGATACAAAATGAACTGTTTGACGATTTATCGTCCCATCCTAAAAACGTTGTTGATTTCCTGTTTTCACTGAATTCCTGAGAATACAAGTAGTTTTGAAAAGTGTCAACACAAAGGTTGGTGAGTTCATAAGCTTTTGATAGTAAGAGTTTAAAAATCGATCTTTGTAAAGAGATGTATGTTACCAAGAAAAATCCAATATTTTCCTTATAAAAGTTATGTGGTCCTAAATACCAGGACCGAAAATGAACAAGTATTTGTCATACTTAAAGATATGAAAGTGGTTTCAAATTGGCGTAAAACCCTTTTTGATATGAAGACGTACAAGTATTTTTCCATACTTAAAGTAATTTCAGTGAGCTAAATCGACATAACTCGCTAAATTAAAGTTAGAACCCGTAAATCTTATGATTTGTTAACACCACATGTGAGCTATCATAACCATACTTGACTTAGACGGCCTCGTAATACGACGTTCTTCAGGCGTCAGAACTGTTATGACACTTGTCACCTCAGACCTGCCGGTCTAGCTGTTGCAAGCAGCTCTGGTGTGGGTTTGTCAAGCCTAATATAGATCTATACACAACTATCACGTTCTCCCTACAAGAGATTTTGGTTACAACTTACAGGACTTTTTGAATTGGTTACTTTGGAAGTAACCTGAAGCGAATGACTCACAAATTTATTCATTAACAAATTTACGTGAACTAAACTGAAAACCTTTGAAAAATAAGTTTGAAAAGTAAATGATACATAAACTATACCTATTATAGTTTATCCAAAACGTTTGTAATGTATAAGAACTCTTTCATGAATATGCATTTGTGCTATGAATCCATAAACTATGCTTATTATAGCTTAATATATGTGTTCTAAATGAATGAGTAATGTTATCATGAATGACTAAGTTTCAGTTTATGATGATAAACTAACAAGAAAACACATTCGATATTTAGAACTTATTGTTATACACTTTGCTCAACATAATACAAAGTGTTATGAAATTTATATGTTGTTAACTAAATTTAACCTTTCTGCGCTGTTTTAGAAAAGTCATAGAAAAATCATACGAAGTCGAAAACTAAATCCATAAATTATGCGAGTTCCCAAAATGTGTCTAGTTTACTCATAATTTTTATCATGATTTTTAATGACTTCCAACTTGGGTGAAATAGTCCATAATCACAGACTGGTCCGGATTGGTGTTTGAAATGATAGGCAGTTTTGTAAAAATCACCATAAATTGTAGAAAAATCGTATGGAGATGTGCAAGTAGTCATTTTAAATATAAGAGCTAGAAATACTTACACCTAAAACAGTTTTTCAAACCAAAATGTTTAAGTTGTCCAAAATAGTTCGTGAATGGAATCCAACTTTTCTGATGAAAGCTGTTAGAAAATTTTAGTTATGTTCTTGGTGTTTTAACTTGTATTCCCCCCCTAAAAACTTGAGAAAACATAAAAAGGTAGGGGTATGAACTCACCTTGATTAGTTTCAGTAGATGAGTGTTGAAGAAGAGAAGTGTCCAACTCAAGAACACTTGAAGAATCACTTGAAGATTCAAAGATCTAACAAGAATGTGATGATGTTTGTGTAAGCAACCTATGATTTTGAGTAGGAGGATGTGTAATAATCATAAGAAAGAGGATGATACTTACTAAATGAAGGAGAAAATCCTTGGAGTATGACTTGAAGTTCTCGAAATTGAGAGAGAAAGATGAGAGAGTTTGGAGTGTGATTATTGGTGGAAAAATGAGAGAATGAATGAAGTGTGAGGAGAGAGGGGACTTTTCTAGCCTTTGACCAATTGTGAGGTTGAAAAAAAAGGTGGGAAAAGTACAATGAAGTGACTAGGTAACGGCTGGTGGGGAATAGTGACATGAGTGGGTATGGGTGGTTGCTTGTGTCATAGAATAAAGGAAAGTCAACACTCCACCTTTGTACTTCACCCACTCTTCTTGGATAAGGTTTTATCCTTAAAAACGTGATTAATCATTAATTAAAGGGTCTTATATGTTAAAATAAAGTTTTGGGTGAAAATCCCGTGTTAAAACAATTAAAAACGGGCCTAAAACGCAAAACTAGACGAAAACCGGGAGAAAAAGAACTTCCAGCGAGACCTCTCGGTCCTAGGCCGAGGTTCGGTCCCTACTGATGCCGAGCCGGAAGCGAAATGGGGCGAACCAGAAGTGAGAGGCGAAGGCGAAGGCTCTGTCCGAAGTCTTAGAAGCGAAGGTGGTCAGACCCGAAATGAACCGAATGAACAGTAGTCTCAGGTTCGGGTGGGTGTATGCGAGGTTCGGCCCTGAGAGGACCTTCGGGTTCGGGTCTTACTGGAGCCTTCGGGTTCGGGTCTTCTTGGTCTCGGTCCCTAAGAGGATTTTCGGGTCCTAAGAGGCTTCGGCCCTATTAGGAGGGTTTCGGGTCCTTAAGCCCTTTTTGCCCGTTCTTTCCCCTTTTCAAGCGGTTTTTGATCCGGTTAAGGGTTGGGAGGACCCGAATGACCTCAAAAGTTATTTTCTGTCGATGTGTCTAGATCTCTCGTGATCCCTTGGTTCCTTGGCTAAGGCAACTGCACTTTCACTATCACAGAAAATTTCCATTGGCTCCTTTATAGCTGGTACAACTCCAAGGTCTCCAATGAAGTTCTTTAGCCATATCGCCTCCTTCGCTGCCTCGCTAGCTGCTATATACTCTGATTCGCAAGTTGAATCAACCACTGTCTCTTGTTTGGAACTCTTCCAAGATATTTCTCCCCCGTTTAAGGTAAAGACCCAGCCTGACTGAGAGCGGAAATTATCCCAGTGTGCCTTGCCAGGGTTCCCCTGATACATGCTAACCATGCTTAAAGCAAAGGCTACATGTCGAGTACACGTCATAGCATACATGATCGATCCTACATCCGAAGCATAAGGTATTCGACTCATTTCTTCTATCTCAGCCTCAGTACTCGGGCTTTGTGTCTTACTCAATCTGGTGTTACTCTGGATGGGTAACTCTCCTTTCTTGGAGTCATGCATTCTGAACCTCTTCAGCACCTTATCCAAGTAGGTACTCTGACTAAGTCCAATTAGTCTTTTACTCCGGTCTCTCAAGATCCTTATCCCTAGAATATAGGTAGCTTCTCCTAGGTCCTTCATAGAGAAACACTTCCCAAGCCAGGACTTAACTTCTTGCAGAGTTGGGATGTCATTTCCTATAAGTAGTATGTCATCCACATACAATACCAAAACGCGAACTATACTCCCACTAGCCTTGACATATACACAAGACTCATCTTCACTCCTAGAAAAGCCAAACTCTTTGACTTTCTCATCAAAGCAAAGATTCCATATGTGAGGTGCTTGCTTTAATCCATAAATGGATTTCTCAAGCTTACACACTCTATTAGGGTATTCTGTATTGACAAAACCCTCTGGCTGACTCATCTAAACATCCTCAGCCAACTTTCCATTAAGGAAAACGGTTTTGACATCCATTTGCCATATTTTGTAATCATGAAATGCAGCTATGGCTAACATAACCCTAATAGACTTAATCTTGGCTACTGGAGAAAAGGTCTCATCATAATCAACTCCCGAAGTTTGAGAGAAGCCCTTTGCAACCAGTTGTGCTTTATAAGTGTGTACATTACCATCCATGTCGGTCTTCTTCTTGAAGATCCACTTGCACCCAACTGTCTTACGACCTGGTACATTGTCAACCAAGTTCCAAACTTGATTGTCATACATGGATTGTATCTCGCCGTCCATTGCCTCTTTCCACTTGGCTGACCCAGGGCCTGCCATGGCTTCCGCGTAACTGTTAGGTTCATCCAGACCTATCAGTGTCTCATCACTGATAAGTGTATCACCTTCCGTAGTAATTAGGCCTGTCAAATCGGGCCGTCGTGTCGTGTTTTTGTCTGACACGACACAACACGATAAGGTTTTTTGTAACACGAACACGACACGACATGATGTCGTGTTTTTTTTCACTAACACGAAAACGAACCAATTAAAAAACGACAACACGACACGACACGACAAAGATAATATTACATAACTATTATTTTTTTTAATTCATATTTAATCATATATAACACGATAAAAATGACAAACATGAAAACACGACAAATACATGCTCAATCGTGTCAATTTCGTGTGGATTTGTAAACACGAACACGACACGACATCGTGTTTTATAAACTTGACACGAACACGACACGAAAACGAATTCGAATTTTGATTTCGTCCCGATTTCGTTTCGTGTCGTGTATTTTTGTCGTGTCGTGTCATAAATTGACACCCCTAGTAGTAATATGGAACCCATAGTAATGTTCAGGTGCATTCCTAACTCTCGTGGAACGCCTCAGAGGTACATATTTGTCAATTGGCTCAATAGGAGTTTCCTCCTCAAGTTGAGTGCTAGGGTTTGAAGTTTCTTCACCACTTAACTCTTGAATTTCTTCAAGGTCAACTTTCCTCCCACTGTTTCCTTGACTTATGAACTCTCTCTCTCGAAAGACAGCCCTCCTAGCTACAAAGACCACATTTTCACTAGGTCTGTAGAAGAGGTAACCAAAGGATTTCTGTGGGTACCCGATGAAAATACACCTCTCACTTCGAGGTTCGTGCTTATCATGAGTCTCGCGTCTCACGAAAGCCTCGCAACCCCAAATCTTGATGTGGTCTAGTTTGGGTACTTTACCAGTCCACATCTCATGAAGAGTTTTGGCAACTTTCTTTGTAGGGACCAGATTAAGTATATGGCGGCAGTCTCTAAGGCATTCCCCCAAAATGAGATTGGTAGCGAAGCTCGACTCATCATGGAACGAACCATATCGAACAAGGTTCGATTATGCCTCTCATTTTACACCATTCAATTGTGGTTTCCTGGGAGGTGTCAATTGTGAGACAATCCCACATTCCCTAAGATATTCGAGGAACTCTGAACTAAGATACTCACCACCTCGATCGGATCGAAGCATCTTAATGTT
This sequence comes from Lactuca serriola, assembly GCF_051521515.1. Classification (NCBI taxonomy): domain Eukaryota; kingdom Viridiplantae; phylum Streptophyta; class Magnoliopsida; order Asterales; family Asteraceae; genus Lactuca; species Lactuca serriola. The sequence continues at coordinate 183,919,897 of NC_136411.1, read as the reverse complement.
CCTGCCCAATTGATTCTCAACTTCCTGTTTAAATTCTTTAAACCTTTCAAAAGTCTCTGACTTATGCTTGTTTAAGTAGACATATCCATATCTACTGTAATCATTAGTGAAAGTCAAATAATAACGATTAGCATCCCTTGTGGCATGTTTGAAGGGTCCACACACATCCGTGTGTACAAGATCCAACAAACCTTCACCCCTCTCACAAGAACCTGTGAAGGGTGACTTTGTCATTTTTCCAAGTAAGCATGATTCGCAACTATCATCTGACTTTAGGTCAAATGACTCCAAGACTCCATCCTTTTGGAGTTGGCATATGCGTTTCTTGCTTATATGTACAAGTCGACAATGCCATAGTGTTGCTTTATCCAAGTTATTATCATTAACAGAATCAATACACAATACATTATTTCCTAAGTTATCAACCACAGATACAGTTTCATACACACCATCACAAGGTAATGCTTTAAAATAAAGAACATTATTAAAGAAAGCATTAATCGAACCAACTTCATTATCAAATGAAAAGGTGAAACCTTGTTTATACAATGCATGAAGGGAAATAATATTTCTTGCCATTTCTGGCGAGTAAAAATATTTATTCAAATCTAAACTAAACCCACTAATTAGCGATAAAGTATAAACTCCAACCTTGGTGACAGGTATAGCTTTCCTATTCCCCGTGATTAAGTTTATTCCTCCATGCTCCACATTCTCACTTCTTCTTAGTCCCTACAGATCAGAACATATATGAATACCGCAACCGGTATCAAGGACCCAAGAGTTAGAATATGGTGAGTTATTAGATAAGATAGTGTAAATACCTGCATGGTTGGGTTTAACTTTCCCACCCTTCACATCTTGCTGGTACTTTGGGCAGTTCCGCTTCCAATGTGACTTTTCATGGCAATAGAAGCATTCAGCCTCTTTTGGGTCAGAAGAAGGAGTGACGAAACCTTTCTTGGTTCCACTTGAAGAAGAGACATCAAGGGTCCTAGCCTTGGTACCCTTCGAAGGGCTCTTCCTCTTCTTCCCTCTACCTTTCCCGATTACCAAGACAGGGGCGGAGTTTGGAGTAGGAGTGTTAACAACCAACTTACCTTTAAGACCTGTTTTTGCGGTCTTGATGAGTCCCTGAAGTTTGCTAAGTGTGACCTCTTCCTTATTCATGTGATATGTCATGCGGAATTGATCATAGCACGAGGGTAAGGAGTGCAAAATGATATCTATTGCAAGCTCCTCAGGGAAGTTCACATTAAGCTTCAGCAAACGATCCACATACCTTTGCATTTTCTGCATGCGGCTCGTGATGGATTCCCCGTCCTTCATCATGGTTGTTATGATGGAGCAGATGATTTCATACCTCTCTTGTCATGAACTTTGATGGTATCTTTCCATCAGATCTTGGTGCATTTCAAAAGGGTAGAAGTCCTCATAGGACTTTTGGAGTTCTGTTGTCATGGTGGCCAACATGATGCATGCCACTTTGGTAGAATCCCTTTCATGTGCCCGAAAGTCAGCGATCTCCTGGGGAGTTGCAGTGGTCTCATCAATCTCCTTAAGCTCCTTATCGAGGACATATTCTTTGTCCTCGTAGTGGGTAACCATCCTGATGTTTCTGATCCATTCATTGAAGTTGGATCCATCAAAAGTGACTTTCCCACACAAGTTCATAAGGGTAAAGGAGCCATTAGGATTAGAGCCAGAAGCAACATTGTTTGAAGACATCCAAAAGAAGAGAACAAGATTGGTTTAGATATTAAGAGAGTCCTTAATAAAACACCCAAATGTAATATTAAGGATAGCATCCAATCACAATATATTATAACTTAGAAGAGGTATACCGTAATCCAAGCTATAACATATTTGAAAGGTAGGTGAATGACGATTCACCAATTTCCACCATGAAAAATGAAATATAAATATTAGGTTTTTAATTGGTTCTTTGAAATTCCTAGATTCTTTTGAGATTCAATGAGCTTTTCAAAGGCATGTTTCAATCTCGAGTATGCCCTCCATGTTTTGTGACTGGGATACCGAGGATCACAAAATGAGGTGTGAAGTAACCATGCAAATCACTTGGTACCCTTAAAGTTCATCACTCAATCGATGTGCCGGTAAACCACACACTCTCCACCGATACTATGATAAACCTTAAGTCACCATTTACCTACCTTGTTAAGTCCAAGTTAGTGTGCCGGTTAATCACACACGCTCCACAAACAACTTAAACAAAGTGTAAAGTGTAATTTCATGGATTAGCACCTTATTCACATTTTTCCTAAAGTAACTAAGATTGGGAATTTAATAAAACATTTTAGTTACTTTATAATATTCATCATACTTTTTAATGAGAATTTATAAGTCCTTGTCCTACCCGTTCGGCTAACGACCCTCCATCGATCAAGGAAGCGGTGAGTGAGAGTGGACACCCATTAAGTTGCCATTTTACAGGCAACAACCTTATACCCCCCTTATACACCGGATTCACGAATGAGGCGTACTAGCGGTAAGACGACTTGATCTTATACATATATATATTATTAACTTATAATATTATAAAGTATAAGGGTTGATTTTTAACTTTTAAAAATCTAGGGGTTGGAACTAAAGTTTATTAGATGACTTTACATGTTCCAAAACTTGAGGGCAAGTTTTATAACTTTACAAAACCTTTCACATTCATAACTTATGAGTTATTAAAATGAAGACTATTCATTTTATAACTTATGTGTTCTTTTGATGGCTTTTAACACAAAGAGACTTTTGGTTATCCATAACTTGAGGACAAGTTATGGACTCCATTAAAACACATAAAGATCATGAATTAAACATTTAAACAAGTAATTCCTATGATCTATCAAAAACTCATAAGAACATGAATATTCATATCAAAGTTTCAAGAACATATGAACACATATAATCATGAAAAATTGATATTAGCCATTGTAAATGGATTAGAACAACCATTACACCATCCAAAACAAGTTTCATAATACCAAAACAGTTTAGGGTAATGTTTCTAGTCCATTTCCAGCAGCACAAATCGAATTTCTGCACTCTGCATGACCAACTCGTCGAGTACATGAACTGACTCGCTGAGTTGGTTGCATTTTCACCTGGACTCGTCGAGTCCCCTGAGCAGACAACAAAAAATCGATTTTTCAACACTATTTTGCATCAAGTATTCACAAACAAGCCTAGGCTCTGATACCACTGATGGGTTTTGAGCATTCTAACACTTCCTAAGTATACATGCAACACTAATAAACCTTGGATCTATGTTTGTCTAAATACATGCAAAATATGGTTTCCAATGTTCATAATACTATCTAGCATACATGGGGAACTTTAAACCTAGAAGGATGGCTAGAATTACATACCTTGTAGTTAATTTTGATTCCTTGAAACCTTGTGAGCCTGGCACCCCAAGTGTGATGCCTCAAATGCTTCACACAACACCAAATGCCTTTGGAATGACCTTTGAGAGAATACACACACTCTAAAAATCGGCCTAGCCCTCTTATCTCTTTGTGTAGCTGATTTTGGTGGATAAGATGATTCTTATATAGTGTGACCACATCTAGGGTTACACCATGTAAACCGTAATGTGTCATGGCTCTTCATTTCCATGACCCATGGGTTTGTAACTCCCATGGAGCATCCTATGGGTTTAACCCAACTTGATAATCCATGGAGCCTTTTAGCCCACTATACAGGTTATGGATGATTTACATAATCAACCCATATATTTAATTAGTTATCTTTTGATCACTTAATTAATTCCAAATTAATTCTTGATCAATACTAATTAAATAATACTATTAATATATTAGAACTTATAATATATTAATAACCACAAGTTTTATTTCTCTCATTTAGTCTATCCAAATGCATGATGCCATGCAACCCAAATGGACCATGCCGGGTCGGGTCAAGTACATACCAAAAACAGTTATGGACTTAGACACCTTATCCAACAATATCTTTGTAAAAAGAACTTGAAGAGCAAGTGACTAGGAGCAAAGGACATGTGGGGATCTGATATCTACCTCATATGGCATCTCTTGGAAGGTATCAATTCGTTACCTTGACCTCATTTCATTCTAGATCTCATTTGGTTAAAGTGTTGGGCTTTTCTAGCATATTGTAAAGCTATTTTTTGGTATGAGCTCAGATCTGAAGTTGTAACTTCAGATCTGAACTCCCCTTGGTCTCTAAATCCATAAAGCCATTAGCTTTGGCAAGTATGAACCCCTCCTTAAGTATAAAACCCCATTTCAAGCTTGGTTTTTCCATTTTGAGTCATAAGAGCCTTACATGCACTTAAAGTTTGTAAACGTGATAAGCATGCCTTGGGAAGTTGGATCTGTAGTATGGAGCCTTAGCATGGCTTAAAAAGCATATGTATGGATGAAGGACTGAAGGGACTCGACGAGTCATATGAAGATGGTTATGAACTCGACGGGTTGGATGAACAATTCGACGAGTCCGATGAAGATTGTTTTGGGCTCGACGAGTGGCATGGTGACTCGGCGAGTTGGCAAGTTATGCAAGGAACTCGGCGATTAGCTGAGGGTACTCGACGAGTTGAGGTCAACATGGAATGTTGAACTTGATAGTTGACTTTGACTTTGACCAAGGGTTGACCATTTTGACTTTTGAGGATAATTGGTAAGCGGGTATTTATGAGTTGGATTTGTGATTGTTACAGGTGTTGGAGTTTGGGGCAGTATTTCGGGAGCGTGATTTCGTGGTTCAGTCCGGTATTTGCGGGGTGAGTTATCCTCAATATATCGACATGGTCTAAGGCACCAAGGCCGGCCCTTTATGGATTGTATTTGGATTATTGCATGTTATGCTTAATGATTTACATCCTGGTAGTTAGGATGGTTAAATACCATGCTTTAGTGAGTCGGTTGGGTCGATATCCTGCTTATAGGATTTTTGCTATGCTTTATGATCTGTTAGACCGGTTTGACTATTATATATACATGCTAGTGTTATATGATATCTATGTGCACATGATTGTCCTGGTTATAGGATGATGCTATGTTAGTGACCGGTTAGGTCTGTACCTCGGATATTGGGATGTTGCTATGATTAGTGATATGTTAGATCGGTTTGACTGTTATATGATATGAGCTAAAGTATGATACTTATGTGCACATGTTTTTTTGGTTTGGGGTTGGTTTGAGGCGGTCCTGCTTTGTGTTGTAGGCCAACAGACCCGGAGAGTGGTCCAGATAGGCTATAGGCCCTGCGAGGCGGTCCAGTCAGGCTGAAGGCTCATTATGCATGTTGTTCTGTATTTGTTGATATGATATGATTATGGTTATATGAGGTTGGTATTTTGGGGGTAACTCACTAAGATTTAAGGCTTACAATTTCAGTTTACCGTTTCAAGTTTAGCGGATGGTCGTAGGTAGGCGAAGGTGTGACCGTACACTTCCTCGATTGACGATTATGATTTCTAGGAACTCTGATGTATAAACTATTTTGAAAACAAATTGTAATAATTGAATGGTTTCAAATGATTTAAAAAGTTTTAAATTGGATCGAATTTTATGGGTGTTACAAGTTGGTATCAGAGCCTTGGTTTTAGTGAATTGGAGGAACATTCGTGTGAATCCAGTCTCAAATCAAGGAAAGATTTTCAAAATGATTTTTTAAAATGGTTTTCAAAATAAGTAAAAGAGGATGTGAAGTGTACGATCACCCGGAGCCAGTAAGTAGACCCCAAAATACCATACAATTATTTGATTATGTGATATGTTAAAACAAATTGCTAGTACTAGGCTAGGGATCTTCATGAATTGCGTGATTGAGTTGCCTGATTACATGATGCCTGTTAGCTTAGGGTTTTCCTTATATGAGATTGACATCATTACTGTAGTTACTTGTGTATGCATCACAACTATATATAATTAAGATCTTATAGCCCAAGAATGTTTGATATGGCCTTATGTTCTGTTCTTATTGATTAGGGCTTAGGGTAGGATTGGATATTCGAAAGTCTATAGGGTCCAAATTTATGTATGGCTAGCATACACTAATGCTGCAGGGGTTGGTGGAAGTTTCATGGATGGGTGGGTAGTGAGAGTCCGGGAGGCCAATTATGAGATATTTAACATTTCTCTAGGAGTGAGGATTTATCGCTCGATATGTATATGTGTATTGTAGGGTGTTGTGGTGATACTTGAGATAAATATGGGTAGGTGTGGAGGGTGGTATGGGCCTGTACTACTGAAAGCACAGGACCCATACGCGTATCAAGGGAGTCACAACCCCTAGGGTTTTGGTTGGGAGTCGGTTCCTTGTTATGGTATGGATTATTCGAGACGTATTGAGACTGGATCCAGGTTAGGATCGGGAGCGGACAACCAAAATAGGCCAACATCTTCAGGGGATCGTGTTAGTGAGATCATCCGGGAGTAGGTGATCAAGATTATCCAGAGGCAGTTTCCGGAGATGTTGGGTCTATTAAGACCGCCATGGTTGAGTATTTCGACGAGCGCTATGCAGCCATTGCCGAGACGGTTGCCACGGCAGTTCTAACAACTGTAACGACGACAGGGAGAGGAGCTGTTCGAGCTTTCCAGTACCGGGACTTGTTATTGGTGCATATTCTGATGAGCAGAGGGCTGCAATTATCTAGAATCAGGAAGATGATCTGTACTCGTTATATTTCCGCGGGTTGAACGGGAGAGGCTAGTATGTGGATTTCTAGATTTGAGGCTCGGGGGTTTTTCTCGAGTCCGGAATGTGCGTCGCAGGGCCACCGGAAAGGAGTGATGGTTATGTTGAGCTGGGGTTTTGCAGCTGGAAGTGGAATGGTTAATTGATGGATTGGATTGTCGTTTTGTAGGGCAAGTATTGTGCCCTCTCAGTTTTTTTTGAGCTTGAAGGAGTTAACAGGCTTATGACCTAGGGGCAGGTTGTCTTCCAGCTTGGGGTTAGTTGGTTACAGAGGTTGACAACATTATTTCAGCACCGGTGAGCGCAGGTGGGTCGACGTGGCATAAGTGAGTGTGGATTCCGGTTTGCCTTGGATCTCTTGTATCGGATGGTAAGGATTGATTGTGCGATCTTTTGCACTTTTGGGATTGTAAATTATGTCTTGTGAGTATTTTGTAGCCCAGTTTAGGGCAGAGGTTGTTTCAGCTGCTGCAGTTTAGCTGTGGACGTTTGAGCTGGTAAGTGAGTCAGGGTGTGAAACCTGAAGAGAATGATTCTAGAGCCCGAGAGCAAGAAGCTTGTTTGAAACACCTTTGGAAAAGGGGTATTATGTGGGATGCATGCAGATAGGGTCCCACATAAGGGTTATTCAACATTGTCAGGATTCAGTGGTTAGCAACCGTTAGTGATTGACAGACTAAAGCGCCAACGGAAAGGGGTTCGTTGCCGAGGTATTAGTTGGAGCATTTATCTTTTGGTCTTCAGGACATGAGTTTGGGGTCGTTCAAGCATTAGTGGAAGACGGTTTCTCTGGGGTTCAGTAAGTCTTCATCTGGTTCTTGGAAGTGTGTGATCAATCGGGATGGGCTAGTAATGGAGCACTAGTTATAAAGAGTTAGTTGCCATCTGATTGGTCATTAGGAAGTGAGAAGGATTTAGAATCCTCCCATTTTCATGCATTATGAAGGCTTAGTCGAATCTAAGTGGGGGAGAGCTACCCCGGGATGCAGAAGCGATAGTGGTTTTGAAACGGGGATAAGTTTCATAACCCGACAGGGAGAATGGAGGCCTTAGTGGCTGCTTGGTTTGAGGGTCGTGTTGATTGGGGGTCCGGTAAAACTCCCCAACATAAGAAACACGTCTTCTGGGTGCTTGATAGTAGAAATTGGGGAACCAGGTTGGAGTTCTAGTCAAAAATCGAGTTCAGTTCGAGTATTCAGTCGAGGGCGCACTCGACTCTGAGGGTTTTTGGATTGATAGATTGAGGGTTTTGTTAGCTGCCAGGGCTCAGCAGTGCATTCAGCACGGGAGTGCGGGTTATTTAGCGTATGTGGTAGACACGCGGGTCAGGGAACAGACCACGAATTTTCGAGAGGGTGGACGATCGACATGAGGCCTAGGGTTAGGCTATGGATATAGTCCACATAGTAGACCAGGAGCTTGAAGCCCCAAGTGGGTGAGAACAGGATGCATGGGAGAGAGCATCAGGAGGGGGGGTCTAGGGAGATGCTCAACGGTTTAGAGCGGTCCGGATAGACTGAATGCCAGTGGGGCGTACCAATCATACCGAAGGCTCATAGAAGGGTCCAGACAGGCTGAAGGCCCAGAGAGGTGGTCCAGACATGCTGAAGGTTCTGAGAGTGGTCCAGATAGACTGAAGGCCTGGTAGGGCGGTCCAGTCATGCTGAAGACTCTATATATAGATCTATGTTCGGGTATTGACTAGGCTGCTATGCTATATCAATCAAAAGGTTTGTCCCCAAGTATTGAATATGCTGCTGGAGTAGGCTGAGGACTCTGGTGTATTTTGGTTGATCGGAAGTTGTTATTAGTGGTCGGACGAAGTTCAAAGGATCTTGGTGATCTCATCAATTCGGAGTGTCTCAGAGGTTTCATCTTCTTGGATCGGGTAATACTCCAGTTGGGGACTGAGAGTGGATCCGAAAGGGTATTCGAAGTTTTGGGCTGGTATGGGATTAGAATACCCTGTTATTCAGGTTCTGGGAACCGGGTTAGATCTTTTCTTAGTCGTTTATGGCATTTGGATGGGGTTGAGGCAGATTTTCTCTATGCGGTAGGCCAAGATACCCGGTGCGGGCCGACTGGAAGTCATAGGCACGAAGGCTCAAAGGGAGCGGTAGGGTTGAGGCGGTAAGCCGACAAACCCTGAAAATTTCAGCTTGATAGTTGAATTGATTAGACATGATTGGTATTCCAATCAGAAGAGGTGGTATGGGCTAGATATGAGTGTCGTGCTGGTTGGCCGGTAGTGGTAGGCATGTTGATGATGGTTTGAGCTATTGTGATGTGTCTTGGGTTGGTTTCATCTGTGATAGAGCCAAAGCGTGTCTGAAGTAAGGAGAAGATGGGTCTCTAAAGACCAGGTAGGATGTGAGGTTGACGTGGGTCATGTAACGTTCATTATGTTGGCAGGAGTTGGTTACATGGCGTGGCAATGCTGTTTGTGTGTGTTTTGGTTCAATAATCGGTGAGGTGTCCGATGTTCGGGTTGTGGGCAGACAAGTTGGGACCAAGGAGGTTTCGGCTTCGCTTAAGAAACGTCATATGGTAGCAGGAAGAGTTGAAGTGGGTTTATGACTCGGGGTTCATGTGTGGTAGTAGTTTTTGTATCGTTATGTTGTTTGTTGATGAGAGGAGCGTCGATTAGGCCCTTCGAGTAACGGAGGAAAATGGACATCTGCAGGGTCGGAGTGTTGGGCAACTCAAGTGACGACAATAGTGTCGATCGGTCATCGGGAGCATTCCAGTCATGACGCGAGGGCCAGTGAGGGCATACCAGACTCATGCGGTGGGCTCAGAGGCGATCCAGACCTAAGTTGAGGACCATGTAAGGGTATTCCAGTCATAGGCTGTGGGCGTAGAGATTGTGTTGGTTATGTCTGTTGTAGGAGCGCGTTCGGGTTGGATGTATTGTTGAAGATTCTGGGGAGTTGCACTCGATTGTGATGAATCTAAGGATGGTGGGTGAGACGCAAGGATAGATCCTTGGATCTCCGGTTATGAGTAGACCCGTGTTATGTTCATGGAAGTTTTCCAATCTAGGGTATTCCATCCTGAGGATTGTCACACCCCTGAACCAGACGGCGGAAACGTCCGAGGGCTATTGTGACTCAATTGAATACCATCACAATGAATATACATGAATCATAACATCATTCGTCACCATGCATTGAAATATTACAACCATCAGTGTTTACATTCAGTACATTGTTTTTACACATTACAATTCCAAAACATAAACCGTTCGATATTAATTAAACAAAACATCATGATATCACTGGGTACATTTTTCCTTCAATTTACCTGTTACCTGAGAATACAAGTATTTTGGAAAAACGTCAACATATGAAATGTTGGTGAGTTCATAAGTAATGTTTGAAAAGTAATGATTTGTATTATTTTGAAAACCACCAGAAAATCTGATATTTTCTGAAAAGATTAGTGTAAGTAAGAAAAAGTGTGAAGATCCGTAAATATGCATGTTGATTTCTATAAGCATGAATAATTGTTAGACTTTGTATGCATCACATAGGTGTAAGTGTTGAAATCCCTAGGAAAACCCGATGTTCTCCTAATACTTTAAATTACGTGTTTTATATATTGTTATGCCGTTGCGAAGTTTGTATTCGATAATTCCAGGTGACATTGGATTAATTATGGGTTGTGAGTTGTTATAATCACGCATTAATGAAAATGACTAGCTTACAACTATACAAACGATCCCTTAGGCTTCGTCCGTACTACTCACTTAATCCAACCACCTTGACTTCTCATAGCCCCACAACCTAGGAGAAAAGAGGGTGCGGAGCCCCCGTTATTTCCATAAGTCGTTCAAGGCTATCGTGAATGCGAAAGGCCCTTGGCCCGAATCGCATTTGACTTCTCGACTTTACTAGCAGTACCAAAGGCCCCTTGGGGCCCAACAGCACAAAAGCTATTGAAAGTCCTTTTACACGGAATTAGGTTGTATAAGACCCAACAACATGTAAGCGCGTTTCCTTCGGGCCTAAAGATCATGTCATTGGGCTAGCTAGTCCCAACAAGCACGATTTGAAACTTTCGGGCCCAAAGATGGTGTATTGACTTCTTGTGAATTTCCGCGTGTGTATTGACTTCCCGTAAATTTATGCGTGTGTATTGAAGTATCATTGTTTATTGACTTTTGATTCGTTATTGATTCGAGACCGAATCAATTCGTTTGGTAACGATTTTGGTGTTGAGGGTGTATTACGTTTCGCCGGTAGTCGTGGTACTCGTATTTTATCTTAAAGGATTTATTGTTTTAAACATTAGAATTTTTCTTTTTGATGCCCCGTCTTGGATAGAATTTATACTTTTAACCCTTTATATAAAAGAATTTCCATTTTAGTCCTTAAACCATTTTTATTGACACTTTAATATCAAAACTTGTTGAAAAGACATTTTTCAGCCCAAATTTACTTAATAAACAGTTTTAGTCCCTCAAAATGAAATTTTCTCGGTTGAAACCTCCATTTTCGCAATTTTTACAATTTTGACCCAAAATGGAAAATTTGTGCATCTTTGGTCCCTTTTAAATTTGAAAAGCATTTTTAACCCTTGAATTGGACTTGGTACACTAGTAGTCCCCTGTTTTACAGAAATGTGCAGTTTCAGCGCCTCCAAATTAAAAATCTCGCAATTTGGGGCTTTATTGGGCCGAAAAGTCCATTTTTGGCCCATTATGTTTAAAAATTCACATTTTAACCCTTCAAAAGTGTAAATTTTCAGAAAATACATATTAGAAACTGTTTTGACTCATCTCAACCTTCAGAATTTATATTTTGTCGTTTTGGGCCCTTTAGTTTTGTATTTTTAGCATTTTGAGCCCAAAAAATGGGTTTTAAGCCCAAAGATATTCATATTAACCAACTTGGTTATTTTTCTAGACTAGATTTGTGTGAAATAATATAAGTTATACTTATTTCATTCAACATATTGTAGATCTCGGTTTCTAAGTTCTTTGTGACTAGTACCAACACCACAATCACATATGATCGTATATATAAGCATAGAAATCACACAAGGCATACATATACTCATAGATCTACACATTTGCTTGTATTCTCCCCCACAAAACTTATAAAAACCAAAAAATAGGGGGTATGAAGCTCACCTTGAGTTGGGTTTCGGTTTTGGAGAAGATTGGAAGAAGTTTGATGTTGTTTTCGGCTCTAACAAGTCTTCCCTTGTTGATTTCGAACTTAGGGAGTTTCTAAGAGAGTGATCATGATTTTTGCATGGATTAGAAAGAGATTTTTGATAAAGCAAAGAATCTAGATCATAGACCCAAGCATAATCTTACCTTAGATGAAGAATTTGTGGAAATATCTTCTTGAAAAACCTTCTAAAATTCGAGATCTTGATGAAGAGTGGAGGGAGTTTCCTTGAGAGATTTGTGAAAGAATTATGTGTGTGTGTGTTTGGAATCGGCCGAGAATGAGAGAGAGATGGAGAAGAAGAGAGTGCTTGCATGGAAAGATGAGATTGCATGGATGTTTGAAGTGTAAGACATGGATATCCCCCATATAAAAGTGAGGTGTCATGCAATAAGTCAACTTCTTCCTTTCCTTTGGGCTTGGGCCGAGAATGGGGAGGGTGAGAGGAGGTTTTTGGGATTTTTTCCCTTAAGCCCATGTTATAGTTAGGTTGGGTGATTTTTGGCCCCAAAAAAATATAAATGTGATTTTTATGCTTTATTAGGCTAGATTAGGTTAATTATGGTCCAAAATGGTTCATATAATTAATCTATTTCATTCTAGGCCCAATATGGCCCAAAATATTGAATTAATTGGAAATGGGTCCAATTAGAGCCCATTTAAGAGTTCTAAGCCCAAGATAGTCAAATTGGAAGCTTATTGGTCCATTGGGCCCAATAAGAAAGTCCTAGTCCAAAATGGACGTAAACAAGAACTTCTAGGGTTTCCAATTGCTTATTGACTATTTGTAGTGCTTGTATGGTGTATTTGATTGAAATTTTGTTGTCATAGAGTAAGCATCATACATGCCCTTATGTTTTTGGATTCATAATTTGACTTAAGTGTTGTAGTTACAAGGCACAAAAATTCCTGATTGTGACATCATCCCCCCGTTAGAGGGAATTTCGTCCCGAAATTCTTTTGAAAGCTAGATTTGAGAATGCTAGAATAGGTGAGGGTACTTTTGTTTCATTTGATCTTCACGTTCCCACGTGAATTCTGGCCCACGCTTCGCGTTCCACCGCACTTTCACGATCGGGATGCGACTTTGCTTAGTACGCTTCACCTCCCTGTCCATAATTTCGACAGGTTCTTCAACGAACAGGAGATTCTCGTTGATTTCAATCTCATCAAGGGGAACGACGAGTGTTTCATCCGATAGACACTTCTTTAGATTAGAGACATGGAACACGGGGTGTACACTGTTTAGCTCCGCGGGTAGCTGCAGTTTGTACGCCACTGGACCTATTCGGGCAACGATCTCAAAAGGTCCAATGTATCGTGGGTTTAGTTTTCCCCATTTTTCGAAACGAATGAATCCTTTCCAAGGTGAAACTTTTAACAGCACTCGATCCCCGACCTAAAACTCTAAGGGCTTTCGCCGTTTATCGGCGTAGCTCTTTTGTCGGTCGCGCGATGCTTGTAATCGAGCTCTGATTTGAACTATCTTTTCCATGGTTTCACGAACGATCTCCGGTCCCGTTAGCGCCTTGTCCGATGCTAGTGTCTTTGCTACCTAGGTGTCGCCCACCTCAGCCCAACACAACGGTGATCTACACTTACGTCCATCTAGTGCTTCGAAAGGAGTGACTTTGATGCTCGAATGGTAACTGTTGTTATAAGAGAATTCAACTAAGGGTAAGTGGATATCCGAAGACTTCCCAAAGTCTATCACACATGCGCAAAGCATGTCTTCGAGCGTCCGAATGGTTCGTTCGCTTTGATCGTCCGTTTGTGGGTGATAAGTGGTGCTCATGTCGAGATGGGTTCCAAGGGCTTTCTGAAGTGATTGCCAAAAACGTGAAGTGAACCTACTGTCTCTATCCGAGATAATAGACACTGGTACTCCGTGGAGTCTCACGATTTCTCGAATGTATAAACGCGTCAGTCTCTCCATCTTGTAGGATTCTTTTATTGGCAGGAAATGGGCGGATTTCGTCAGTCGGTCGACTATTACCCATATGGTGTCTAGTCCATCCGGCGTCTTGGGTAGCTTGGTCACAAAATCCATAGAAATCCCTTCCCATTTCCACTCAGGGATCACCGGTTGCTGTAATAATCATGAGGGCTTCTGGTACTCCACCTTTACCTTAGCACAAGTAAGGCACTTACCAACATAGGTGGCAATTTCTGCCTTCATGTTAGGCCACCAATAGTGTTGTTTAATATCCAAATACATCTTGTCCGAGCCGGGATGGATGGAGTATCGCGTTTTGTGAGCTTCCTTCATGACTACCTCCCTAAATCCTCCGAGTTTAGGGACCCAAATACGGTTCATGAAATGGTATATTCCGTCCTCCCTCACTTCTAGGTTCTTTTCCATTCCGCGTAATGCTTCACTTGCTCTGTTTTCCGTCTTCATGGCATCTGACTGAGCTACCCCGATTTGAGTAGTTAGGTGAGATTGGATGGTTATTGAGAGAGTTTTCGCACGACGATTAGAGTACTCCTTCCGACTCAATGCATCAGCTACCACGTTGGCCTTGCCCGGGTGGTACTTGATTTCACACTCGTAATCGTTTAATAATTCAACCCATCTTCGTTGCCTCATATTCAGCTCTTTCTGATTCAAGATATGCTGGAGACTTTTGTGGTCCGTGAAGATGGTGCACTTTGTACCATAAAGGTAATGCCTCCAAATCTTCAGAGCAAAGATCACCGCTCCCAATTCCAGATCATGGGTTGTATAATTCACTTCGTGTGTCTTTAGTTGGCGGGATGCGTAAGCTATCACCCTTCCACGCTGCATGAGAACGCAACCTAAGCCCTGATTCGACTCGTCACAGTAGACCACGGAATCTTCCGTTCCCTCCGGTAGAGATAGTACCGGGGCACTACAGAGGGCTTGCTTCAGGGTTCGGAATGCGACTTCTTGTTTGTCCGTCCATTTGAATGGGACGCCCTTTTGTGTAAGTGAGGTAAGTGGCTTGGCGATCTTAGAGAAGTTTTGAATGAACCTCCTATAGTAACCTGCTAGGCCTAAGAATTGACGAATTTCTGTGGGTGTTGTCGGGACCGTCCATCCTTCGACGGCTTTGACCTTGGAAGGATCCACATGAATTCCTTCTTGACTAACAACATGACCTAGGAAATTCACGCTACGGAGCCAGAACTCACACTTGGAGAGTTTTGCGTATAACTTTTCTGATCGCAGAGTTTCTAGGATTTGTCGGAGATGTTGGCCATGCTCTTCTTCGCTTCGGGAATAGACTAGGATGTCGTCTATGAAGACGATGACAAAGTTGTTGAGAAATGGTCGACAGATTCGGTTCATCAGATCCATAAATGCGGCAAGGGCATTTGTTAGACCGAAGGACATTACGACAAATTGATAATGTCTGTAACGAGTTCGGAAAGCTGTTTTAGGAATATCCTCTTCCCGGACTTTGAGTTGATGGTATCCGGACCGTAGATCTATCTTAGAAAAGTAACTAGCTCCTTGGAGCTAGTCAAATAGATCGTCGATTCGTGGGAGTGGATAGCGATTTTTGACGGTGAGTTTGTTTAATTTTCTGTAATCGATGCACATCCTAAAATATCCGTCCTTCTTTTTGACAAATAGGACCGGAGCTCCCCATGGTGAGTAGCTGGGTCGGATGAATCCCTTTCCCAGGAGTTCGCTGAGTTGACTGGACAATTCCTGCATTTCAGCAGGAGCTAGCCGGTAGGGCGATTTAGCGAGAGGGGTTGCTCCTGGTACGAGGTCAATTCGGAACTCAACTTGTCTCTCTGGGGGTACTCCAGGAAGATCTTTAGGAAATACGTCTGGGAATTCACGTGCTACGGGTATGTCTTGAATGTTAACCTCTTCCTTGGTTTTATCCACTATGTGAGCCAGAAACGTCAAATCATTCTTTCGTAGATGCTTTTGTGCCTGGATGCACGAGATAAGACGAAGGTTCGTGCTAGGTTTGTCTCCGTAAATAACTAGGGTTTTGTGATTGGGAAGGTGAAGGCGAACGACCTTCTCGTGACACATAATTTCAGCATGATGGGGGCTTAACCAGTCCATGCCAATAATCACATCGAAACTCCTAATGGAAACAGGCATTAAGTCTATTCGAAAGACATGTTGGTTTAGGGTTAGGGTACACCCGATGTAGATTTCCCCCGTGGATTCGGTTTTCCCATTGGCCATTTCCACCGTAAAGGTTTCATTGAGCTTTTGGGGTCGTTGTTCTAGATAATGTTTAAACTTATTGCTCACAAAGCTTCGCTCCGCTCCGGTGTCAAATAGGATGCATGCATAAGTGTGGTTTAGGGGAAACGTACCGGTAACAACAGCGGGATCCTGAATCACCTCCCCCTGACCCATAGTCAGCACCCTTCATGTTCCTCCATTTCCAGGATTGTTGTTGTTAGGGCAATCGCGACGAAAATGCCCATTCCTTCCGCACCCGTAGCAGGTGTGGCTAGGTCCGGCATTGTTGCCGCCAGCATTGATGTTGTTGTTGTTGCGGTTGTTGTTGTTGTTGCTTCCCTATTGTTGATTCTGAGGAGGGTAAGTCCTGTAATACCTTGCCGTGTGCCCCTTCCGATTGCAACTTGTGCACTGCAGCTCCTTGCACTCTCCATTATGATGGAAACCGCACTTGTTGCACTTGGGAAGATTACCGGAATAAGGTCTAGGAGCATTCGAAGCAGCTGAGGCTGGAGCATGTGGTGTGGCCGGAACTTGTGCAGTGGCAGCATTGACTGCCACTGTCTACTGCTTCTTAGAAGTCTCGGGGCCTTGACGCCCTTCCTCTTGTTGTTCTTCCCCTTCTTGCCATCACCTTCCTTCTTGCCTTCAGCCTTCGCTAGCTTCTCACCCTTCTTGTTGTTGTGGTCATACAGCTTCTTCGCCAACCTTTTAGCACTATCGAAAGTTTCGGGATTTGCAGCTATCACGTTTCCTTGGATCGGAGAGGTTAGTCCCCAAATGAATCACTCAATCTTCTTTCCTTCCGAGGTGATCATGCCCGGACATAACAGAGATAGTTCACTAAATCTTGATATGTAGGCATCGATATCAGCATTCCGTACAGTGAGGTTCCACAGTTCTTGCTCCATTTTCTGAATCTCACCACGAGGGCAGTATTCAGCCATCAGCATTTCTTTCATTTCTGCCCACAGCATGGAGTTGGCTACAGGGAGTGTCATGGCTTCCACGTGTCCGTTCCACCAAGTGAGCGCTTGGTCAACAAAAGTGCATGCTGCAAACTTCACCTTCATCACCTCAGGACAATCGCATATCTCGAATACCGATTCCAACTTCTCAATCCATCGCTTCAGAGTGATCACCCCTCCAGTGCCGTTAAAGGTTCGCAGTTTGGCGTTTGTGAAGTCCTTGTAGGTACATGTTTTGGTGGGTCCTTGATTCATTCCGTTGTTCGAACTCCCGGCCCCTTGCCCGTTGCCTTCTCCGTTGTTCCCTTGGTGAATTTGTGCCATAGCTGCGGTGACCGCAGCAGATACGACTGCCTAGAATGCAATGGAGTCAACTTCGGGTGGGGTTGGTCCAGGGTTTTCGCGAGTAGGTCGGCGAGGCATCTTTCTGTCATGAAACGGAAAGTTGTTGAGTGTTTGTGGGTTCTATGAGGTTGTGATCCTACTGACTAGGTGCATGGTACGAACTTAAGTACTTCTACAAGTTAGCATACAATCATGGATTCGCAACACATAGCAATTTGTAACGTCATAATAAAACACGTAAAAGTTCACTAATATTATCCGCATTTGTTACATGAAAATTTTGCTCGGAGAGCATACATAAGTGATATTAGTTCGGCAGCATAACGACTCTATGAGTAGTGTAGTCACTTAAACATAGAGTCGGGGTACATAGCATAGATCCTAATGACCTAGTAAGATAAGTCTATCCCTAATCACGATGAGTTGTGCCCGGGGGTGGTGCTGAGGATGTGGATGCTCCCTGAAGACGAGCCACCTGTCGTTCTGCGTCCTGGAGTCGAGACTCCCACCTCACCTACCTCATATGGAACTCTTGAAGGACGTCACATGTCTCCTGTTCTGCACGCTCGACCTTAGTCCACAACTGGCATACCTGGTCGGCAGTGCTCTGAGCAAGGTCGCCAGTGTTCCGTAACCGTCTCACCATGACTGGAAGGGCTCGGTCAGCCGATCCTCCGTCCCTCAGGTCAAAGAACTCGCATGACATGCCGTACGGGGGTCGCTGTCCCTGCTGTCTGCTCCATCTCCAAAGATCAATACCCCAGGGAGGTGTAGGACCAGTGGGCCCACCCGGTAAGCAGGCACCCTGATCGGGTAAGGGGGGTTGATGACCTCGGACTCTATGTCTGAATCACCCCCTTCACTGTCATTAGGTTCCTCCTCGAAGTTTCCTTCATCTTCTTCCTCCTCCTGTTCCTCTTCTGGTTCGGCAGGCTCGCCCTCGACTCCTGCCTCCGGTTCCCCGTCAGATTCCTCTTCGGGGTCTTCCTCAGGCTCCTCGTCTAACCATCCGTTATTTCCCTGGTTAGGGAAGTAAGGATCTCCGGGGTGATGGAAACCAGCCATGCTGTCTGCGAGAGTGTGTAAATATGCTAACATTATTCCTAGGATGCTACAACTATTGTACAGACTAAGCAGGCGTTCTCTTTTTGGTGCTGAAGGGGTGTATTTTTAGGTTCCCTAGCTATCGCGATCTCATCAGAACATGTGTTAGTTACACCTTAGAGAGAATGTAGCTGATCAGGCTACATTCGTTCCTTGATATAACTAAGAACAGTCCTGGATTAACCGGGATACTAGCGTTATCTTGTTTGGTTCGGCGTTATGTTCTTATTCCTAATGCAAGAAAGGGTGTTTTATTGTTGTGTTTTACTTGTTTTGTTCAGAGTTGGGTTAGTCCCTCTTTTGGTTTATAGTTGCATATCAATGTGTGGTTAGATATGCTAGTTCACTATAAACAGAGCTCTGATACCAACCTGTCACACCCTCGAACCAGACGGCGGAAACGTCCGAGGGCTATTGTGACTCAATTGAATACCATCACAATGAATATACATGAATCATATCATCATTCGTCACCATGCATTGAAATATTACAACCATCAGTGTTTACATTTAGTACATTGTTTTTACACATTACAATTACAAAACATAAACCGTTCGATATTAATTAAACAAAACATCATGATATCACTGGGTACATTTTTCATTCAATTTACCTGTTACCTGAGAATACAAGTATTTTGGAAAAACGTCAACATATGAAATGTTGGTGAGTTCATAAGTAATGTTTGAAAAGTAATGATTTGTATTATTTTGAAAACCACCAGAAAATCTGATATTTTCTGAAAAGATTATTGTAAGTAAGAAAAACTGTGAAGATCCGTAAATATGCTTGTTGATTTCTATAAACGTGAATAATTGTTAGACTTTGTATGCATCACATAGGTGTAAGTGTTGAAATCCCTAGGAAAACCCGATGTTCTCCTAATACTTTAAATTACGTGTTTTATATATTGTTATGCCGTTGCGAAGTTTGTATTCGATAATTCCAGGTGACATTGGATTAATTATGGGTTGTGAGTTGTTATAATCACGCATTAATGAAAATGACTAGCTTACAACTATACAAACGATCCCTTAGGCGTCGTCCGTACTACTCACTTAATCCAACCACCTTGACTTCTCATAGCCCCACAACCTAGGAGAAAAGAGGGTGCGAAGCCCCCGTTATTTCCATAAGTCGTTCAAGGCTATCGTGAATGCGAAAGGCCCTTGGCCCGACTCGCATTTGACTTCTCGACTTTACTAGCAGTACCAAAGGACCCTTGGGGCCCAACAACACAAAAGCTATTGAAAGTCCTTTTACACGGAATTAGGTCGTATAAGACCCAACAACATGTAAGCGCGTTTCCTTCGGGCCTAAAGATCATGTCATTGGCTAGCTAGGCCCAACAAGCACGATTTGAAACTTTCGGGCCCAAAGATGGTGTATTGACTTCTTGTTAATTTCCGCGTGTGTATTGACTTCCCGTAAATTTCCGCGTGTGTATTGAAGTATCATTGTTTATTGACTTTTGATTCGTTATTGATTCGAGACCGAATCAATTCGTTTGGTAACGATTTTGGTGTTGAGGGTGTATTACGTTTCGCCGGTAGTCGTGGTACTCGTATTTTATCTTAAAGGATTTATTGTTTTAAACATTAGAATTTTTCTTTTTGATGCCCCGTCTTGGATAGAATTTATACTTTTAACCCTTTATATAAAAGAATTTCCATTTTAGTCCTTAAACCATTTTTATTGACACTTTAATATCAAAACTTGTTGAAAAGACATTTTTCAGCCCAAATTTACTTAATAAACAGTTTTAGTCCCTCAAAATGAAATTTTCTCGGTTGAAACCTCCATTTTCGCAATTTTTACAATTTTGACCCAAAATGGAAAATTTGTGCATCTTTGGTCCCTTTTAAATTTGAAAAGCATTTTTAACCCTTGAATTGGACTTGGTACACTAGTAGTCCCCTGTTTTACAGAAATGTGCAGTTTCAGTCCCTCCAAATTAAAAATCTCGCAATTTGGGGCTTTATTGGGCCGAAAAGTCCATTTTTGGCCCATTATGTTTAAAAATTCACATTTTAACCCTTCAAAAGTGTAAATTTTCAGAAAATACATATTAGAAACTGTTTTGACTCATCTCAACCTTCAGAATTTATATTTTGTCGTTTTGGGCCCTTTAGTTTTGTATTTTTAGCATTTTGAGCCCAAAAAATGGGTTTTAAGCCCAAAGATATTCATATTAACCAACTTGGTTATTTTTCTAGACTAGATTTGTGTGAAATAATATAAGTTATACTTATTTCATTCAACATATTGTAGATCTCGGTTTCTAAGTTCTTTGTGACTAGTACCAACACCACAATCACATATGATCGTATATATAAGCATAGAAATCACACAAGGCATACATATACTCATAGATCTACACATTTGCTTGTATTATCCCCCACAAAACTTATAAAAACCGAAAATAGGGGGTATGAAGCTCACCTTGAGTTGGGTTTCGGGTTTGGAGAAGATTGGAAGAAGTTTGATGTTGTTTTCGGCTCTAACAAGTCTTCCCTTGTTGATTTCGAACTTAGGGAGTTTCTAAGAGAGTGATCATGATTTTTTCATGGATTAGAAAGAGATTTTTGATAAAACAAAGAATCTAGATCATAGACCCAAGCATAATCTTACCTTAGATGAAGAATTTGTGGAAATATCTTCTTGAAAAACCTTCTAAAATTCGAGATCTTGATGAAGAGTGGAGGGAGTTTCCTTGAGAGATTTGTGAGAGAATTGTGTGTGTGTGTGTGTTTGGAATCGGCCGAGAATGAGAGAGAGAGCGAGAAGAAGAGAGTGCTTGCATGGAAAGATGAGATTGCATGGATGTTTGAAGTGTAAAACATGGATATCCCCCCATATAAAAGTGAGGTGTCATGCAATAAGTCAACTTCTTCCTTTCCTTTGGGCTTGGGCCGAGAATGGGGAGGGTGAGAGGAGGTTTTTGGGCTTTTTTCTCTTAAGCCCATGCTATAGTTAGGTTGGGTGATTTTTGGCCCCCAAAAAATATAAATATGATTTTTATGCTTTATTAGGCTAGATTAGGTTAATTATGGTCCAAAATGGTTCATATAATTAATCTATTTCATTCTAGGCCCAATATGGCCCAAAATATTGAATTAATTGGAAACGGATCCAATTAGAGCCCATTTCAGCGTTCTAAGCCCAAGATAGTCAAATTGGAAGCTTATTGGTCTATTGGGCCCAATAAGAAAGTCCTAGTCCAAAATGGACCTAAACAAGAACTTCTAGGGTTTCCAATTGCTTATTGACTATTTGTAGTGCTTGTATGGTGTATTTGATTGAAATTTTGTTGTCATAGAGTAAGCATCATACATGCCCTTATGTTTTTGGATTCATAATTTGACTTAAGTGTTGTAGTTACAAGGCACAAAAATTCCTGATTGTGACAAGGATGACCGGACCCTATGATGGACTGGATTTGATATGTTTGGTATTCCAACCTGGGGGGTTGATTGGGCCAAACATTTGAGGGATACGAGGGTATCCTTCCTAGGGATGCTTGGAGCCGTCGTAGGCTTGCCTGGTATTCCCGCCCGAGGCTGTTTGGGCCAGGCATGAGTGCTCTTATTCATTAGTGGTTGATTATGTATGATATTCTAAGAGCTGAGGGATGCATTATCATGTCAACAACAAGGGTTCGCTCTAGGAAAAAGGGAAAGTTGGGTTTCAGATGTTTTGGATCATCAAAATTTATTCAAGTTGGCAGAGTGGCATGAAGGGTAGACCTTATGAAAAGGTTCGATTGGGATTCACATCACCTTTCTCGATTTCGCACTTGCGAAAGTGCGTCATGGATCAGGAGGCGGTAGTGTCGTTGGATGACATTCAGGTCGGTGAGCGCCTGGATTATGTAGAGAGGCATGTGGCCATTCTAGAGAGAGGGGTGAAGGTTCTGCGGGACAAGGAGGTACCTTTGGTAAGGCTACAGTGGGAGTACAAAAGAGGGTCCATGTGGGTGTGGAAGCTAGAGGCAGAGTTGCTGGAACACTATCCGAGGATGTTCACTGCAACACACTTCGAGGATGAAGTCTAGTTCAAGTGGGAGAGAATTGTAATGCACCGATTCTTGAATACCAATTTATGGTTATAAATAATGGGTTTTGAGCATTCTAACACCCCTAAGTGTACATGCAACCCTAGAAAAACCTTGGATCTATGTTTTTCTAAAATACATGCAAAAATATGATTTCCAAGGTTCATAAACCTATCTAACACACATGGGGAACTTTTAATCCAAAAGATGGCTAGAATTACATACCTTGTAGTTGATTTGATTCCTTGGAAACCTTGAGAGCCTAGCACCCCAAGTGTGATGCCTCAAATGCTTCACACAACACCAAATGCCTTTGGAATGACTTTGAGAGAATGTGTAACACTCTAAAAATTGGCCTAGCCCTCTTGCAACTTAGTGTGTCGCCGATTTTGGTAAAGAACATGTTGCTTATATAGTGTGTCACATCTAGGGTTACACCATGTAAACCCTAATGTGTCATGACTCTTCATTTCCATGACCCATGGGTTTGTAACTCCCATGGAGCATCCTATGGGTTTAACCCAACTTGATAATCCATGGAGCCTTTTAGCCCACTATACAAGTTATGGATGATTTACATAATCAACCCATATATTTAATTAGTTATCTTTTGATCACTTAATTAATTCCAAATTAATTCTTGATCAATACTAATCAAATAATAATATTAATATATTAGAACTTATAATATATTAATAAACCACAAGTGTTATTTCTCTCATTTAGTCTATCCAAAATGCATGATTCCATGCAACCCAAATGGACCCTGTCGGGTCGGGTCAAGTACATACCAGAAATAGTTATGGACTTAGACACCTTATCCAATAGTCTCCCACTTGGATAAGTCTAATAACTATAACTGCAAGTATGACTTCAGGAACCGATCAACAATCGTAGCTCTTTCAAGGTCTCTCAGAACTAAGAAGATGATGATACGCCATTTAAGATAAGTGATCATATAATCCTCTGTTCTAGATATCAGCCGGACAAATACATGGAACAATGTCTTACTTATTGTCCAACAGTTTGTTTCCTGATTTCCGATTTGTTTGACAAAGAACTTAATTGAACACATCAACTTAGTTCTGACCGGGCCCGATACATAGGTCAAAACAAAATCATCGAGGGGCCCAGATATCGCTTCTAATCCAAGAAGGAATAGATAAACTTCGACTCATATGCTTATTCTACTACTTGTTGAATCACACACAAAAGTACGTTTTATAACATCGAGTTACTAATGCGGTTTCGTACAAATAATGCATAGCCAACTCATAGGCAACAAGTCATATCTCAAAGTTTTAAGACTTATATGATATTACCGTCTCACGATCACTCGAGATAAATTCCATGAAGTGATACCAGTGAGTGTGGGTTGAGTCCAATGCTCAGAACTTATGAGCACTCATGAGTGTTGTAGCCATGTCCAACAACTTAGACCTCTGCAACCACTCATGACAATCTTGATTCATACCTACTTCTAACATATGACCGACTGTGGAGGTTTGAATAACATGATATACCAAACATAACTATTCTGGAAGTCAAAACATGCAAAAGAAATATAGTAAACGATTGACAAAAGATAACAACACTTTACTCATAAATAAACACACCTTTTATTCATCATCAAATGTCAATTACACTCTACAAATTTCAAATTATCTAACTACTAAAACTAATATCATCCTTTAGCCCTATGCTCCGAGCATGCTGGAGATGCTTAAACCTACTCAGTCCCTTCGTGAGGGGATCTTTTTGGTTCTCATCCGATGATACCCTCTTTGCCATGAGGAGTCCCTCTTCTATTCGATGTCTAATGAAATGGTATTTTTTGTCGATATGTTTGGATCTTCCATGATCCCTTGGTTCCTTGGCTAAGGCAACTGCACTTTCACTATCACAGAAAATTCCCAAAATACTGCCTAGGAGCACTTGGATTAGCTGAGGCTGGAGCATGTGGTGTGAAGGGTACTTGAGTGGTTGTAGCATTGACCGTCACCATTTGTTGCTTCTTTGCCGATTCCGAGCCTTGTCGCCCTTTTCTCTTGTTGTTATTTCCTTTCTTGTTGTCATTCTCTTTCTTGCCCTTGAATTCCGTTGGCTTCTCGCCCTTTTTGTTGCCAAAACTCGCACTTGGAGAGTTTTGCGTATAGCTTTTCAGTTCGCAGGGTTTCCAGGATTTGTCGAAGATGTTGGTCGTGTTATTCTTCGCTTCGGGAATATATTAGGATATCATCGATGAAAACGATTACGAAATTATCAAGAAAAGGTCGGCAGATTCGATTCATTAGGTCCATGAATGCTGGAGGAGCATTCGTTAGACCGAAGGGCATTACGAAAAATTCATAATGTCCGTAACGAGTTCGGAAGGCGGTTTTTGGAATATCCTCCTCCCGGACCTTGAGTTGGTGGTATCCAGATCGCAGATCTATCTTTGAGAAGTGACTAGCTCCTTGGAGCTGGTCGAATAGGTCGTCGATTCGTGGAAGTGGATATCGGTTTTTGACACTGAGATTGTTAAGTTCTCTGTAGTCGATACACATCCTGAAGGTACCGTCTTTCTTCTTAACGAAGAGAATTGGGGCTCCCCAAGGTGAGAAACTAGATCGGATGAATCCTTTATCCAAAAGCTCACTAAGTTGGCTGGACAACTATTGCATCTCCGCAGGAGCCAATCTGTAAGGCGATTTGGCGATGGGGGTAGCTCCTGGTACAAGGTCAATTCGAAACTCGACTTGCCTTTCTGGGGGTATCCCTAGAAGATCATCAGGAAAGACATCTGGGAATTCACAAGCTACTGGAATGTCTTGAATGTTGACCTCTTTCTTGGATTTGTCTACTATGTGAGTCAGGAACGTCAAGTCCTTCTTTCGTAGGTGCTTCTGCGCTTTAATGCACGAGATAAGACGAAGGTTCATGTTAGGTTTGTCCCCGTAAACAACTAGGGTTTCGCGATTTGGGAGATGAACGCGAACGGCCTTCTCGTTACACATAATTTCAGCATGGTGGGGGCTTAACCAATCCATGCCAATAATCACATCAAAACTCCTAATGGAAACAGGTGTTAAGTTTATTTGAAAGACATGGTGATTTAAGGCTAGGATACATCTGATATAGATTTCCCCAGTGGATTCTGTCTTCCCATTGGCCATTTCCACCGTGAAGGTTTCATTAAGCTTCTGGGGTTGTTGATTTAACAAGTGTTTGAATTTTTTGCTCACAAAACTCCGTTCTGCCCCGGTATCAAATAGGATGCATGTATAAGTGTAGTTTAGGAGAAACGTACCAGTAACAATAGTGGGATCCTGAACCGCTTCTCCCTGACCCATAGCTAGCACCCTTCATGTTCCTGCGTTCCCAGGGTTGTTGGTGTTGGGGCAATTCCGACGGATATGCCCTGTCCTTCCACATCCGTAGCAAGTGGGGCTTGATCCCGTGTTATTGTTGGTGGTGTTGTTGTTGTTGCGGTTGCTGTTGTTGTTGTTTCCTTGTGGTTGATTCTGGGGAGGATAGGTCCTGCAATACTTTGCAGTGTGACCCTTCCGATTGTAACTGGTGCAATGCATTTCCCTGCATTCGCCATTATGGTGGTAGTTGCACCTGTTGCACTTTGGGAGATTCCCAGAATACTGCCTAGGAGCACTTGGATTAGTTGAGGCTGGAGCATGTGGTGTGAAGGGTACTTGAGTGGTTGCAGCATTGACCGTCACCGTTTTTTGCTTCTTTGTCGATTCCGAGCCTTGTCGCCCTTTTCTCTTGTTGTTCTTTCCTTTCTTGTTGTCATTCTCTTTCTTGCCCTTGATTTCCGTTGGCTTCTCGCCCTTTTTGTTGCTGTGGTCGTACAACTTCTTGGCCAATCTCTTGGCACTGTCGAACATTTCAGGTTTTGCATCAGTCACATTTCCTTGGATTGGGGAGGTCAAT
Organism: Lactuca serriola; assembly: GCF_051521515.1. Classification (NCBI taxonomy): domain Eukaryota; kingdom Viridiplantae; phylum Streptophyta; class Magnoliopsida; order Asterales; family Asteraceae; genus Lactuca; species Lactuca serriola. The sequence continues at coordinate 183,893,442 of NC_136411.1, read as the reverse complement.
CCCCAGATGAATCGTTCGATTTTCTTTCCTTCAGACCTAATCATGCCAGGGCACAATAATGACAGCTCGCTAAACTTTGATATGTATGAATCTATATCAGAGTTTCGGACGGTGAGATCCCATAGCTCTTGCTCCATCTTCTGAATTTCGCCACGAGGGCAGTACTCAGCCATCAGCATTTCCTTCAGCTCCGTCCATGGCATAGAGTTGGCTACAGGGAGAGTCATGGACACTATATGTCGATTCCACCAGGTGAGAGCCTGGTCGACAAAGGTGCATGCGGCAAACTTCACTTTCAATTCCTCGGGGCATTCACATATTTCGAACACTGATTCCACCTTCTCAATCCACCTTTTCAGGGCTATTACACCACCTTTGCCATTAAAGGTTTGCGGCTTGGCATTGGTGAAATCTTTGTAGGAGCATGTTTTGGTTGGTCCTTGATTGATCCCGTCGTTCGAACTTCCTGCCCCTTGTCCGTTGACTCCTCCATTGTTCCCTTGGTGAATCTGTGCCATTGCTGCGGTGACCGCAACAGACACAACTGCTTGGAATGCAGCTGAGTCAACTTCTAGAGGGGTTGGTCCAGGATTACTGCGAGTTGGTCGTCGAGGCATCTTTCTGTCATGGAACGGAAAGATGTTGAGTGCCTATGGTTTTATGAGATTGTGATCCTATAAACTAGGTGTGTAGCACGAGCTTAAGCAATTTCACAATTTAGCATACAATCATGGATATATAACACATAGCATATTACAACATCACAGTGGAACACATAAAACCTTTCATTAATATTATCCGCATTTTTGATACATGAAAATTTTGTTCGAAAGAGCAATACATAAGTGGTGCAATTTTGGCAGCATAATGACTCTATGAGTAGTGTAATCACTTAAACATAGAGTTGATGATACATAGCATAGATCACATAAGCCTAATACTAAGGACGGGTACAACTAGTTCCTCGTACGGTGAGACCTATATAGCCTCTTGGGTGATTACCTCTACTTTTCGCTCAGCTCGCACAGCCCTTGCCTTGGCCATGATGAGTTGAAGCTTCAGGCTGATAACTGCCTCCTCGAGAGAGCGTAGATAGTGTGTATCCACCCCTTGAAACATGCGGGAATTTGATGGGGCTTCCGAATGGTGAGGTGCACTACGTGCCTCCTCTACGCCCTTTTCTTCGTCTGGCTCCTGGTCCAGCTTATCATAATCAAAATCAACTATCACGTATTCTTCCTGTTCCTCTTCAGGTCCAATGTCGTGTGCCCCTCCTTGATCTACCTCTGGCTCATCCTTGATCTTCCCGTGGGTTACTAGGACTTGATGAAACTGAATGCCCTGGTTTTCTCCTTCCATGTCGACTGAGAGGGGCATGCGAATAACTATCGTTACTCCTATGACGCTTCTATTATTGTATAGATTAAGTTGCGGTTCTCTTTTTGGTGATAGAGGGGTATGCTTTTAGGTTTTCCTACCATCATGATTTCCTCGGGACACGTGATAGTTGTACCTTGGAGGAAATGTAGTTGATCAGGCTACATCCTCTCTTTGATACAACTATGATCAGTCCCGGCTTACCCGAGATGATAGCATTATCTTGTTTGGTTTGGTATTATATTATGTTTCCTAATTCACACAGGCAAAGATGTTTTATAGTTGTGTTCTTATTTGTTTTGTTTTGTTCAGAGTTGGGTTAGTCCCTTTTTGGTTTATAGTTGCATATCAATGTGTGGCTAGATATGCTAGTTCACTATAAACAATGCTCTGATACCAACCTGTCACACCCCCGAACCAGACGGCGGAAACGTCCGAGGGCTTGCGTGACTTAAATTGAATATCATCACAATGAATATACATGAATCATAACATAAACGTCACCATGCATCAATATATTACAACTGGAATTGTTCACATCAAGTACATTGTTTTAACATTACACATTCATCACATAAATAGTTTGAGTGTTTTTAACAACATAACATCTAACATTACTTCATAATACTCTTCCGCTTACCTGTTACCTGAGAATACAAGTTATTTTGGAAAAACGTCAACATATGAAATGTTGGTGAGTTCATAAGCAATGCTATGATAAAATGATTTGTGTAGTTTGTAAAACCCAAAAAATCAGATATTTTCTGAAAAGACTTTTGTTTATCAAAGTGTGAGATCCATAAGTTGATGCATGAATGATTTCAAAAACATATATATATATATATATATATATATATATATATATATATATATATATATGAAGGGTATTTTGTATTATAATTATAAAATTTCGAGTGGGTAGTATTGAATTCCCCAGAAAACCCGATGTTTTCCGATGTTGAAATGTATTCGTGATTACTGATTTTTGTATTGTCTTAACGAATGAATATTGATTAATCCACAATAACCGAAGTATATATATATATATATATATATATATATATATATATATATATATATATATATATATGTAGAGAGAGAGAGAGTCAAGATCAAATAAAAAAGAAAAATTTGGTAAACAGGTAAGAAGTTTTTTTTTTACATATTCTTTTAGTGAAAAAACAAAATGAATCACTAAATGATTCACAAGTAAGATTATTTACAAGAAAAAATTCAAAAAAGAAATGTCCTTATCATTCATTTTTATGTAAATTAAAAAAAATTCACTTTTATGACAATTTTAGTGAATAACAACAAAATCATTGTATAAATGAATCATCGATATGTTTTTTCGGGGTTTTTTTTTTGTGAATCATGTTATTTTTGATTCATCTAGTGATTCATTTGTTTTGTTTTCAAAAACAATATGTAAAAAAAACTTCTTACCTTCCTACGAAAAAAAATTTCTTACCGGATCTATATATATATATATATATATATATATATATATATATATATATATATATATATATATATATATATATATATATATATATTACTATACCGGATAAAGAAAAAGCGTGTTGCTATAATGAAAAATTCAAAGTACTTTGTTATTATAGATTAAAATAAACTATGTTGGTATTATGTATAAAAATGATAATATGTTGCTATTATGAATTAAAAATGTAACTACATATCCTATATTCATAAAAAGGTAAAATACATTAGTAATTATATAAGTTTGTGTTAAAATTTTTTTAGTTACACGAGTTCCAAAGCCAAATAAAAAAGTTACAAATAGATAGGGAAATGGAATGAAAAGCATTAGAAGAGATCCAAGACAAATTGCAAGGGAAGGGAAATGAAATAAAAAGCACATGAAGATATGCAATCAAAAATATTACTAACTTATATGATAATTTGGTAATCAATCCGATAATCCACCAAATTAAATATAGTTTTTTATGTTTGTTGTTTTAGACACTTGTTGAACACTTTTCTTTTTTATATTTTTTGTTTGCTCCGGAGATGAGAGCCTAGTAGTTGATGATTGAATTTTTACAAAAGATGTCCATTGTTCAAACATTGAGACATCTAAAATATTGTTAGTATTATACGATTGACTTTTCATATGGACCTTAGAGCAAGTTGACATGCATGACTAACTCATATGATGCGGTTTACCAAATTATCATTTTTCTGTTTAAACACTTGTAATGTATCAGACAATTTTTAAATGTATGGTTAGTATCATTGTTATGCAAACATGTTATGATTATTGTATTGGATTTTTATGACTTTTGAGCGAAAAAAGTCTTGATTTTCTTTTTGTCTTTTAAGCTGCAAATTATCAACAGAAAACCGTCAGTAAAAACTATTACTAAAAAAGCTATTATTCTGATAGAAGCTTTGTCTTTTAGATTGAAAGTCTCGAGTTCTTATCCAAATGTTGTCGATTTTGTGATATTAACTCCTAACAACTAACTCCGCCGTTTAAATAAAATATACTACATTACTAAAAAAAAATGTCAATAAATGATTCGGTCAGTATTCCATGAGAAACAATAAAACATGACATCCCGTTCGCTCTAAACAATCAAAACTAAAATTCATCAACAATCTGTTGGTAATATTTACCCATGCCTTTTCCGACGGATTATTTTTCCATAATAGGCTTTTCCAACTGAATTCACGGTGCGAATTTCACTCTTTTTTCTAGTAGTGTTAGACCATAGATAGTGACTAGGATGGGTTAAGAAGTGTAGTTGTCGTCCTTTTTTATTATTATATGTAGAGATATTTAAATACGTAAAACAATTAACTGATCTCGTCTTTGTTTACGAATATACTACCTAGTACCTATGCTACTATACAAACGTGAATGTCCTTTTGCTCGAATCAAATAAGTTTAGACTCAGTCTCACTCCAGCATACTTGCCAATAATAAAAGGTTTCCTCCATATGGATCAAACATATTTCTTCTTTTCTAGAGGTAGACATGACTCTTTCAATTAGGACAATTATGAAATAATGAATGATATCTATGATAGATGCACTAAAGACATTTTATTACCACACCAACCAAATTTATACATTTTTCAACATTACTAAATATGGCCAGTCTTGATTCCAGGAATTCAGACACATTTAATGATCCATTTTCAAGGGTAAATTACACATATCCGATCAAAATTCACACCCTTTATACAAATAAATATTGGAAATCAACAAATTTATCCTTGAGAGGATTATTCATCTGAGGATGCAAGAATCCTTTCTGAATCTGATTGGTTTGATTGTATTCGATTTTAAAGTCACATTGCAAGAAATTTGACTCGTATGCTTCGTTGTCACCAATTTACCAACGACTTCACCTTTTGATCGAATCTCAAACTCTAACCTTAATGGTATTTCAAAAACTCCAGCATCAGAAACCTCTAGACTCGAACCTGCACCATACAATGGCACTTTCGTTGCTTCCAAGTTTACAATGGCTGTTCTTCGACTCTTTCTTTGCTGATAATACTTCTTCAACTGAAACCACATGAGCATAACCAAATTAGTATCAGTAACCATGGTTCAGTCTATTCTTAACCATAGTTCAGTATACATGAACAGGTGAAGTTGGTCCCAACCTGACCGGTTACAATCACGACGTCTGAATAGACAAGGTTCACTGCATTAGAGCTAACATGAACGCCAAAGAATGTAGCTGGATTATGAACACCGAGTCGCAATGAACTATTGATGGTCAGCATCTTGGTTATGACCCCAGATGAGTCTGAACCCTGCCCTATATAGAGGCTATTCACAGCCAAACTCTGCAAAAAATACGAATCAAATCGCAACCCAATTCAAGATTCCGAAGGTGTATTAATCTTTATGAGATTATGAGATATGGGTTTGAAAAAGATTCAAACTTTATGCATTTTAACACCATGATCTTGATAGAAATCTAAAGAAAAAGACATTTTACTAACCTTAACAGTGATTTCAGGTTTAAAAGGTCTGGCAGCACCCCATATAATCAAGCATAAAATAGCGAACAAGACGATAAAACACAAGAGAGCTAATAAAGCCTGTAATCTTCTGTTTAACTTCTTTTCATCTTCATATTCATCATACTTCCCTTCCTCTACTATCACATTACACTCCGGCCACCCCTTTTCGTTTCTTTTCCGGTGAACTTTCCTCCCGGAATGTGACCGGAAAATCCCAGAAAACCGACTGGACGATGAGTTCCTGGAGTGACGACCCATAGAAGGGTGTGAAGGGGATTCCATTGGACTCCTGAAATTTGGTGTAGCTTGTAATGATGATGATTTGTCTCCGTCTTGTGAGTCTCTTGAAGGGCTTTGCACGAAGTAAACCGGCCGTTTTGGTGATCTTGAAGGTGATGACGGGGCTAAACTGGTGATATCAGACTCTGATTTTGTGTGGAACATGTTTTTGTTTTCTAAACAGAGGTTCTTGTGGTTTCAAGAAAAATGTTTACAACATAAAGTATAAGCTTTACTCCATGAATTTTGAATCAAATTTGTAGAAAATATGGGCATATATACAAGATTTTGAAAACCCCACAAATTCTATAAAAGTAAAATCGGATATATAATTCTGTATTCTAAAGTGTAGCGTCACCAAGAAAATCAAGAAATTAACAAAACTTCTTTTAATTCGCAAAATTTGCGAAGGAAAAGGAACGATCCTACCAAAAAACACAAAAGAAGCAACCAAAAACAATTTCTGGAATTGATAATCAAACTAAGATTTAAGAACAACACTTCGGTAGGGTTTATATCTTGCAGACAATAAACACTCAGTATGTGCTTTTCTTGTCTGTACTTATCTTCTTTTCCAGAGCTCGGAAATGAACTAGTGGTGTGTTTTGCGGGTGAAAATGGTGAGTGGGGTGGGTTCGTAATATGCATGGGTAGGTGTAGGGTCATACAGTGAGCTGTAAGCAGGGCTTTAAGGATGCGGAACACACAATCACCAAACAAATAATTCCCGAGCCTAAATCCGAGGCTGCTTGCATACCTACAAGGATTCTTGGCCTCACAAAGACAAATATATAGTGTCGGCAGCTAACCATCTCATTGATATTTTGGTAGAAGATAGACCAAATATCATTTTAACCATTAATAATCACTGCGACATCATCTGTTTTCTGTAGATTATACATTTTCTAGAAAAATATATCAATTATTAAATATTTATATAATGTTAAAAAATAGTTTAATATATAAGCTCAAACTAAAAAAAAAAAATTATGTTTACATAAAAAACAAATAGCCCAAAAAATAAGAAAAATAAATCATATCAATTACATTTATTAAATATAACTAATATGATTTATAATTTGTCAAACAAAAACGCTTATATTTTAAGATTTTTTATGTTTAAACCTATAAAGTTATTTTCAAAAAATCCAACACATTTTTTCAAACTTTTTATCTTCTAACATTGATAACCCATCTCCGAAATACCCCACCGACTTAGCAAAAGAGACCCAACTCAACACCATAGCAAAAGAGACTCAACTCAATACCATAACGACACCGGTGTCATTGAGAAACTCCGTGCGGATCAAATTACGTTTCCGGAGATGGTGTTCGGAGTTCCTTCCTCTCTCTTTGAGCACATTAAGTTGTGCAAATCTGCCAAAGAGATATGGGATACTCTTCAAGATTTGTTTGAGGGTTCAGAAAACATGAAAGACAAGTGTCTGACATCTGTTGTGAATGCCTTCGATACATTCACTACAACACTTGGAGAATCAGTTGCCTCGACATCAAACTGGTACATAATAGTGATAAACAACATGATCGCTCATGGTATTGTCCGAACTCCTCTTGAGTATAATTTAAAGTTCATCAACAGTCTCGGAAAAGGATGGGGGAAACGTCAAGTCATGCTTTCAGAGTAATGGATCTCTGAAGAAACTCAAACTTTACCAGTTGTTTGACGATCTGCAAGGTCATGAGTCCAACGTTGCTTAAACTCTAAGAGAACTCTTTGGTGGTCCTCTTGCCCTTGTCAACTCCGTTAATAATTTGATTCCAAACTCTTCTTCTTTAGAACCTTTCCGACCTGTTGTTTCAGAACCATTCTCACATGTTCCATCGGTTCAAACAAATCCATCCCTTGTATTTGATGACAACTTTGACCCTGAAGCTTCAGATGACGAACTTCATTTCCAACAAGAGTTTGCTCAATTTTCTATGAAATACAGGAGACCTTGGAACAATCATAAATCTTATTTGAACATATTCAAAATTCCATTTCAACAATCCTCACTACACTAATCCTCAACCTTATCCCAAACCTACTGAAAATCCTCCATCTTACCGAACCAAACTTCCAAACTCATCTTCGGAATCTCACGAAGTCCTCACTTTGGCTTAACCCAAGATTACGTGTCATAAATGTGGCCTCAGAAATCACTTTGCGAAAGACTGTTTGGTTGAAATTCCTCAAAACCCAAAGGTGAAGGACTCTGCATATTATGCTCGTCGTGCACAAGAGCTAGCAGATAGTGAAAAAGCTTTTGTCACTACAGTTTCTCGGAGTGTGGATGGGTACTAGTGATCAGGTGATGAGGGTGATGGAAACCCTATTTAAAACATGTGTTTTATGGCTAGGCAAAGTGTTGAGTGTGATGAAGGTTATTGGTCGTTTGGATCGGAAATTGATGAGGAAGATGCAGAGCCCAATTACTACTACATGGCAACCAACAACCCATCAGGCAGAAGCACCATCCAATAGGTAAAATATATGATTACTGAAAATGATTTTGATTTATCTTTTTGTGAACCTTATCTAACTTAAATCGAATAAGATATGACAATTATCCTTAAAGCCTATGATTCGGCTATAAATATGAATGAAAAGCTGGACAGTAAATTAACCATACTTAGATTACGTTTTAAAGATTGCAAGCTTAAGATAGAGTCCTTAGAAAGAGAGATTGTAATAGCTAAGGATGAATGTATTATGATGAATGACAAATGTGCAATCTTAGTTAGTGAAAGAAATTTTTTGTTTAATGATAATCTGCGTCTTAATGCTAAGATTGATAGTCTGCACAATTCCATTGATATGATTGAATCAAAAGAAAGGATGACTCATAATTTTCGCCATCCATGGTCCCAAGCACCTGGTCTCAGAATTGGTTTTCGGAAACCTGTGCTAGTCCCTTGAAGGAACTTCAAATTTTGACTTTCATGGGTGAATTTTGAATCAAACTTATTTGGATACTCCTGTCTCTCCATTGTCGCCCCTTAGTGAGCCTACATGAGGATATCAATCCCTAATTCCTGAGTTCAAACAAATAACTGTCACATGTGCTGACTCCATGTAATTTCCTCCCTGATATCCCTATACCATAATCAATCTCAAAATGTTTCACGTGTGTACATCCCAATTTTCAAGGCCAAAATTTCATTTTTAATTAAGTAACTTATAAAATCGTTAATTAAAAACATTGCCGATATCATATCAATCCATAAAAACCATCATAACATGTCTCAAATCATATCATCAAATAGTAATAAAATCAGAGTACAATCCCATGAATCACATAATGCGGAAATCTGGTGTGCGTGTGATGTGTCGCTACCGCGCCGACTCCTTCCCTTTGCTGAAGATGTACCTGAAACAAAACTGAAAACTGTAAGCACGAAGCTTAGTGAGTTCCCCCATCATACCACATACCACATAATAATGCATATTCCTCGGTATCTTTCAACTGGTAGCCGGGAACAACCTCCCCTATGGTATCTTTCAACCGGTAACCGAGAGCTAACCTCTCATTCGGTATCTTTCAACCGGTAACTGGGAGCTAACCCCCCTCGATATCTGTCAACCGGTAACTAAGAGCTAACCTCCCCTTCAGTATCTTTCAACCGGTATGTAACATCCCAAAAATATAGTCCAAAAATTTCATTTTTAAAAACGTTATTATATAACCATCAGTATAATAAAACATCCATAATGGCATGGCATGTCAAAACCAAAGTAGAAATAATCAAAACATGTTATCATAAAGCAATATCAGAGTGTAATCCCAAAGATCTCATGTGCGGAAAACCATAGTGTGATGCGCTGCGATCGAGCCAGCTCCTTTCTCTTGAAAATGAAGTACCTGAAACCAAAACTGAAAACTGTAAGAACGAAGCTTAGTGAGTTCCCCCATCATACCACATACCATACAATCACATATCATATATACTGCTGGGCAATTCTGGGGTGCCCGACCTACCCGGTACGACCATTCTGGGGTGCCGACCTACCCGTGTCAAGCCATTCTGGGGTGCCGACCTACCCGTGTCAAGCCGTTCTGGGGTGCTGACCTACCCTTCGGTCCTAACAACCGAACCTCGGGGACTATTCCACCCCCTACCGCTAATATCACATATATCATAGCATAAACATACTATCAGACATATCTGGGGTGTCTGACCTACCCTTCGCTCCTAACAACTGAACTAGGGGACTATTCCCCTACTACCACTATCACATATAACATATCATGCCAACATTTAAACATATCATAACATACTTTCAGACATATGTGGGGTGTCCGACCTACCCTTCGGTCCTAACAACCGAACTAGGGTATTCCCCTCCTACTACCACTATCACATATAACATATCATGCCGGCATATAAACATATCATAACATACTGTCAGACATATCTGCGGTGTCCGACCTACCCTTCGGTCCTAACTACCGAACTTGGGGACTATTCTCCGCCTACTACCACTATCACATATAACATATCATGCTAGCATATAACCTATCAGGTAGTAGCAAACCTATATGAATATCACAAAGACAATCATCTACATACAACTCCTACTAGTGGGCCGACATTGTGGCTGTAGATCCTTCACTACTGGAAGGTAACTCACCTCACACTGCTGAAGTCCCGCAGACTCAACGCCAACTGCTGGATGACATATTCCGAATCTGTCAACATCAGAATAACACCCAATTAATAATTGGGTCCCAGCACATAATCATAAATACATACTTGGATAATTACTACATTACCCAAGGTTGGTTGTATTCAAGGCCAAGGCCCAATTCATAGGCCCAAAGGTCAAACTAGGAATCATGGCCCAACATATGGCCCAATTTTCCAAATTGGGCCCAAACCTTTACATCGTCTTATCCTAAGGTCCAACCATTAATTCCAGTCCAAACAGTTGACATTTCAATGGTCCAATGTCTCGTAATCATATAGGCCCAAACTATGGCCTATCTATGGCCCAATTTTCCTAATTAGGCCCAACCACTTATATGGGCCTTACCCTAAGCCCATCAACATATACTAGTCCATATGATTATTCTTGGATGGCCCATTAATAATTCAATTTCCAAGGCCCAATGGAAAGGCCCAACTCAAGGCCCAAGTGAAATTAGGGTTTTCACATAAAATGATGATTAGGGTTAAGTTTCCTTCTTAACCCATTAAGTCCCACATGGCCTTAGGTTAATTTGCAATGATTGCCGATTAATATTTTAAGTTCATTAAATAATTCCGATGCAGACCCGATAAGTCCCCAAATTAGGGTTTTATTGCGTTAGGGTTTTCCAAACCAAATACTAGCCCATTTATCAATTTGTTGGGCTTTTAGGTCAATTAGGGCTTTATCCGGCCTATTAAGCCCACTAGAATATCTTTAAGCCCATTAGGGTTTTATTGGGTCCATTAGGGTCTATTAAGCTTCATTGGGCCCATTAGGGCTTACAAGTCCCATTATGGTTTCAAGCACGCCAAACGAATCCATCACAACGAGGCAAAACACACCGCCACCTGGCACGGAGGCCGGTGGCGGCAACCACCATCCTAAGGTGGTGGTTTGAGTTTCTTTTTCATTATTATATTTCCAATTACATTTTACAAGGCTAAATCTCAAGTAAACACACACCCACTCACTAAGATAAACACACGCATGGCGGCACATGGTGGCAGCCACCACCTTATGGTAGTGGTGGTGGCGGTTCTTGGTTTTCCAGCCAACAAACTATTGCATATCATGTCACATTCATCAAAAACACTCCTACACACACCAAAACATACACATAGTGGAGTACCTACGCAAGACTCACACACACATGCACAACCACCTAACGTGGTGGTTGATGGTGGCAGGAGGTGAAAACCGCCGCCTCACAGCGGTGGTAATGCCCTTCTCTTGATTTCCAGACCGAGAGGCATCCACAGAAGAACAAAACACCACGTTACCCACACATACATGCGACATGGAGGCTGGAACGCACGCTACAACCACCCTCGAGGTAGTAGATGTTGACCAGAGCAACAGGCGGCGGTCGTGAGTGCATGGAGCGCCAAGGATCTAAGAAGAATAACCCATCCATGGTGTACGGCGGTCCTTCCTCGGCAGTTCATGGATTCTACAGCCGTGAAGTCGTAGCGGAAGTGCTCGGACTCGTCTGGCAGCGGCGACAGCAGCTTCGCTCGTAAACTCTTCTCAGCCCCGTCGCCGAAACCTTGACTTGTTGAAATCTCTCTCTCGCCGGAAAAAAAACATGGTGGAAATCTGGTGGTGTTTCAATGGGGATTCGGTGGTGCAAGATGGCGATGAGGGAGCTGGACGCAAAGGTCGGGTGGAGGGGGATACAAGGTGTGTTGGCGGCTGACTCAACGCTCTTAGGGTTAGGATTATGTTCAGCTAAATACCCTGATGGGTTTGAGCCATAAGAACTTTCCTATGTGCACATGCAAACCCTAATGCTTGGATCTAGGTTTCTCTAAGTGAACATGCAATGTATCCAAGGCTTTCAATCATAGATCTAGTGTAAACAATTGTTCATAACATATGAAATAAGATCTAGAAGAATACCTTAAGTTGCTTGCTTGAAACTTCTTGTTGTTGTAGCTTAGAGTCACAATTATCACTCCTCTAATGGCTTACAAACACTAACTGGCAAGAGGATGATTTGAGAGAGAGAGAGAGAGAGAGAGGGAGGTGAGAAATCGGCTCTAGGGTTTCTTCTATTGAAGAGTGGCCGATTTCCCTCACCCATGGGGTCTATTTATACTATGAGCTACTAGGGTTACACCCTTAACCCTAATTGAATAACTTAGGCCCTAAGCAATCCAAAGATCCTTCTAGATAAGAGGCTTGGATGATTTTAAGATACCTTATCCCTAAAAATCATCCACCCTAATATACATAAGGATTCATAGCCCAAAACACAACTATCATACATTTGACAGTTTATGCCCCTTTATTCAATTAACCTCTTTAAGTCACCAAATTAATTCTTAATTAATTTATGACTTATATCAATCAAATAATATTATTATTCCTTTAATATATTATTCTTATAATACATTAATAGTAATATCTTTTCTCTCTATATATAAATCACCCTGTCAAGTTGCTATGGTGAAGGCAACCCAAAAGGACCATGCACAATCGGGTCAAGTACTTACCAAATATAGTTACAGCCTTAGACACTAATCCAACTGTCTCCCACTTGGATAAGTCTAGTAACTATAAATGCAAACACAATCCGATTAGCAATCGTAGCTCTCAAAGATGTTGTCAAACTCTGATCTTATCAGTATCCTGTCCTTTAGATAAGGGATCGTACAGTCCTCTGTTTTGATACCGTGCAGACAATCTCATGAAACATTGTCATACTTATTGTCTAATAATTAGTTTCTCGGTCTCAGATTCATTTGACATAGAACTTAATTGAACACATCAACTCAGTCCTGACCGGGCCCGACACATAAGTCAAATCAAATCATCGAGCGGCCCTGATATCGCTTTTACCCACTTAGGATAAAAGTGACTGATAAACTTCGACTTATATGCATTTACTATTCACTAATCAACTATACACAGCAATGTGTTTTATGACATCAGTTTACTGATGCAGTTTCATATTATCAATGCACAACCAATTAGTAAACAGTAAACCATATATCTTGGTTTTAAGACCATATGATATTATCGTCTTGCGATCACTCGCGATAAATTCCATGAAGTGATTCCAGCAAGCGCGGGTTTATTCCAATGCTAAAAACTCTTTCATAAGCACTCATGAATGTTGTAACAAACCTTTGTTATGTCTAATACCTTTTAGACAATCTACACACCAATTCATGAATGTCTTCATTCATACCTACTTCCAACATATGAACGACTGTGGACCGTTTGAATAATTCGATTATTCTTAATTAACTCAATTATTCAGGAAGTCAAAACATGCAAAGTGAAACAATAGTTAAATAATTAGCATAAGACAGAAACTTTAAATAATACTCCTTTATTTAATCATCAAACGTCAATTACATTTATCTATTACATGTTTCCAAACTATCTAATCCAAACTAATATCATCCTCCAGCCCAATGTTCCTAGCGTGCTGCAAGTGCTTAACCCTGCTCAGTCCCTTCATAAGCGGATCTGCTGGGTTATCTTCTGATGATATCCTCTTAACTACGATGTGTCCTTCTTCTACTCGATGTCTAATAAAGTGATACTTTCTGTCGATATGCCGAGATCTACCATGATCCCTCGGTTCCTTGGTCAAGGCAACCGCTCCTTCATTATCATAGAAAATTTCCATAGGCTCCTTTATGGAAGGCACAACTCCAAGGTCACCAATGAAGTTCTTCAACCATATTGCCTCCTTTGACACTTCGTTCGCTGCAATGTACTCTGATTCGCATGTTGAATCAGCTACGGTTTCCTGCTTGGAACTTTTCCAAGTCACTGCTCCTCCATTAAGGGTAAAGACCTAGCCTGAGTGCGAACGGTAGTTGTCTCTTTCGGTTTGGAAACTGGCGTCACTATACTCTCGCACCTTTAAGTTATCACTCCCTCTGAGGACTAAAAACCATTCCTTGGTCCTCCGAAGGTACTTAAGGATATTCTTGACCGCAATCCAATGAGCTCTGCCAGGGTTCCCTTGATATCTACTGACCATGCTCAAAGCAAAGGCCACATCAGGTCGAGTACAAGTCATAGCATACATGATCGAGCCAATTGCGGAAGCATAAGGTACTCGGCTCATCTCAACTATCTCAACTTCGGTACTCGGGCTTTGAGTCTTACTCAATTTGGCATTACTTTGTATCGGTAGTTCTCCCTTCTTCGAGTTTTCCATACTAAAACGTTTTAGTACTTTATCCAAGTAAGTATTCTGACTAAGTCCTATTAGTCTCTTACTTTATTCTCTCACTATCCTGATTCCTAAAATATAGGAAGCCTCTCCGAGATCCTTCATAGCGAAACACTTCCCGATCCAGGACTTAACTTCCTGCAGAGTTGGGATGTCGTTTCCCATGAGTAGTATGTCATCGACATACAAAACGAGAAAGCTAACTATACTCCCACTGGCTTTGACATATACGCATGATTCATCTTCGCTTCGTACAAATCCAAACTCTTTGACTTTCTCATCAAAGCAAAGATTCCATCTGCGAGATGCTTGCTTAAGTCCATAAATGGACTTCTCAAGCTTGCACACTCTATTGGGATGCTTAGCATCGACAAAACCCTCTGGCTGAGCCATGTAAACATCCTCAGCCAACTTCCCATTAAGGAAAGCGGTCTTGACATCCATCTGCCATATCTCATAATCATGAAATGCAACAATGGCTAGCATCACCCTTTTAGACTTTATTTTCGCAACTGGTGAGAAGGTCTCATCATAGTCAACTCTGGGAGTTTGATTAAAGCCCTTCGCAACCAATCGCGCATTATACGTGTGTACATTCCCATCCACGTCGGTCTTCTTCTTGAAGATCCATTTGCACCCAACCGTCTTACGTCCGGGTACATTGTCAACCAAATTCCAAACTTGGTTGTCATACATGGACTGAATCTCACTGTCCATCGCCTCTTTCCATTTTGCAGACTTTGGGCCTGTCATGGCTTCCTTATAGCTATTAGGTTCATCTAGATTTATTAGTGTACCATCACTAATATACGTGTCCCCTTCAGTAGTAATATGAAAACCATAAAACTGGGGTTGAACTCTAACTCTTTCGGAACGTCTAAGAGGTAAGGACTCATCAATTGGTTCAACCAGAGTTTCCTCCTTGGGTTGAGCGCCAGCGATAGAGGTTCCTGATGGGTTTTAGTCATAAGACATCCTATGTGCTCATACAAACCCTAAAGCTCGGATCTAGGTTTCTCTATTGTACATGCTTTGAATCCAAGACTATAAACCCTAATTCTAGCATATGGAAATCAGAATTCACATGTAAATAGGTTTAAGAACATACCTTGATTGTTATATAGCAATAACAATCTAATTCCTCCTTGAATTGACCTTGGAAAGCTGAGAGTCACAAGTGTCACTCCTCTAATGGCTTACAAACACCATAAGCAAGTGGAGAAGGTATAAAGAAAGAGGAGGAAGGTTAGAATTCGTCTCTAAGACTTCTTGGGAAGGGATACACGAATTCATGACCCTAGGGGTGTTTATATAGGTGTAGAGATAGGGTTTCAGTCATTATCCTTATCTAGTTGCTTATCCACCAAGCAACCAATAAGATAATCCTTGAATCCTTATCATACTCGAATTCTAAGGCTCTTTATCCTTAAATTCGTCCAACCTATCAATAAGATAACCCTTACCTTATTTTGTAACTATCACATAATTACAAATCAGCCCCTCTAGTTTAATTAATTACACTTGATCACAAAATTAATTCTTAATTAATTATTGACCAATATTAATTAAACAAATATGATTTCTCCTTTAATATATTATTCTTATAACATATTAATAAATCATAATAACCTCTCTCTCTTTATTTATTTCTCCAATCAAGTTGCTTTGGTGAAGGCAACCCAAAAGGACCATGCACCATCGGGTCAAGTACATACCAAAATAGTTATGGACTTAGACACTAATCCAACAGTCTCCCACTTGGATAAGTCTAATAAGTATTCTGCGTATGACTTCGGATCCCGATCTGCAATCGTAGCTTTCCAAAGCCGCTGTCAACTCTGATCATATCAAATACGCGTGTCCTTAGATAAGGGATCATATATTCCTCCATTCTAGATATCGTATGAGATATGATTTCAAATCATTCTCTTTGTACTATATCTCGATTCCCGATTTATGACGACTGACTAATTGAACAAATCAAATTAGCCCTAGCCTGGCCGAGCATTTACGTTTGTCATCACTAAATCATCGAGGGGCCCAAAGATATCGCTTTTATCCTACTTTGGATAAAAGGAACGGATAAACTTTGATACAATGCTCGCTTGCACTCACTCACCGAATCACACACAACAATATGTTTTATAACACCAAGTTACTGGTGCGTTTACATATTATCAATGTGCAACCGATTCGCAAGATACAACTCACACATCTCGGTTTCAAGAATATAAGATGTTATCGTCTCACCAATCACTCGTGATACAATCCATGGAGTGATCCAAGTGAGCGTGGGTTTAATCCAATGCTCAAATCATATTCATAAGCACTCATGAACATTGCAGCAAACATTTGCTTATGTCTAATACTCTTTTGGACAATCCACACACCAATTCACGACAGTCTTCATTCATATCTACTTCCAACATATGAACGACTGTGGCCCGTTTGAATAATTCGATTATTCTTAATAAACTCAATTATTCTGGAAGTCAAAACATGCAAATGTGAAACACAAGAATAATACTAATCCCATATGGCCTCAACCCTTTGAGCATAAATAAAACACCTTTTATTTATCACCATATTGATTACTCATTATTTGTAGTTTCGGGTAATCAACTTCTTACTTGAATTCCAACACTTGTCCTATGCTCCTAGCATGCACACAATGTCTACCTGTGGTTCTTAATTTGTGAAATAGATCATATTGAACACATTTCCAATCATTCTCATTTCACAACTCCAAATCCGTTTTTCATAAGTCAAAGAATATCAAATTCTTTGTTACTTATAGAATATGCTAGATTCTAACATTGTATGCAACTATCCTTTCGTAATGTCACTGCACTAAAGTCACAAAGACTATTGCCAATGATATTACAAAGTCCTCTATCGGAGATTGTTACAAGACAATTCCTTAGATATGATGTCTCTCACTCAAAGTACATTCCTTCGAACATCCTTCTGCATAAAGGTTTCTAATCCAATCATAGATTTCTCAATATTCAATTTCCAATATGGACACACTTCCATATGTTCCATATGACAACTCATTCTTAATAGAATCTTATCTATTCGTAATGATGTCGATATGGTCCATCCAATATGGAAACATTTCCATATTTTCCAATACTATACTTCCAACTACTCACAAGCGACCAATCCTCGTCGAACTTGGATTGTCCTTTGATAGTTGTTTAATTATTTTAGTCTAAACCGATTCTAGTCCTTCTTCCCTCTAAATGTGCTCGACATTTGGAAAATTTTAGAATGGTCAAACATTAAAGCATTTGCAATCGATCCTATACTCGAAGCGTATGGGACACGACGCATAATGTTTTATTTGCTATGTTCTCAAAATTCGAATAGTGAAGAGGGATGCCGTAATCATAATCGAAATTTTAAGAACACACTTTGTACCTTTGACTAAATTTTATTAACATTTCTCAACCTAAACCTTTAGATTTGAAATGAAGCATAATATTCTCTCCCTTAATTATAGCAAAACAACTCTTCAACTATTGCGACTTTGCAAAGTATGACTCTTGTTTTCTATAATTAATATTGCTAACCTTGCAATACTTTCCTTAATAATCATACAATCATAACATTTATGCTCCCACTATCATGATGATTATTATAAAACATAACACTTATGTTCCTACTAGCTTCGACATGTATTCATAAACATCTTAACTTTCAGAAAACAATACTTATTGAATTTCTTAAGTTCATGTTTTTAATACTTAGTGCTTTGATAATCTTTTATCAAGGTTTCTTGAACTTATACACATTTGCCTTCGATAGTTCATATGTGTGTCTAAACAATTAAGACTAATTGCCAAACCTCACAATTCAAATTATGGAAAGGGATACCGTAACCATAATCGAATTCGAGAATGCAATTTTACAATCACTATCTTCTTAAATCTTTCTTAGTGAAAGCATTTCCTCACAATCATTTTCGTGAAGGAGGGAATCTTATGACACTTAGATTTGAGCGGTGTATGTGTTCCTATCCATGTGAATTTGTCAAAACCAAAGTTTACGACAAATTCAAACTCTTATGGATCGAACTTTCTTAATCTCGATTTCTTGCCTTTATGGTAGCACAGCTGCCCACCATGTCTTCCAAGTAGTTAAGCAGCTCACCCTTTCCTATCAATTTACCTTTCATTGATTAAGGTGCTTTGCCTTTTATGCGTTCAAAATGAGAACTCATAGAACTCACATGCATAATTAACTCGATTGGATTGGCACAGAATCAAAATAATGTCAACATGATAGGTTGTAAACCTTAACTCGTGTGCTAGTGATGATTGATAAGGTTTATTTGATTTGTTCTTGAAACCTTTCAAGACCATTAAGACTCCCACTGACTCCTTGACGTATAAGATTCTCTTGTCAAAACATTTCTTGACAAACAAATATTCAAGAGTTAGTGTAGCTTTTATCAAAACGCTTCATAAATTTGGTCCTAGTTGGTCTTTGTCTTATCCAAGGCATCACAACTTACCATATTTAATGAATGTTGTAACCCTTCTTAATACTTTTTCACTCAATGTCACAATCTTAACTTTAAGACTTGTTTTGGAACAAAGTATGATTGACTTTTTGATTTAACCATTTCTTCAATTCTTGATTCCTCTTCTTAAACATACAATTGTACTTAGAGGATCAATTGAAATATGGTTCTTAATCATTAAGACCTATCATAAAGCATAAAAGGTACTCTCCCTTCTTCTTAGAATGGAGAAACTTTTATCTCTCTGCCTACTGAATTCTTGTTATTCGTTCTACTATTGATTTAAACCTTTTTCAATCAATTCAGAATTACACTTAATCTTATAAGTATAATCATATTTACTAAACCTTTAGTAAATTATGACGAATATCTCGTTACTCTTATGGTGGACTTTGATCAACACACAACTTTGTGTACTCGATCTCCTAGTCCTTCACTTGACACTTTGTCAATGAATTAGTCTAATTTCCAAATACGAAATTTCTCATTCATCGTGCATCCACGTTGCATGATTCCAATTTTCTGTCCAATTGAAACTTGGGCGATGAGAAACTCTCCCTATTTGGTAAATTCTCGACTTTCCATAAATAACATAATAAGAACCAAATCCATTATTGCTAATAATAGAAACATTTTAACATCAATTTTTCATTCACGCCATTGCAAGGATAAATAAATAAAATTTAAAATCAAAATTTATTTTATTGCGGAAAAATTTTGTCCTTACAATGCAACTCGTTGAAAAACTTATGCTAATACATCTTTCTTAGCAATCTAATTCTAACTCTAAGTAGTAGCTCAAGAATCTAATCTTCGAGAAATGCGATCGAAATCCATTCCTTTACGGTTAGATTTTGCTCACTTCTTCCCTTAAGCTCCCTTTCTTTTCTTCGATCCTACAAAACATCAATTGTAATCTTATTACATTATGTATTAAGAATCTAGAATAGAAGCTTAAAAGAGTTAGTAAATGGATTTTACCTATATTAGAGCCATACGTTTCGACTCTCCCATCTCTTAGATCTCTTAGGTAAATGGGGCAGCTTCGTCTCCAATGCCCCTTCTCTTGGCAATAAAAGCAAATCGACTCTTTTGGAACAGGACATGGAACTACTTCAGACATCGCCTTTCTCTTATGATCAAACTTTTCGATCATTAGCATGTCTTTCGTTGCCATTGTCTATATCCATAGAGGTCTCGAAGGCAGATTCACCAATCAACTTTGCTTTTCTATTGCGCCAAATCATTGCAGATTCAGCAGCAACAAGCATATAGGTGAGATCTATAAGGGTCACGTCGTAGTTCATCATATAGTATTCTCTTACGAACTCACTATATGAGTTGGGAAGTGACTGAAGAACCAAATCAACAGCCATTTCCTCACAGACAACGGATCCCAACATTCTTAACTTATCAATGTGTGACTTCATCCCTAGGACGTGTGCACACACGGACTTTCCTTCTTTATGTTTACTTGCCAAAAGGGCTTGAGTGATCTTGAACTTTTCAAGCCTTTGAACTTGTGGGTTAGGGAGAATAATTGGAGGAGGTAGAGGAAGTGAAGCATGATTTCTTGTTCCTCGATCGAATCGTGGAATATCATCTTCATGTGGAATGCTTGTTCCACGGGATTTGAGAAGACCATAGTTGTCGAACTTTGACATCTTCAAAATGGGAGAAAAACGAATTCAAGTTAGTTGATAGATTGAGTCCTTGGTAGATCACCCAAATGAAATTCCAAGGCTAGGACCCAACACAATACGCTACAACCTAGAAAAGGGATGCCGTAATCTAGTTGCAGAATATTTGAAGGTAAGTGAATGACGATTCACTAATTTCCACCATGAAAAAACGAAAAAGAAATTTAAGTTTTAAACCTATGAAAACTCCTAGATCCTTTGAGATTCATTGAACTTTCAATGGCATGTTTAAATCTCGATATGCCCCTCTTGTTTGTGACTGGGATGCCGAGGATCACAAAGCGGGTGTGAATAACCATGCAAACTACATGGTGCCCTCACATGTTACAGTCACCTATTCGATGTGCCGGTAAACCACACACGCTCCACCGAACTATGACAAACATTGAGTCACCCTTTGCTACCTTTGCTTAGACCCATTTAATGTGCCGGTTAACCACACACGCTCCACTAACGTCTTCGCAAGGGCACAAAGTGTAATTTCATGGAATTGCATCAATTCACTTTTGCCTAAGTAACTAAGATTGGGAATTTTATGAAAACATTTAGTTACTTTAGTAATTCATTATACTTATAATGGAAGGTTTCGTCCTATCCTACCCGTTCGGCTAACGACCCTCCACTAGTCAAGAGTGCGGTGGGTAAGAGTGGATACCCATTCAATCGCCATTTTATAGGCAATTTCCTTAAACACCCCTTATAGACCAACTTCGTGAATGAGGCCTACTAACGGTAAGACTGACTTTTAGTTATACATATATAATGTTAGACTTTTAATGTTATATATAGTATAGGGTGTATTTTATAACTTTTAAAATACTATGTGGTTAACTTTAACAATTACACTTTTAATTCTATTAAATGGTTAACCTAAACTTTTATGGATTTATTAAACCTCTTTTAGTTATACTCCTTAATTAATTAATAAAACCATAAGGGTGTGATGTGAACTTTTTCAAAACAATACTAGAGTTTTAGAATTTAACATTCCTAATTAAACTTTTAATCAACTTTTAAATTCCAAAACTTGATGGCAAGTTTTGAAACATTTCATCACATTAGGGTTTAGAATTTAAATATACATCAAAATTAAACCATTCAATCAAAATTTAAATTCCAAAACTTGAGGGCAAGTTTTGAAACCTTTTTCAAAACATTAGGGTTTCAACTATTTAAATTTCAAAACTACAAAACTTTTGGGTTCAAATTTAAACTATAAAACCTAAAGGGCAAAATATGAAACTTTTCATAACAACAAGGATCAAATAACAAATAATCCAAACTAACATTTAATTACATAATTATCCATATTTGATTTGTTTATTGATTTCTTGCAAAACAATTTATCAATTTACTCAAAATAATTAATCAATTATCTTATAAGGAAACAATTATCTTATTAATTGATAAGTATCTTTATTTAGATCAAAAATATAGTCAAATATATCATATAATCGGATTAATATTGATCTAACATGATAAGGAAACTATCCTAATGCAAAAACAGCAAGAAAACCCGAGAAAACCTCCATCTGACGACTCGACTCGTCGAGTCAGGCATTGGACTCGTCGAGTCTGCATGGACTCGGCGAGCCCAGCTTCCAAAAACTCAAAAAACGAATTTTTCAGTTATGTAATGCATCAATACAATTGAAACCAAGCTAGGCTCTGATACCACTGATGGGTTTTAGTCATAAGACATCCTATGTGCTCATACAAACCCTAAAGCTCGGATCTAGGTTTCTCTATTGTACATGCTTTGAATCCAAGACTATAAACCCTAATTCTAGCATATGGAAATCAGAATTCACATGTAAATAGGTTTAAGAACATACCTTGATTGTTATATAGCAATAACAATCTAATTCCTCCTTGAATTGACCTTGGAAAGCTGAGAGTCACAAGTGTCACTCCTCTAATGGCTTACAAACACCATAAGCAAGTGGAGAAGGTATAAAGAAAGAGGAGGAAGGTTAGAATTCATCTCTAAGACTTCTTGGGAAGGGATACACGAATTCATGACCCTAGGGGTGTTTATATAGGTGTAGAGATAGGGTTTCAGTCATTATCCTTATCTAGTTGCTTATCCACCAAGCAACCAATAAGATAATCCTTGAATCCTTATCATACTCGAATTCTAAGGCTCTTTATCCTTAAATTCGTCCAACCTATCAATAAGATAACCCTTACCTTATTTTGTAACTATCACATAATTACAAATCAGCCCCTCTAGTTTAATTAATTACACTTGATCACAAAATTAATTCTTAATTAATTATTGACCAATATTAATTAAACAAATATGATTTCTCCTTTAATATATTATTCTTATAACATATTAATAAATCATAATAACCTCTCTCTCTTTATTTATTTCTCCAATCAAGTTGCTTTGGTGAAGGCAACCCAAAAGGACCATGCACCATCGGGTCAAGTACATACCAAAATAGTTATGGACTTAGACACTAATCCAACAGTCTCCCACTTGGATAAGTCTAATAACTATTCTGCGTATGACTTCGGATCCCGATCTGCAATCGTAGCTTTCCAAAGCTGCTGTCAACTCTGATCATATCAAATACGCGTGTCCTTAGATAAGGGATCATATATTCCTCCATTCTAGATATCGTATGAGATATGATTTCAAATCATTCTCTTTGTACTATATCTCGATTCCCGATTTATGACGACTGACTAATTGAACAAATCAAATTAGCCCTAGCCTGGCCGAGCATTTACGTTTGTCATCACTAAATCATCGAGGGGCCCAAAGATATCGCTTTTATCCTACTTTGGATAAAAGGAACGGATAAACTTTGATACAATGCTCGCTTGCACTCACTCACCGAATCACACACAACAATATGTTTTATAACACCAAGTTACTGGTGCGTTTACATATTATCAATGTGCAACCGATTCGCAAGATACAACTCACACATCTCGGTTTCAAGAATATAAGATGTTATCGTCTCACCAATCACTCGTGATACAATCCATGGAGTGATCCAAGTGAGCGTGGGTTTAATCCAATGCTCAAATCATATTCATAAGCACTCATGAACGTTGCAGCAAACATTTGCTTATGTCTAATACTCTTTTGGACAATCCACACACCAATTCACGACAGTCTTCATTCATATCTACTTCCAACATATGAACGACTGTGGCCCGTTTGAATAATTCGATTATTCTTAATAAACTCAATTATTCTGGAAGTCAAAACATGCAAATGTGAAACACAAGAATAATACTAATCCCATATGGCCTCAACCCTTTGAGCATAAATAAAACACCTTTTATTTATCACCATATTGATTACTCATTATTTGTAGTTTCGGGTAATCAACTTCTTACTTGAATTCCAACACTTGTCCTATGCTCCTAGCATGCACACAATGTTTACCTGTGGTTCTTACTTTGTGAAATAGATCATATTGAACACATTTCCAATCATTCTCATTTCACAACTCCAAATCCGTTTTTCATAAGTCAAAGAATATCAAATTCTTTGTTACTTATAGAATATGCTAGATTCTAACATTGTATGCAACTATCCTTTCGTAATGTCACTGCACTAAAGTCACAAAGACTATTGCCAATGATATTACAAAGTCCTCTATCGGAGATTGTTAGAAGACAATTCCTTAGATATGATGTCTCTCACTCAAAGTACATTCCTTCTAACAGGGTTCGATTACGCCTTTCTGCCACACCATTCAACTGCGGTGTCCTAGGTGGCGTCAATTGCGAAAATATTCCGCATTCCTTGAGATAGTCGTGGAATTCAAGACTTAGGTATTCTCCAATTCGATCGGATCAAAGCATCTTGATTTTCCTGCCCAATTGATTCTCCACTTCATGTTTGAACTCTTTGAACTTTTCAAACGTTTCTGACTTGTGCTTGATTAAATAAATATACCCATATCTACTATAATCATCGGTGAAAGTCACGTAGAAGCGGTTCACATCCTTTGTGGTGGATCTAAAGGCCCACACACGTCGGTGTGTATGAGATCCAATAAACCCTCACCCCTCTCACAAGTGCCAGTGAAGGGTGACTTGGTCATCTTTCCAAGTAAACAAGATTCGCATGTGTCATCTTCCCTACAGTCGAATGAATCGAACACTCCATCCTTTTGGAGTTGGGGTATGCGTTTCTTGTTGACATGTCCAGGACGACAATGCCACAAACATGCTTTATCCATACTATTGGAAGAATCCATACACAACACATCATTTGCTAAGTTATCTACAACCATAACAGTTTCATAAATTCCATTACAAGGCATTGCTTCAAAATATAAAACACCATTTAGATAAGCATAAATAGAACCATTCTCATTATTAAACGAATATCTAAATCCTTGTCTAAACAAACAATGAAATGAAATGATGTTTCTTGCCATATCTGGCGAGTAGCAACAATTATTTAAATCTAAACCTAATCCATTACTAAACACTAGAGAATACACTCCAATCTTGGTGAGAGGCGATGATCTTCTGTTTCCCATGATTAGATTTATTCTTCAATGTTCCACATCCCTATTTCTTCTTATTCCCTGCAAATCAGAACAAATGTGGTAACCACATCCTGTATCAAGAACCCAAGAAATAGCATGAGATGAATCATTAGATTTAATTGTGTAAATACCTGCGAAAGACGGCTTGATCTTCCCATCCTTGATGGCTTGCAGATATTCCGGGAAGCTTCTCTTCTAATGCCCTATTTTGTGGCAATAGTGGCACTCTGCCTCCTTTGGGTTTGAGTTGGTTTAGCAGGGCCATCCTTGGTCCCACTAGAAGAGGAACCATCTTGGGAATTTCCCTTTTGGTGGCTCTTTGACGGAGCCTTCCTCTTCTTGCCCCTTCTTTCCCAATAGCCAAAACAGGAACAACGGGTGGAGTGGGAGTCGATGCAACAGACGTTTCCTTGAGGTTGCTCTCAGCAGTCCTTAGAAGCCCTTGGAGTTTTCTTAGGGTGACCTCTTCCTTCTTCATGTGGTAGGTCATCCTAAATTGGTTGTAGCATGAGGCCAGGGAGTGAAGAACAATGTCGATGGCCAAATCTTCCCCAAAGCTAACATTCAACTTGCAAAGACGATCAACATATCTTTGCATCTTTTGCAAGTGCACGGTTAGAGATTCTCCACTTCCCATCTTAGTGGTGATCGTGTTCGTGATGATCTCATAGTGCTCTTGCCTCGCGCTTTGGTGGTACCTCTCCATTAAGTTTTGATGCATTTCATACGGATACATGTCCTCATACGACTTTTGGAATTCGGGGTTCATTGTGGCTATCATGATGCAATGGACTTTCGTTGCATCATGTTCATGCGTCTCAAATACAGCCATTTCTTCGGGAGTAGTGATTTCTGGATTGACCTTTTCGAGCTTACTCTTTATCCTCGTAGTACGCAATCGTGCAAATGTATCTTATCCATTCGCTAAAGTTCGATCCATCAAAAGTCACTTTTTGACAAAGGCTCATTAGTGTGAATGAGTTAGCAGCAGCGTTGTTCGCGTTAGACATCTACAAATAGAAAGGTAAAAAGTTTGATTAGAATTAAATCCCTAATTAAACACCCAAAATGAAAAATTAGGGCTAGGACCCAACAACATTATTTACACATTAGAAAAGGGATGCCGTAATCCAACACGTAAATAATTTGGAGGTAAGTGAATGACGATTCACTAATTCTTCACCATGAAAAACATAAGCTTAAGTTTTAAATGTATTGAGAATTCCTAGATTGCCTTAGAGATTCATTGAACTTTTCAACGGCATGTTTAAATCTCGATATGCCCCTCTCGTTTGTGACTGGGATGCCGAGGATCACAAAGTGGGTGTGAATAACCATGTAAATCTACATGGTGCCTTCATTGTTACAGTCACCTATTCGATGTGCTGGTAAACCACACACGCTCCATCGAACTATGACAAACAATGAATCACTCTTTGCCACCTTTGCTTAGAACCAATTAGTGTGCCGGTAAACCACACACGCTCCACTAACTTCTTAGCAAGGGTGCAAAGTGTAATTTCATGGGATTGCATCAATTCACTTTTTCCTAAAGTAACTAGGATTGGGAATTTGAAAAGAAAGTAGTTACTTTGTATTTTACATTATACTTTTAATGAGGAGAGAGAGTTGCCCTATCCTACCCGTTCGGCTAACGACCCTCCACCAGTCAAGCAAGCGGTGGGTGTGAGTGTACACCCATTATGCGCCATTTTATAGGCAACAACCTTATACCCACCTTATAGATCGACTTCATGAATGAGGCCTACTAACGGTAAGACTAGCATTTTAATTATACATATATATTCATTAAGCTTGTAATAATATAATAGTATAGGGTTGAATTTTAAACTTGTAAAATTCTAGGGTTTGAAATTTAAATTCTTCAAAATTAAACTTTTAATCACAAAATTCAAATTTCAAAACTTGAGGACAAATTTTGAACTTTTCAAAACTAAAGGGATCAAATAACAAATAATTTAAATTAAATAATCAATTTCATAATTATCTATATTTGACTTATTTAATATTACTTGCAAGACAATTATCCAATTTAATTCAAATAATCAGTCATTATCATATAAGGAAATTATCATTCAATCAAATGGTAATTATCTTTTGTTTTGTCAAGAATATACTCAAATATATGATAAAATTTGGATATTGATGACCCAACACAGTTAAGGCAAGTATCCTCAAGCAAAACAACAAGAAATCCCGAAATCAGCTCTAACTGACTCTTGAACTCGCCGAGTCCACCATGGAACTTGCCGAGTTCACCATTCAGATTCACAAAAAACGAATTTTTCAAGCAAAAAGCAATCAACCAAAGCATCAATTCAATAGAAATCATTCAAAGCTCTGATACCACTGATGGGTGTGAGCCATAAGAACTTTCCTATATGCACATGCAAACCCTAATGCTTGGATCTAGGTTTCTCTAATTGAACATGCAATGTATCCTAGGCTTTCAATCATAGATCTAGTGTAAACAATTGTTCATAACATATGAAATCAGATCTAGAAGAATACCTTAAGTTGCTTGCTTGAAACTTCTTGTTTTTGGAGCTTAGAGTAACAATGGTCACTCCTCTAATGGCTTACAAACACCAACTAGCAAGAGGATGATTTGAGAGAGAGAGAGAGAGAGGGAGGTGAGAAATCGGCTCTAGGGTTTCTTCTATTCAAGAGTGGCCGATTTCCCTCACCCATGGGGTCTATTTATACTATGAGCTACTAGGGTTACACCCTTAACCCTAATTGAATAACTTAGGCCCTAAGCAATCCAAAGATCCTTCTAGATAAGAGGCTTGGACGATTTTAAGATACCTTATCCCTAAAAATTGTCCACCCTAATATACATAAGGATTCATAGCCCAAAACACAACTATCATACATTTGACAGTTTATGCCCCTTTATTCAATTAACCTCTTTAAGTCACCAAATTAATTCTTAATTAATTTATGACTTATATCAATCAAATAATATTATTATTCCTTTAATATATTATTCTTATAATACATTAATAATAATATCTCTTCTCTCTATATAAATCACCCTGTCAAGTTGCTATGGTGAAGGCAACCCAAAAGGACCATGCACAATCGGGTCAAGTACTTACCAAATATAGTTACAGCCTTAGACACTAATCCAACATACCCAACACCCTTGAGTATATTACCATAATGTCACAAATAGCCCCTCCCTTCACATTTCCTTTCAAAGTCAGCCCATAATTTACCCTTTTTAACCCCTTCCCTCAAAACTCTTACAAATTAAGTCCCATAAATTACAAAACAACCCCCATCTTCTAAAATCTTTACAATTCAGCTCCCTAAGTTACCCCCTTTAGCCCCCAATATCTTAATTATGACTTATTCAGCCCCTTCTGTCTCTTTTCCTTTCAAATTAAATCCAATAATTACCACGGAGCCCCTGACTTCATAAAATGTTTACAAACTGAGTCTGAAACATACACTTTTAACCCCCGACTTCTAAAATTTTGACAATTAGCCCTTCGAGACCATCCTTGGATATATATATATATATATATATATATATATAATTATTTATTTTAGGGCTACTATTCGCTCATTCATTTATTTATTTATCTATTAAATAAACAGGGTGTTAGACGGTAACTGGGGAGTATTTCACCCCTAACCATTATCACATAATAATGTATCATGACAATATTGCTAGGCATGCATGGGTAATATCCACCCCTTTGGTATCTTTCAACCGGTAACCCGGGACCATTCCACCCCTACCACTACTACACATAAATCATAGCATCCTAGCACATAAATATAACAGATTCAACATACCATAAAATTATCACAAAGACAATCTTCTTCACTACATTCTCCTGCTACTGGGCCGACCTTGGTGGCTTAGACCCATTTCTATTGGAAGGTAACTTACCTCGATGTCGTGTAGTGTCTACACAGTCCTCGGTACGGACATCAACTCGTCTCAACTCCTCAATCCCTACACAACAACCGTTCTCGATTACTAATTCATACTCATAACCCCTTACAAGGGTCAACTCAAGTCCAAGTCAAAGTCAAGGTCAAAACCCTGGTCAAAATCTACATCCGGTTGACTCAACTTGACGAGTTGGTCCACTAACTCGTCGAGTCCCCATTTCCACAACATGCTAACCCTGAATCCACTCGCTGAGTCTAGCAAGAGCTCGACGAGTTCTCCTTCAACCAAAAGATCAGGACCTTCTTCAACCGACTCGCCGAGTTCATCCTTGAACTCGTCGAGTTCATCTTCATCCGATTACATGTGTCTAGTCTATGACTCGTCGAGCTCTCCTTGAACTCGTCGATCCCGTCTTCATGGGTTTGGGACATTGCCTTGAACTCGCCGAGTCAGTTCATACACTCATCGAGTTCCATGATTTACAGGTCCCTAATGAGCCTAGATAACTGAGTGTTCTTCTATCTTAGCATCTGGTCCGTCAATAGAAAGGATTTGATGGGAAATACGACCCGACTCGCCGAGTCCCTTTTTGTCCAAAACTATACAGTCGATTTCAGTGGGTATCAAAGCATCCAAAATATAGATCGGACCTCCTAGGGTCCATATTGTACGTAAAGTTCCAATCTTGACGTCTATGCATGCAGTATTTGGCTTAAAAAGGCATGAAAGGAGGTTTATAAGATGCATGGGCTTCCCATGGCCATAAAGTTGGCACCTTTATGCCATGGGAACCCTCAATGGTTCCAGATCTTAAGTGTAACTCCATGATACACACCCAATCCCAAAAATGGCCTTACAAAGCTTAGAAAAGGGTAGAAATGAGCCCTAACTAGAGATCTAAGAGATAGATGGTCAAGATTTCAGCTTTATACCTCAAATGAGCTGGAAATGTGCCAAAGCCTCTGGATCTCCTTGCTTTCTCTTGTTCTCTCAAGCTTCCTTCTCTTCTTCAAACTTCAAATACACAAAAATGGCACCACAAAGCTCAAGAACACTCAATAAATGGTTAAGGTTTCGAGTTAGGGTTTTCTGGGAGTGAAA
Source organism: Lactuca serriola (assembly GCF_051521515.1). Lineage (NCBI taxonomy): Eukaryota > Viridiplantae > Streptophyta > Magnoliopsida > Asterales > Asteraceae > Lactuca > Lactuca serriola. The sequence goes on along the minus strand of NC_136411.1, from coordinate 183,863,111 downwards.
GGGATGATGGAGGCTGGGTTGGGACGAGATAAGTTGTTTAAATAGGATGAAAACCCTAAATATTAGGGTTTCATCCAGACAGCTTCTACTCGTTGAGTCGGTCCCCCGACTCGTCGAGTAGGTCACTAAAACCCCGAATAAAGTCGAGTCTACTCGACGAGTTGGGCCCCCAACTCGACGAGTTCCAGAGAAAAACATGAAATTATTTGAATTAAATACGTACGAGGAACTGGGTGCTACAACATGGCATAGGGGGCACTGGAGTTTATTTTACAGACTCTGGTCCTCTGAAAAATTATGTTATCGAGGAAATCATTCATGAGATATCCGAACATGATCCCGAAGGACCAACTGATAACGTTATGTCTTTTTGGGAAAATTTAGATAGTGATCTAGAAGAAGACATTAGGTGTGATGGCGGATCATCGTCCGATTCCTCTGTTCCAAATTCAAGAGTTATTTCCAAGTCTACCTTAGTTACGATTAAACCCTGTTTCAACAATTAATCCGTCGGATTATCCTTTAAGTCAACATCTGACTCCATGAAGAATCCATGGTTGAACAATAAGGATATTGTTCATGTAATGGTAGAGGCTAGAAAATCTCTATGAAACATAACTAGGTCTAGACAGTGCTCTAGGTTCCTTGAGAAATCCAATCAGAAAGCGTCTTAGAAAGTTGTCAGTCCAACTACTAGGAATCATAATACTTTTGCTCCTTTTAAGATTCTTAAAGGATCATCCATTCCTATTAGCTCAGATAATCTTGACACTTTGATTAAAAGCAAAGTAAAATCTGTTAATGTTGAGACCTCACCACTAAAAAACAATTCTCCTCGGAAAGTGTCCTCTCCAGTACTCATTGCTTCCTCAGAAGAAAAATATTGAAATAATAACATATTTTTTTGAATCAAATGTGCATAAGAGAATAACGAGTAAGGGAAAGGATACTCAAGGCTCTCATGGAAGGAAGTATTCAAAGAGTCCAATTCTAAATTATGAATGGAAAGTTAAAGGGAAAGTCATTCCAATTAAATCTCAGAAATGAGTTTTTCAAAAACTGTTGTTACAGAATATGATTTTTTTGATTGATGAAAGGTCTCTGACATTCTATATCTTCCCAAAAGTATATCGGAAAGAAAAATCCAAAATCCCAGTTGTTTAGAAATCTAAAACCAAGTCCAAAGCCCATACTAAAGTCCCCTATTCTAACTCAAAGCCTAAAATCCAAAAATCACTGATTTTGCAGGCTTTATATGCTTCAAAACAAGATACAATATAGTATATTGACAGTGCTTGTTATATATGCATGACTGGGCAGAAGGAATTTATGTATGTTCTCAAGTTAACTCCAAAAGCTGGTTATGTTACGTACGACAACAACATGAATTCTCAGATTTGAGGTTATGACATCCTAAAAAATGACAATTTCTCTGTCTCGAATGTGGCTTATATGACTGATCTCAAGCATAATCTAATTAATTTGGCTTAACTTACTGATGCAAATTGACGGGTTGAGATCTGTAAAAAGCACAACTATGTCATGATAGAAGATCGAAAAGAATTTCCCATCAAGTTAGATCGGAACAAGAATATGTATCATCTCGATATCAACTTGATTTTCGAAAAGCCTCAGATGTGATTTCTCACAATGGTGGTTCCTGATGTGAGTTGGTTATGACATTAAAGACTTTCTCATCTGAATTTCCGATACATGAATGATATGGTCTCTGGAGAAGTGGTCTGAGGTTTGCCACTCTTTTTAACACTCGGTTTCGAATCTCTTCATTATTCGGGGCTGTGGCCCGGTCAATAGTCATCATAAGGCTTAGGGCCTTAGGGAAGAAAGGATTTGGTCCTTTTTGGATGTGGGTATTATAGATTAGATGATCTAAGATTTCGATGGTGTTTCAGAGCCCAAGGGTATAGTTGTAATTTGATAATTTGGTATTTTATGAATTTTGGGTTCTTGTTCAGGAAGTTTTAAGGTGAGGGTGAGTTAATAGAAGTGTATGGTTTCTTGTCACCTTTCTTTTGATATAAAGTTCATTGGAAACGGACTTAGGACGAAGGAGTTCGGGCCGAATGAAGTTTTAGGGCTTCGGAGGGCCATCTAGTATGCAGGGCGCACTAGATGTGTACACAGGGCGTAATGGTTAAGTTTGTCGCGAATGGTCCTTGAGTACGCCGAGCGTACTAAGGGGTATGCGGGACGTACTCCGTTTAGCATCAAACCCTAATTTTGTGGTTTTACCCTTATATAAGCAAAATTATATCCTTCCCCTGGACATTTTAGGTCAGCCTCCATCCCCTTTAGCATACATTGAAACCCTAGAGTGCCTTGAGTGAATTTTGGAGCTTAGAAGAGTGTTTATGGTGGCTTGTATGAGAGAAGAAGAAGGTCGAAGACTCATTTCTTGGAGAGGATCTTAGAGATCCAGTGTTTGCATCTTCATTTCGTGACTTTGGAGGTATAAAGTTCTTATCATGTCTACTTATTGTATAGATCTCATTTTGGGTTTTTTTTATGGTCGTGCTAGCCTCTTTTAGTTTGTCCTTGTTAGTTAAGGTTGTTTCAAAGGCTTGATCTTGTGGATCTGGACGTTTTAGGTGTCCCAAAGGCATAAAAATGTGATGTTTATGGTTTATTTGACTTATACATGTGCTAAGACCCTTCATTAAGCTCTTTTGAGCTCTAGAGCCCCATTAAGCCATGCATGTAAGTAAAGTTGCCAACTTTACGTGATAAGTCATCCATACGAATTAGATTTGAGAGTTTAGGGCAAGGACTTAAGTGGTTAAGTGCTTAATGGAGAAGAATGGGGTTCAGGGGAGTATGTTGGGCGTACCCATCTAGTACGCTGTGCGTACTGGCCCCAAAAGGTGTATGCTGGCTGTACCAGCTGAGTACACGGGGCTTACTCAGTCTGTTTGACTTTTATTGTTTTGTTGACTTATGGTCCAATGATCGTTGACTAGAAGTTTGACCACGGTTGACCACTGGATATTTTAGGCCTTTTAGGATATTGGGCCTTCTCGGGATAGGTCCATGATGGGATTGGGCCTAATTTGGATATTTAGGCCTTATTGGGCCTTGTGGTGCCATTTCAGGGTTTGGGCTTATGGTGCTTGTGGATTGGTCTTTGGATTTTTGGCAAGTAACAAAAAAGGGTAAAATGGACTTTTACCCTGAAGGTTGGTTATGGGACTAGAATTTTGGTTGGGTTGGGAACCAATTATTGAGGAAATATTATTTGATGTTGTCAGTGCGAGGATTCCGGTAGCTACAGCTTGAGTATTCTGTTATCCTAGATTGAGGTGAGTTTTCCTCACTGTATTTACAGGTCGAAGGCAACAAGGTTGGCCCATCGGTTTGATATCCTGTTATCCTCTGATATGCTGAGTATGGATTAGATATGCATGCTTATGCTAGTTGTCGATATGTTGGTCTAGTAGATCTATAGGAATACATGTGATTTGTCTATATGATTATTGATATATGTAAGGGTAATGTGTTGGGTTGAGGTTGTACTACTTTGTGATGTAGCCACCAAATCCTGGAGCATTCCAGATATGAGATGAGGGTTGAGTAGGGCAAGATAGACTCATATTGAGGACTTAGTAGCATTCCAGATATGAGATGAGGGCCGGGAAGGGCAAGCCAGATTCATACTGAGGGCTTAGTAGCATTCTAGATACGAGCTGAGGACCAGGTGGTATTCTAGACTCGTAATGAGGGTGAAACATTGGTATTCCAGTCCGATGACTGATGGAGTAAGCCAGACATAAGCTGCAGGCCTCGAGGGCAAGACAGACATATGTTGTGGGCTCGGGAGCAAGCCAGATATGAGCTGTGGGCCTGATTGGAAAGCCAAATATAATGCCCGGGATTTGTCAGGTATTATGTTTCTTCCTATTCAAGTTATACTTATGCTTATATTTGGAATTTTGGGGCGGAAGCGTACGCTGGGCGTACAAGGTGTATGCACGGCGTACATACAAGAGGCACGAAGCGGGAAGTCCCCATGCATACGCTAGGTGTAGGCTGGTCAGATGCAAACCCTAATTTTTGTGGTTAGCACCCTATTTAAGTATCTTATATCCCTCCAAATCCTTATCCTCTCAGCCTCCATTTCCCTCTCATTGTCCAACTCAAACCCTAACCCTCTTGCTTGTATCTTGAGCTTATTTTGAGCATTTTGGTGTTATTTTGGTGGTTTTGAAGTGAAAGGAGCTTGAAGAAGGAGTAAGAACATGAAGAGAGCTTGTAGATCCACAACTTTGGCATATTTTCTGACTAATCTGAGGTATCAAGCTTCAAACTTGACCGTTACATGCTTAGTTGTAGTTTTGGGGTGCTTTATGTGGCATTTTGAATCCATATTTGATATTTCTTGTGTTCTGGTAGTTCCAGTCCATAAGAGCTGTCCTTTTGAGCTCTTGGAAGCACTTAGAACCATAAAAACCGGGCCTTGATGGTTAAGCTACAACCATGAAAGTGTTAGATGGTCACAAAGTGTGTTTAAGGACTTAAATCATGTCTTAACCCCCATCCATGCATGCAAAGACATAATGTTTGTAATATTTTGGATTAGGACGTCTTAAAGGACCTGGATCTATACTTTGGATGTTAAGACTTAATGGATTAAGTCACAAAGGATTTCTAAGGAAACTGGCCAGTACACTGGGCGTACTCCTGGTACGCGACGCATACTGGGTCAATCTCCCCGAAGTGGTCAAGACCAGCGTACGTTGGGCCTACATGATAGGTATGCCGTGCATACGGATGCATAGTGGTCAAATGGGTATTTGGTCCTTAGGATGTTGGGCCTGAAAATAGTTGGGCCTCACGACCCACTATGGAGTAAGGCTTTTGGGCCTAGATCTAGGATTTATGGTATTGTTCGTTAATGGGCCTTGAAACTTAAATGAATAGAGCTAGAATGTCCGTGCGAGTCTCTATCGCCAATGAACATGGGGTTTCTACTTTTTAAGTCTACTGTGGTTGTGTTTTGGAGATCTTCGGGGTGTCCTTCTCGATTCACCTGGTTCCATTTCCCATGGGGGATGTATGTATGATTGTCGGTATGGACTGGCTGAGTCACTTCAGTGCCATGATTGACTGTGAGGGTGAGCGGGTGGTAGTTCAAACCCCAAGTGGGGGAGAGCTGATTATCTATGGCGATGACACCATATTGGGATCAGGGTTTTGCTCAGCTGCTAGGGCTCGGCAGTATATTTAGCACGGGTGTGTGGGATACTTAGCGTATGTGGTGGATATGCGGTTTAGGGATCAAATTTCATTTTCAGACGTTTCGGTTGTGAGAGAGTTCGCGGATGTGTTACTGGAGGAGTTAACTAGAGTGCCTCCGGAGAGACAGGTCGAGTTCAGGATCGACTTAGTGCCAGGTGAGGCCCCTATCGCCAAGGCGCCATACCGATTGGCACCACCAGAGATGTAGGAGTTGTCATTTCAGCTGCAGGAACTATTGGGAAAGCAGTTCCTGTGTCTGAGTTGTTCTCCGTGGGGAGCATCGATTCTCTTCGTTAGGAAGAAGGATGGTTCACACCGAATGTACATTGACTACCGAGAGTTGAACAAGTTGACGGTGAAGAACCGTTATCCACTCATGAGGATAGATATTCTTTTCGATAAGTTGCAGGGAACATCTTGGTTCTCCAAGATAGATTTGAGGTCCGGGTACCATCAGGTCAGGGTATGAGAGGAGGATGCGGAGAAGACCGTGTTCCAGACTCGTTATGAACATTACGAGTTTGTGGTGATGCCGTTTGGGGTTACCAACATGCCAGATATATCTATGGACCTGATGAATTGGGTATGCAGACCGATGCTCGATCGCTCGGTCATTGTGTTTTCAGATGACATCTTGGTTTACTCCAAGACTAGAGAGCAGCATGAGGAGCATCTATGTGAGCTGTTGGGAGTTTTGAGGCGAGAACGGCTGTATGCGAAGTTCTCAAAGTGCGAGTTTTGGTTACGAGAGGTTCAGTTCCTTAGACATCTCGTTAACTAGGAGAGGATTTTGGTCGATCCGGCCAAAATCGAGGCGGTTATGCAGTGCGAGGTTCCGAAATCTCCCTCCGATATGAAGAGCTTCTTAGGATTGGCAGGGTACTACTGGAGATTCATACAGGATTTCTCCAAGATTGCAGTACCCCTCACTCGTATGACGAGGAAGGGGGTGGATTTCTATTGGGGCCCTGAGTAGCATACTGAAGTTTAGACTCTACGACGACGATTGTGCAAAGCGGCAGTTTTGACACTGCCTGAGTGATTTGAGGATTTTGTAGTATTTTATGATGCATCGATCACCGGGTTGGGAGCAGTCCATATGCAGAGGAGACGACTTATAGCCTATGCATCGTGGCAGTTGAAGCCACACGAGACGAGATACCCCACTCATGATCTGGAGCTGGGATCGGTGGTATTCGATCTCAAGATTTGGAGACATTATCTTTATGGGGTCCGCTGTACCATATACACGGATCACAAGAGTTTGAGACACATTATGGATCAGTCGAACCTGAACATGAGGCAGCACAGGTGGCTAGATGTAGTCAAGGACTTCGCCTGTGAGATCCTTTACCACCCAGGTAAAGCGAATGTGGTTACGGACACCCTGAGCCGCAAGTCGGTTGGATCTTCTATACCAGCGACATGTATGAGGATATCTATGGATTCTCCACTGGTGGGATTGATTAGGGAGGCCCATGATGAGGGTGTACGACAGGAGAAATGGAAGTTGGAGAGGATTTGAGGCGAGATCACCAGATTCGTGCAGGATAATCGGGGATTATTGACCCGATGTGGTCGGGTATAGGTTCCGATGTTTGGTGAGCTCAGACAGATGGTTCTGGAGGAGGCTCATAAGTATCACTTCTCTATTCACCCGGGGGCCACCAAGATGTACCGAGATCTGAGTTTGAGCTACTGGTGTCCGTGTATGAAGCAAAAAACCGCTTAGTATGTTGAGTGGTGCTTGACCTATAGGATGGTCAAGGCCGAGCATCAGAGGCCGCATGGCAAGCTAGAGCCTCTATAGATTCCCATATGGAAATGGGAACAGATCACGATGGACTTCATTACCAAGTTGCCGAGGAAGACTAAGGGATTTGATGCTATATGGGTCATCGTGGATCGATTGACCAAGAGTGCCCATTTCCTGGCCATTCAAGAGAGCTCATCGGCCGAGAAGCTGGCCAACGTGTATGTCCATGAGATCGTTGCTCGGCATGGAGTTCCGGTCTCAATTGTTTCCGACCGTGATGTTAGGTTCACCTCCCAGTTCTGGCAGAAGTTTCACGAGGAGCAGCGCATGCGGCTGCGTTTTAGCCCAATTTATTATCCGTAGACCGACCGCCAGAGTGAGCGGACCATACAGACCCTTGAGGACATGTTAAGGGTCGACGTCATTGACTTCGGTGGGAGCTAGGATTCCCACCTACCCCTTGTAGAGTTCGCCTACTATCATTCCAGCATTGGTGCTCCACGAGCTGTTTTATGGGCAGAGATGTCGTACCTTGGTCTGTTGGGGCGAGGTTGGCCACAAGTTGATGGGTAAGACCAAGGTAGTTCTATAGACTATCGAGAAGATTTAGCAGATTAGGTAGTAGTTGTAGACTGCTTAGAGTCGGCCGAAGAGTTATGCCGACCAACTCCGATCCGAGTTGGAGTTCCAGGTCGGCGACATGGTATTGCTGAAGTTCTCACGTTGGAATGGTGTGATTCGCTTCAGGAAGAGGGGAAAGCTAGGTCCCCGGTACATTTGACACTTTTGGATTATTTCCAGGGTTGGCAAGGTATCATATAGATTCGATCTACCGGAGGAGCTCAGTCAGATTCACAACACTTTCCACGTCTCACAATTGCGGAAGTGCATATTAGATTAGGAGGTAGTGGTGTCATTAGATGATATTCAGGTCAATGAGCACTTGAATTACATGGAGAGGCCTATGGCAGTGCTGGAGAGGAAAGTGAAGGTTTTACAGAACTAGGAGGTACCTTTGGTAAAGGTACAATGGGATCACAGGCGGGGATCTGAGTGGACTTAGGAGCCAGAGTCGGAGATGCGGGAGCACTACCCAGATCTGTTTGCTGCAGCGGACTGATGACGAAGTCTAGTTCAAGTGGGGGAGAATTGTAATATCTCGACTCCCAGGTATTAAATTGAAGTTTAAATTTCATATTTTTAGAACCTACTCGACGAGTTGGTTGCCCCCAACTTGTCATGTAGATATCAATATGGCCGCGTGGTTTCTGGAACCTACTCAACGAGTTGGAGGACCCCAACTCGACGAGTAGAGGCTGTGCATGAAAACCCTAAAATTTAGGGTTTACACCCTATTTAAAGGACCTTAAGTCCTTCCTCCCAGCCTCCTCACCACCTTCCTGTGTAGAGAGATAAACCCTAATTGAGGCTAACCCTACTTTGAGTGTGTTAAGGCTAGGTGTGTGTTTTTGGGTGCATTCTTTGAAGAGGCTTGAAGATTTGGAAGCTTGGAACGAGAAGGAGCTTGTAGATCCAACATCTACTTCATCTTGGCTTCCATTTGGAGGTAAAAGGTCATCACCTTGATCCTTTGCTTGTTAAATCTCTTCCTTCGAGAGATTAGGGTCATTTCTAGCTTGTTCTTGAAGTATTTCTAATTTTGAGCATGATTTGAAGAGAGGAGTTCAGATCTGGACTCCTCTAGTCCCTTAAAGACATAAAGTTCTCGGATTTATCTTGTCTTGGTCTTGCTCTATACCTGAAATCACTTCTAAGGCTAGTTTTGAGTGTTTTAGCTTCTTGAAGCCTTGCATGCACGTAAAGTTAGCAACTTTACGTGATAACTACACCCTAGGAGCTTAGATCTATAGTTTGTTGCCTTGGTTTCGTTTAAAAGCGTCTGAATGAGAAAAGGGTTGAAGGAACTCAACGAGTTACATAGCTTTCATCCGAAAATCACTTCTTATTGCCTCAAATTCGAGTACTTTAGCCCCAAGGAAAGGAAATGGACTCGACAATTAGTCAACGTCTCACATTTTTGGAATCTAAACCTATTTATTTTGGCATCAGCTATAATGGTGGGTAATGTCAAAATCAGGCCTACAACTAATGAGGGAGGAAGAAGACACCACTTTTCTGATTTAGCACAAATAGTCCATGTAATTTGGCATTTTAACCAAATCCACCCAGTTCTCACATATTGATACAAATTCAGTTTTTAGAAATTTCAAAATTCCCCCCTAGACTAATATGTTTATATTTGAAATAAATATATTCATTTAAATGAAAACCTTATTATTAATTTTATTTTATTTTATGTGTTTATTTATTTTTGTTATTTAAGTATTATTATTATTATTATTATTATTATTATTATTATTATTATTATTATTATTATTATTATTTAATTAGTTTATTATATATATATATATATATATATATATATATATATATATATATATATATATATATATATATATATATATATATATATTGAGTTTGTAAATATTTTGTTAAAAATATTTTAAGTGTGGGATTATGTAAATTAAACTATAGTTTGACTCCAAAACACTGTCAGCATTTCCATATGAGGTGTGCAAGTGCCTCAATGGATTGAAACGGTTTACGAAATCAAATAACCGCAGTCTTATACCGGTTTGGTTTTCTTAAAATGGTCGTACCTTTTGCATACGAACTCCCTTTTGGATGTTCTTTATATATCTGCGATCAGGGAAACATGTACTACGAGTCTAGACTATTTTCTTCGTTCACAGACGCTTAATACAAAACTTGAGTTTTTCATTTGTTAACTAGAGTTATAATTCGTGCTTTAAGTTTCGCTTGACATTTTACATAATTTAAGATAAGATACCATTTCATATCTTATAGTATTTGAAATGACATTATATTTCTTCTAAAATATGTATTAAAATTCAGTCGGTCAAAATACAAAACGGTTCGCAGTGAACTGACCATTTACAGATTCAGACCTAAATTACGAGATTTCACAACCATAATCATTAGCAACACACATTGATCTTAAGTGAATTCAAGGTTCGAGTTTTCAAACCTTGTCTACACAGATCTATTTTCTCTCACACTTGACCCTATTATGCAACTCTTGTATGAGTCTAATTGTTGAAGGTTTGAGTATTCTGGCCAGAAGGTTATTTATGTTTTGTTGCATGTAATTGTATTCATGAAGTAGTAAACTGACATAAGTGGGAGTTCTTTAGCTGCTGATGACAAGGTGAGGTGAGGAACCTAGGAGAGCCTAGGAAGTGTTTTAGTGGGTTTGGATGCATTGTTTAGCGGGTACCTAGAGTACCAGTTTGAGAAATTGACTCAGAGGATTTGGGATAATTCTTGAGGAAAGTGTAGATAAATGTGGAAGGTAGTATTGGGCCTGTACTATTGAAAGCCTAGGATCCATACTCGAATCAAGGAAAGTCGCAGAGATTCTCAGAAGCCTGTAGGATGAGGAATTTTTTGGGTATGTTCTCATTATTGTATGGTTGCTTTTTAGAATGGTGATGAGCAATCGTCCAGGAGGATCAAGTTCAGACGTAGGTGCTCGAACTGAGTCAATGGATGAGTGGATGCGGGAGTTCATCTCGTAGGATATCACCCATGGTATTTTGGAGCAAACTCCTGTTATCTTCGATACGGTCAAGGATGGGATCGTAGAGATTACGGATGAGTGTAAGGACACATTTCATTATGGGATTATGGAGCTTCTAGATAAGTGACTCAGGGCCTTCATGGCCAAGATCACAACATGATATTTTGGAGCATGAACTCCTTCTTTTCAGGAGTTCAAGGCCTATAGAGCTCCAGAGTTTTTAGAGCTAAGGACCCCATTGCTAGCTGTCGATGGATCGATGACATGGACAATGCTCAAATGAGCTTCTGCCCTGAGGGGGGGGAAGGTGATATATGCATCTTGTCTTGTGAGAGACCGAGCCTGTGACTAGTCAGAGGAGGTTGGTCGTACATTAGGATATGTGGTGGCGGTATCCCTCGCTTAGGAGGAGTTTGTTACGAGATTCCATAAGGAGTTTACACTAATGATCGAGGTGCAGTAGCTGGCGAGGGAGTTTGAGGACCTTCAACAAACTACTGAGATTATGGTAGAGATCCCTACCAAGTTTCTAGAGAGGGTTTTGTTGGTTGCATAGTATGTTGCGGACATGGAAATGAAGAAGGTGAGGTATCATGATATGTTGATCAATGAAATCAGAGAGTATGTGAGCTTTTCAGGATGCAAGACCTCGAATGACATGATTGTTAGAGCCCATGAGAGGGAGATTGAGTTGTAACTTTGATTAAAGCATGATTTGGAGCGGATTTAGATTGTAGTGGGCCATACGAAGAGGCCCAAGACTCAGGATTGGCAATTGGGAGGCCATCAGGGTTGAGGTCATTGTGCCAAGTGTGAGAGGCCCCATGATGGGAGTTTTCGTGAGAAAGGAAGGGGTTGTTTCAGTTGCAGTCAGGTTGGTCATTTTAACAGGGATTGTCCTTGAGGCTCGATTCTGATGTGTTTTCACTACAATCAGGTGGGCCATAAGAAGGTCGATTGTCTGAGGTTGATGAGAGCACTGAGATCACCTAATTTAGTTACATTGAGGATTAATGATGGTCACAAGGGAATGGCGGAGGCTCCTGTAGGGAGGAGTCGAGCATTTGAGTCGTAGGCTGAGGAGATCTAAGTTCTACCAGATAATATCGCGGGTATGCTTCATTTTTGGTTTCCTCCTACGTTATTATATATATATATATATATATGCTTTTCGATCATGCGTTTGTGTGTGTAAGACCTTATTTTCGATTTAGTTAGTCCCCATCTAAAAATCATAATTTCTTTATGATTTATTGGTTATTATTATCTAGGGTCTTCATATGCCATTTTGCATATTAAGAGTCATGATTGGGGCAATTCTTGTTGAGCTAGATTTAGGTCATTAACGATAATTAGTGTGGTCCCTTGGTGGGACCGAACTGGGGTTATGCTCGGAGGATCAGCAGTCGGATCGACGTGTTAGTTCAATAGAAGGGGTTAGAGGGAGTTGCAATGTATGTTCATTTGATTTTTGGAATTCTAGATGGTTGAGGAGTATAAGGGATTGGTCAGAACGCGAGTATAAGGGAGTTGTTTCCAGGTTCATGTTTCAGGATTGTGAGTGTGGCCCTTGCATCAAAAGCTTTTAGACAAAATATCTCATCTTAGCTGGTTGTCCCCATCTGGGACAACAAAGTTGAAGTAAAGAGGTTCTTGTGTCGCTTTATGTTGGATGTCAGTTGATTGTTGATTAGCTCTTTGATCTAATCGATAGAACTAGTACATTAAGAGCGGTAGTTGTTGGGTTTTATGTACTATAACACTCCTATGGTGCACATACAACCGTAATGCTTTGGATCTAAGTTTTCTCTAGTTATACATACAATAAAAGTTTTCAAAGCATGAAACCTATAACTAGCATACAATGTTGATATATGAATCATAAAAACAAGTCAGAAGATTACCTCTTGTTGTATTTTGGCCTTTAAGAGCTTAGCACCCCAAGTGTGATGCCTCAGATGGTTCACAAACACCATGAACAATTGGAGAACAAATGAGAGAGGTTTAGTAGCACACAAAATCATCCGTCTCTTAGAATAATACACCCTTGGTCCGATTTTTGGCTTTAGTGGGTTACATATATAGTGTAGAATTCCAAGAGTTATATGTAACCCTAATTCTTACACTTAGGCTTATGATCCATAACTCATATGGACTAACTCTTCATGGACTCTCACATAAGCTTAGCCCATCATGGATCAACAACCCAAACCATATGTATCACTGGTTTACATAATCAGTCCCTATTAATTTAATTAGTCTCTTTTGATCACTAAATTAATTCCAAATTAATTCTTGATCAATACCAATCAAATAATATAATTTCTCAATTAATATATTATACTTATAATATATTAATAAATCACAAATAACCTCTTACTCAAATATCCATCCTATCAAATTGTTTTGATGAAGGTAACCCGAAATGGACAATGCTACTATTGGGTCAAGCACATACCAATTATAGTTATGAGCTTAGACACCTAATTCGACAGTAGTGACCTATCACTCCGGAGTGTGGGCGATGCTTTGTTCACATAGGTTTGATAAGCTTATGGGTTTGTCTAAAGGACTTGAATTGTATCTGTTAAGGATGTTCGAAGTACATTAATCTTTGGGCAAGTGGGTTGTTGGATTGGCGACCCGTTCGTTCTTGTCAAGGGTTATTGTTCTTTGTCATCAACTGAGGTGGCTCAAGGGTTAGAATTAAATCTCATGAAACTGCTTTAGATGCAACAATGTCTTTTTAATTATGGTAGCTCAGGTGAATAATAGTGGAGTAGTGAGATTGAGAGATGGTTCATAAATCCATCGATTACGAGGTGCGCAGAGTGTAGTTGAATCCAAGTGGGGGAGAACTGTTTGAATTAACTGGAATAATTCCAAGTGCTGAACAAGGAAGAGTTTCATACCTTACTCATGTAGAGAACCAATTCTAGTTGCGGTTTGGATTGAGGGTTACACAAGGAATGAAATGGGGATTTAGGCATTTCACTGGAATATGTGACACATCAATAGTGGTGCATGGCAGATATGTGAATAGGTTCAAGTTGATGGCTGTGTTAAAGCCTCTCTACCTGTATTTGTCTAATAAAAGCTTTGGGATTCGAAGCATGACACGAACACCTGATTGGGGTACATTTGAATGTGGTTTCCACTGTAACAACCCGTTATTTTCTATCTTGTAAAAGTCAACAAAAGTCAACACATGTCAAATATATAAAATTAAAGTCAAACTTATTGATTTGATAATTTAATAAAATTAAATTAATATTTTTGATACATATAAACACTTAATAAAAGTGTTGTAGAAATAAGAAGTTGAAATCAAGTGAAAACCGAGTATTCTCACATGACCGAAAACCCTTAGATTCCCTTAACACTTCGGACCAAAAAAGGTTTCCAACCGGAAACCTTCGCATGGACCGTAAATTTAGTTCTAACCGAAAACCATGCGAGGCCGACATAGCGTTCACGACCAAAAACCTTGCAAGTCTTATCCCTTCTGACTGCAGATAAGACTTATCTTCTCGGAAGGAGTTCCTGACTGAGATCCCATCTCCTCAGTTTGAGTTCTCAACCAAGAACACTTCCTCGGTTTGTGTTGTCGGCCGAGAACTTTAAAGAGCCACAATTTATGCTCCTATATACACGTAGGAACCGAAAACACTTCTCATTTTCACACATTACATCCGAAAACTCCAACTTTTCTCTCAAGGAAGCCAACCGAAAACACCTCTCTCCTCTCAAGAACATGCGAAGCCTCTTATTTTCTTGATCATCATACGAAAATCACTTGATTCTTCTTAGAATCTTACAAGTATCAACTATTGATCTTGTTTTCATTGCAAAAACACCTTCCAATCTTCAAGTATTGGGCCGAAAACACATAAAATCACTAGCTTTCTTCAAGAACACACGAACAACACGAAAAACACCCACACACTATTCTAAGGATTATTGTAAGTCTTTTTACAGTAATTAAGTGTTTTTTAACACTTTAAACCTCATTAGATTATCTGATTTATATTTAATATAATGTTAATATAAATTAGGATTCGGTTTTGTCACGAGTTCTAACCCGGAGATCTACACAATCAATCGAGAACTCACACAAAAGGTGAGTTCATACCCCTAAATTTTCATGATTTTTAACTATTTTAGGGGGGGGGGGGGAGGGGAAATACAAGTGTAACACAATAAAAATTGTGGTAATATCTAAAAGTTTTAACATTTATAAATTGTTGCCGTTATCAAAATTATATATATATATATATATATATATATATATATATATATATATATATATATATATATATAATTAAGATTCAACAGATTTAAAATATGTAATTTAACCCCATTTCTTGTTCCTTGTTTGGTTGTGGGATTGGGGTAGAATTATTTATTTGAATGTCTATTTAATCACAATTATATAAATATTATATTTATATAAGTATAAAATGATTGTCAAAACTTGTTAAAAAGAAACATCATTTTTTTACAAACTGTTTTAGTACCATATGAAAATAAATAGTGGATTTCAAGGAACAACAATATTACAGATTTTTACAAAATTTGACAAAGGTTTTCATTACAGTGAAACACAAACATATAAACTATAATGGGTATAGTTTATGGGTCATATGAATTACTTTACATATTCAAAGTACATTATAGTGTGTTCATTACAAAGTAACTTTTCATTACATACTTACAGTGTGTTCATTACAAAGTAACTCTTCATTATTCTACGCGTAATCATCAATATAGCATTTGTGAGACACACTTCAAGTACTTTTCTAAGTACCAACCAAGTCCTGAAATTATAACCAGAGTCTCCTGGAGGGAGAGCGTGAGATTTGTGTATAGATCTATACGGGACTGACAATCCCGCACCAGAGGTGTTTGCAACAGCTAAGCCGGCAGACCTGTGGTGACAAATGTCATAACATTTGCGATGCCTGAAGAACATCGTGTTCAGGCCATATTAGGTCATCAAGCATGGTTATAATAACTCACAATTTGGTATCGAACAAAATGATTAGTGTATGAGTAAGTAAACAACTTCACATAGTTTTATTTAAGGACAAAACTATAATACAATATTTTACAAAGTACAATTGGTTACACTAGACAATTACAGACATATGGGTTTCATACTAGTACAAGTACATAATACTATTTTAGTACAGAGAAAACATACTTTTCATGATTTTATGTGAACTAGACTACATTTTACAATTTTAGAGTACACTAACATTTACACGTTTTGCTTACAACATACTCCAATAGAAAATATAGGATTTTCTGGGAAAACCATGTATACATTATCAAGGAACAAGAAAATAGATTTCAGTTACAAATATACTTATGAACTCACCCAATTAATTGTTGACACCTTTTCAAAACTACTTGTATTCTTAGGGAATCAGTAGATAGGTACATCCACAGATTTTTGAGAAGACGGAGCTCTATAGACTCATGTCTTTTAACTTGTACTTTTTGGTGTCAGTATACAATGTTTTGAACACGAATGTAAACTTATAACCTTGTTAATACAATGGTTGTTTTACTTTGATTACTATTATGCATTGTTGTGATACTGTACGTGACGTCCTCCGCCCCCGAATGTTTCTGTTGTTCCGGTTTGGGGGTGTGACAGATTCATATCAGAGCATTGTTTGTAGTGAATTAAGTATATCAGACCATGAATGATATACAACTATAAATACAATGGGGGCCGAAGTGCTCTGAATAAAAGTATACTTTTCAAATCTAAGTATTTTATAAGAGGTATACTAACATGCATACATATAAGAAACAGTGTCACAGTAAGAACTATACAAAAGTATTTAGATGTTGGACACTACAGTTAAACCTAGACAGTTATGTAATCATATCTGGGATAAATATAGCCTGATCAACTATATTTATTTGAGATATGACCAACATGTGTTTGGGAGTGATAGTGGTGTTGCTATATATACTGCTAGGTTCAGCAATCTGGCTATTTTGTGTCTAGGGATGGTTCCTACTGAGGGCAAGAAAGTAGAGAGATATATCTGGGGACTCTCTCCTAAGATAAAAGGGAATGTAATAGCTGCAAACCCACACACTTTTGATAGTGCCAAGCGTTTGGAATAGACATTAGTAGACCATGGAGTTCGTCAGGGCTTCATGGTACCCATCCAAGAGCAACACAAGGAAGGGGGCAAAAAAAAGAAGTCCTGGAATAAGCAAAAGGGGCAGTCATTTCAAGAACCCTCGAAAAAGCAACAAACAGTGGCAACACACGCTGCTATTGTTCCTGCTGCTGTTCCAGCCCCTGATCCTACCACCGTGTCTGCTACTCTAGCAACCCTAAGTCGATACACTGTAACTTTGCAAAAGTGCAATAAGTGCAACTTCCATCATACGGGAGCTTGTAGAGAAATGCACTGCAAGAATTGTAACAGAAAGGGGCACACTGCCTGTTTCTGTAAAGCACCAGCACAACCCATTTCTCAAGTCCCTGCCACGGGAATAAGCCAAGCTTGCTATGAATGTGGGGAAAGTAGGACATTTCAAGAGAAACTATCCTAAGACAACGAATGCTGGTGGTACAGGAAGAGTTTTGGCAATTGGCTATGAAGAAGCAGTAGCTGATCCTAATGTGGTAAGCAGTATGTTTCTTCTCAACAATTATTACGCATGCATTCTTTTCGATAGCGGTGCAGAGAAAAGTTTCGTAAGCCATAAATTCAAACCTCTACTAAAAAAAAAATCCCAAATCATTAAAAGATACATTCACTGTTGAGATGGCTAACGAAAAAACCGAGACTACCAATGACATATACATAGGATGCACACTTACTCTAAATAACCATTCATTCCAACTTGACCTTATGACTGTTTCAATTAAAAGTTTTGACATCATAATCGACATGGATTGGTTAAGTCTCCATCGTGCTGATATCCTATGTTACGAAAAAGCCATCCATCTTAAATCTGCCAAGTAACGAATTTCTCGTTATCTATGGCGACAAATCCGATGCAAATCTTCAAATCATTTCTTGTGTCAAGGCCCATAAGTATATTCGCAAATATTATTGTGCCTTCTTAGCTCACATTGTTGATAAGACACAAGAAGTGAAAAGCATCAAGGATATCCCTGAAGTCTGTGATTTCCCTGATGTATTCCCTGAAGATATCTCAAGAGTTCCTCCTGAACGCCAAGTCGAATTCCGAATCAAGTTGATTCCCGGAGCTACTCCTGTAGCTAAATCCTCGTATCGTCTCGCGACTTCAAAAATGCAGGAACTATCTAGCCAATTAAACGAACTTTTCAGCAAAGGCTTCGTTAGACCGAGGTTCTCACCCTGGGGAGCATCGGTATTGTTCTTGAAAAAGAAGGATAGATCGTTTTGCATGTGTATCGACCACCGATAATTAAACAAACTTACCGTTAAGAACCGATACCCTTTACCATGTATAGATGACCTCTTCGACCAACTTTAAGGAGCTAGTTTCTTCTCCAAGATTGACCTGAGATCAGGAAACCATCAGCTATGAGTCCAGGAGTCAGACATTCCAAAGACTGCTTTCAGAACTTGCTATGGTCACTACGGATTCGTAGTGATGCCCTTTGGTCTAACGAATGCACCCATAGTAGTCATGGACCTGATTAATCGAATGTGTCGACCTTACTTAGAAAAGTTCGTTATATTTTTCATTGACGATATACTAGTCTATTCCCGAAGTAAGGAAGAATACATGCAACACTTGCGATAAGTCTTGGAAACCTTAAGGGAATAGAAATTGTATGCAATGTTCTCAAAATGTGAATTCTGGATTCGAAGGGTGGAGTTCCTAGGTCATATAGTCGGCAAAGAAGGGATACATGTTCCTTCCAAGATCAAGGCTATCAAAAATTGGGCGACCAAACGAACCCCAACAAAAATTCGTCAGTTTCTAAGTCTCGCTGGCTACTGCAATAGATTCATTCAAAAATTTTCAAAGATCGCAAAGCCACTCACCACCTTGACCCAGAAAGGCGTGACATTCAATTGGGAGGAGAAACCAGAAACTGCTTTCCAGACACTAATGCAAGCCCTTTGCAGCGCACCGATCTTGTCCCTCCTAGAAGGGATGGGAGATTTTGTAGTTGATTGTGATACGTCCAAGCAAGGGCTAGGCTGCGTTCTTATGCAACGGGGAAAGGTTATATCATATGCCTCGAGAGAACTTAATAACCACGAAGTCAATTATACCACACAAGACCTCGAACTGGGAGCAGTGGTTTTTGCTCTAAAAATCTGGAGGAATTAGCTGTATGATACGAAATGCACAGTCTTTACTGATCATAAAAGCCTCCGACACATCTTTGATTAGAAAGAACTTAACTTGAGACAACGATGATGGGTAGAGCTACTCAGTGATTACGAATGTGAGATTCGTTATCACCGCGACAAGGCCAATGTGGTAGCAGATGCCCTTAGTCGAAAAGAGTACTCGAGCCGCCGAGTAAAGTCTCTGACTATGACTATTCATTCCCACCTATCCACACAGATCAAGGAGGCTTAGCTGGAAGCCTTGAAACCTGAGAACATGACGGGTGAAGCCTTAAGGGGAATGGAAAAGAACTTGGAAACCAAGGGTGATGGAGTTCGTTATTTCATGAATCGAATTTGGACACTGAAGTTTGGTGGCTATAGAGATGTTGTCATGAACGAAGCCCATAAAACTCGATACTCCGTTCACCCAGGTTCAGACAAGATGTATCTGGACCTTAAGAAACTCTATTGGTGGCCAAACATGAAAGTAGAGATAGCTAATTTTGTGGGCAAGTGTCTAACTTGCGCCAAAGTCAAAGTAAAATATAAAAAGCCCTCATGCTTACTTCAACAACCAGAAACACCTGAGTGGAAGTGGGAGCAGATTATAATGGATTCCATAACCAATTTACCAAGGACAACGAATGATCATGATACCATTTGGGTTATTGTCGATAGATTAACCAAATCCACACACTTCCTGCCAATAAAAAAAACTGATAAAATGGAGAAGTTAACATGGACGTACATTAAAGAGATAGTACGATTGCATGATGTACCAATATCTATTATCTCTGACCGAGATAGTAGATTTACCTCACAGTTTTGGCAATCATTGCAAAAGTCATTGGGAACAAATCTTGACATGAGTACAACGTACCATCCTCAAACTGATGGGCAAAGCAAGAGAACAATTCAAACGATGGAAGATATGTTAAGTGCTTGTGTGATAGAATTTGGTAAAGCTTGGGATACCCATTTACCACTCGTTGAATTCTCATACAACAAAAGCTATCACACTAGCATCAAAGTTGCACCCTTTGAAGCTCACTATGGCCGTAAGTGCAGATCCCTTCTGTACTGGGTTGAAGTGGGCGATATGCAACTAGCCAAGAACCAAGTAACTGATATTACTCTAACCGGTCCCGAGATCATTCTGAAACCACATAAAATATTGTCCAAATACGGGAATGGTTGAAAGCTTCTCGAGATACACAGAAAAGTTATGCGGATAAACGACGAAAATCCTTGGAATTCCAGGTTAATGACCGCGTTCTGTTAAAGGTCTCACCCTGAAAAGGAATGATAGATTTTAGAAAATGTGACAAATTAAATCCAAGGTACATCAGACCATTCGAGATCCTTTCTAGAATCGATCCAGTAGCTTACAAACTCAATCTACCGCATGAACTCAGTAACATACATCGCATTTTTCATGTGTCTAATATCAAGAAATGTTTGTCCGATGAGACTCTAGTTATCCCACTCGATGAAATCGAGATAAACAAGAGCCTCAACTTCGTAGAAGAACCAGTAGAAATCCTTGATAGGGAAGTCAAGAGAACTAAACAAAGTCGTGTCCCGATAGTGAAGGTTTGCTGGAATGCAAAACGAGGACCTGAATTCACTTGGGAACGGGAGGATCAAATAAAGCAGAAGTATCCACATCTCACAGGTCTTATCCCTTCTGATCGAAGATAAGACTTATCTTCTCGAAAGGAGTTCCTGACCGAGAACACATCTCCTCGGTTTGAGTTCCCAACTGAGAACCCTTCCTCGGTTTGTGTTCTCGGCCGAGAACTATAAACAACCACACTTGATGCTCCTATATACATGTAGGAACCGAAAACACTTATCATTTTCACACATTACATCCAAAAACTCCAACTTTTCTCTCAAGGAAGCCAACCGAAAACACCTCTCTCCTCTCAAGAACATGCAAAGCCTCTTATTTTCTTGATCATCATATGAAAATCACTTGATTCTTCTGAGAATCTTACAAGCATCAACCATTGATCTTGTTTTCATTGCAAAAACACCTTCCAATCTTCTAGTATTGGGCCGAAAACACATAAAATCACTAGCTTTCTTCATGACATGAAAAACACCCACACACTATTCTAAGGATTATTGTAAGTCTTTTTACAATAATTAAGTGTTGTTTAACACTTTAAACTTCATTAGATTATCTAATTTATATGTAATATAATGTTAATATAAATTAGGATTAGGTTTTGTCACAAGTTCTAACCCGGAGATCTACACAATCAATCGAGAACTCACACAAAAGGTGAGTTCATACCCCTACATTTTCATGATTTTTAACTGTTTTAGGGGGGGGGGGGAATACAAGTGTAACACAATTAAAAAATGTCTTAATATCTAAAAGTTATAATATTTATAAATTGTTGCCGTTAACAAAATTATATATATATATATATATATATATATATATATATATATATATATATATATATATATATATATGTATAAAATATATAATTAGGATTCAACAAATTTAAAATATGTAATTTAACCCCATTTCCCGTTCCTTGTTTGGTTGTGGGTTTGGGGTAGTATTATTTATTTGAATGTCTATTTAATCACAATTATATAAATATTATATTTATATAAGTATAAAATGATTTTCAAAACTTGTTAAACAGAAACATCATTTTTTTACAAACTGTTTTAGTACCATATGAAAATAAATAGTGAATTTCAAGAAACAACAGTATTATAGATTTTTATAAAATTTGACAAAGGCTTTCATTTTAGTGAAACAAAAACATATAAACTATAATGAGTATAGTTTATGGGTCATATATATTACAGTGTGTTCATTACAAAGTAACTTTTCATTATATATTACAGTGTGTTCATTACAAAGTAACTTTTCATTATTCTACGCGTAATCATCAATATATCATTTGTGAGACACACTTCAAGTACTTTTCTAAGTACCAACCAAGTCCTGAAATTATAACCAGAGTCTCTTCGAGGGAGAGCGTGAGATTTGTGTATAGATCTATACGGGACCGACAATCCCGCACCATAGCTGCTTGCAACAGCTAAGCCGGCAGGCCTGTGGTGACAAATGTCATAACATTTGCGATGCCTGAAGAACGTCGTGTTCAGGCCATCTTGGGTCATCAAGCATGGTTATAATAACTCACAATTTGGTATTGAAAAAAATGAATAGTGTATGAATAAGCAAACGACTTCACATAGTTTTATTTAATAATAAAACTATAATACAATACTTTACAAAGTACAGTTGGTTACACTAGAAAATTACAAACACATGGGCTGCATACTAGTACAAGTACATAATACTATTTCAGTACAAAAAACATACTTTTCATGATTTTATGTGAACTAAACTACATTTTACTACTTCAGAGTACAATAACATTCACACGTTTCGCTTATAACATACTACAACAAAAAATATAGGATTTTCTGGGAAAACCATGTATACATTATCAAGGAACAAGAAAATAGATTTCAGTTACAAATATACTTATGAACTCAACAACTTAATTGTTGATACCTTTTCAAAACTACTTGTATTCTCAGGGAATCAGTAGACAGGTACATCCACAAATTTTTGAAAAAATGGAGCTCTATAGACTCATGTCTTTTAACTTGTACTTTTTGGTGTCAATATACAATGTTTAGAACACGGATGCAAAGTTATAACCTTGTTAATACAATGGTTGTTTTACTTTGATTACTATTATGCATTGTTATGATACTGTACATGACGTCCTCCGCCCCCAAACGTTTCCGCTGTTCCGGTTTGGGGTTTGACATTGATTCATGATTGATTATGGTTTTGTATGGTAGACGGAGAGCAAGACCGTGGGTTGGGACCATGGCTGTTATGTGAGTGTTTTTAGACTACGGGTAGCCGTAGCATTCACAAGGATGATATGTCGTTGTGTAAGTATTGTAAGACTAAGGGGTAGCCGTAGCATACATAAGGTTGATAGGTTGTTGTAAAAGAGTTATAAGTCTATGATGGAGTTGTAGCATTCACCAGGATGGGATAGACCATTGCAAGATTGGTTGTTGGACTGTAGGGGGATTACGATACACACACGGGTCAAGTCAGACAGTTACTGTTGGCTGACCACTCCTTGTTAGGAGCGAGGATTATTGGAGTTGTGACGATGTTTTAGGCTTGTATAGCCCTAAAGTGGGTGAGAACCGTGGGTGAGGCCTGTTTGGTTATATTAGAATATGCGAGACCTGTGGGCGAGGCCTGTTCCATGATGTGGATTAGGTGAGACCTATCGCCGAGGAGCATTTGGTTATGATAAATTGAGTGAGATCTGTATGGTAATTAAGATAGGGTAGCCTTTATCAGTGTTAGACTTTTAGGCAGAGTCCCATGGTGTGTTCAAACGTGAGATTTTCAGTCTCATCGAGCAAATGGGGATTCTGTATTCCAGTATAGTAGAAGGGAACCATGGAATCAGAATATCTCAAATAGAATAATTATGAAAAACCTTGGTTATCAGGATGTAAGTTATAGATTGGCTTGACACTTATGGGTGAGACTCACATTGGGAGTCACTCTTGTTTTCAAATGAAAGATTTCAGCAACGATGAATGCTCAAGGATTATGTTTTCCAATTATCAGCAAGATAATTCAGAGTCGAAAGGGTTTAGTTTAGTTTAGGTTGCGAAGTGGAGTCATATTACTTGTGTTTCAGAATGGTTTTCTCTATCGGTAAGTCATACAAAGTATTGGATTTCCGGATTTCGGGCGGAGTAGTGATGGTTACTCTTCATTGGTTAAAGATAGTGGGTTTAGCTGTGTCGGTGGGTTGAAGGAACCAATGCCGACTCAGTAGATTGTGTTATGTAGGAATGCTAACTATCTTCGTGACTCTTACATGTTGTATGATTTGGTTGAAATAAACCATAGGGCTGGGCCTATGATTATATGATTGGGATTAAAAGAAACCCCACGGCTACGCCCATTATTGTATGTTGAGCTAGGCTCATTGTATGACGGGCTAGGCCCATTGTATGTTGGGTTAGGCCTATTGATTAGGAAGGTCTAGGCCCATTATTATGGGTTGGGCCGAATGTACGGGCTAGGCCCAATGATATGTATGGTATGTGGTATTTTGGGAAACTTACTAAACTTTGTGCTTACGATTTCATGTTTATGGTTTTAGGTACTTCCGATACTAAATGGAAGGGGCCGAATTGACTGCACAACATCCCTGAGTGTTTTCCGCAATGGCTATTTATGAGTTTTACTCTGATGTTTAAATGATATAATCACTTCCATTGGTTTTGGAACAACTCATTTGTATGGTTTAAGTGTTTTAAAATGAAAATTTTACTTTGAATTTTTGGGACGTTGCAACTATAGCCAAAAGCCTTTGTTTGTAGCATTATATATGTATTCCAATATGTGGTATTTTGGGAGGACGTACTAAGATTTGTGCTTATAGTTATTGATTTAATGTTTTAAGGTAGTTTCACTAATCCTAGAAATGGCTAAGCTGAACTATATTGCAAGCACTTTGCTAATGATCTACTTTTTTCAGGTTCGTTGTTTTATGATGATTATGATACATTGTTTTTCATGACTTTTTTTTTGTGGTAATAAACACTTAATTTTTTTTTAATAGAAAATGAATGTTTTATATATGTTTGAAAAAGGAATTTTAGTTTGAAATTTAAAAACAAATTCTTTAATTAAATTGATAATAAAAAAATAGTTGAAATTATATATAAGTGCATATTGGTCATTTTAAGTCGGTTAGAGAACAAAATTAAAGAAAAACAAGCCACAGGGATGGCCGGATTAAAAAAAGAGAGTTAAAGATTAACCATGCAAATTGTTCCAAACCATGGGGACCATTAGTGTTATTTACACTTAAATTAGATAATATAAAAAAATGTAACCTTCACCAACAAAACCAAAAAGGCGAAAGCCTCATCATTTATAGATTTAAACCAAAGAAAGAAAGAAACGGACATATGTTGTTCATTAACGAAGATGTCTGCTCTTGGGGAAAGAGTTTTACCGACATATTCTGTACTTTTTAAAGTTTTGCTATCATGCCATTATTATTATCATTAGTTCTTAGTAAACTATTTTGATCTTTTCTCTAACTCTGGATAAAAGGAAACAAAATACATCATACATTAGTAATCTGCATTACAAAAACCAACAGAAGACAACTAAACTGCATATCCCTAACATTAGCTATTACACAAGATATATATATTTCCTACTTTCTTGTCGGTTTTCGCTAATTTAAAAGATCTGGAAGAGAAGATGATTAGGATGATGAAGAAAGAGACGAAGCTCCTTTGAAGATGAGGAAACTGAGTGTCTCGAGTGTAAAGTAGATGAAAGTTCCTTTGGTGTGAGTGAAGAAACATCCAAAATTTGATCCCACCACACATTGCCATCCATTCCCATATCTCTTGTCAAACTCCTGTTACCATTAATAATCCATTTCTATAATAATAAAAATAATCAAACCCCACAAAAACTTTAATATTTTCTTCAAGATTCATACAACCCAGATGGATATACATACATACATATACATTAATACACACATTTAAATATATAGAGATAGAAAGATGGGATTTTGAGGTGTAAAGTTTCACCTTTTTGATGTGGGCAGCAATCGATTTGCAGTCAAGAACATCAAAGAGATCTAAAGCTTGAGAAGCATAAGCCATGGCTTGGATCTGCATCTTGATTGGCATGTCTGTATCTTCTACCAGTGCTTTTCCTTCCAACATCTTTTCGTTTTCTCCTTTTTATAAAGAAATTAGCAGGTTTTGAAAGACAAATTTAAAAAACACTGAGTCAGGCTGTTTATGTGATCAGGTATGAAAAAAGAAAAAGAAAAGAGGGATATTGGATATATAGATATAGAAACGGCAGGGATGAATAATTTCATAGTCATCCAACTTTATCCCTTATAACCATCTTCCAATGTTAATAATGGTGACGTTGTATTTTGGTTGTCTTCTTTCAGAATTTAAGGAAATCCATTTCAGCGAGATGATGTACATCTGCTAATACACGATGCAAACTTTCATGTAGTATTTGTAGTTTGTTTTTATTTAGAAAACAGAGTACTTCTTTTTATTTGAGAAAAATATAGCACAAACAATTACATATAAAACAAAAAATTACATTATTTTTACATTAATTTACTTTTCAAATAAAGGACAATAACATAGATAAAAGTCAAATTCTTGGCAAAATATATATGGTGTTTTTTTACTTTTTTTTTTTTTTTTTTTTTTTTTTTTTTTTTTTTTTTTTTTTTGTATTTTTGTTCAAATTAGAAAAATTATTGGTTTTTTTTTCTTATATTTTTATGAATGACTCATTTGTTCTCAAAATAACAATTATTATTATTATTATTATTTTAAATTAATTTGGCTGCTTTGACGATGGTGAGTATTTGCCAACGATTTTTGGTTTTTGAAAAAAAGAATTTTTGTAGGTAAGTTTGTTTTTATGGGAAAAAACAACGGAATAAATAGAAGAGAACCATTGTTGGTGAAAATTTAATATAATTTAGACTAAATTATAGAAATTATTCATGTGTCGTATATTTATTTGAAAGTTGCACTCCCATAGTAAATTATAGAAACTAAATTTTATGGTTTTGCTTTATGATGACAAACAAAAATTAGGGTTTGATAAAATATGATCAAATAGAGAACGATTGAAAAGAAAGAAGATGATGAAATGGACTAATTGATTAAACGATTAACACAATCTAAAAAGATTGCCCAGAGAATCTTCCTCTCTCTAAGCCGAAAGCTTAAGAGCCAATACAAAGTATTACACTATCATTTTTCTCGACATCCCTTATTGTGACATTTCTCACTATTTATTATAATCCTAGCCGATCCATGTGAATTTCCTGTTTTACCCTTTATTGGGCCTTCTAGACAAACCCTATATGACTTTTGCTTTAATAGTATTTGGGCCCAACAATACTCAATTCGTATCATTACTCCCGCCTTCAAAAAAGTCTTGTCCTCAAGACTTGTTTCAAGAAAATGTATATGAATTGCCTATGCTTCCTTCCCTGTAGCTTCTTCAACCAGTCGCCCTTTCCACCAAGTTAACCTCCAATCAACTTGTTCCCCACGTGCAATGATAGAACAGGAAACAAGACAAAAGATGGGAATCCTCCAATCTAAAGTGCTCAATTTCGGTGCTGATAGCAAAACTTGTTTAAAGAAAAATCTCATTTTCTTTTTAAGAAATTTATGCTTATTAGCTAAAAGATGTACTAATTCCATATCTTGTGATGCATAAATATTATGCCAAAAATTGTGTGCCTTGTCCCCTTGTAGTGCCCTGATTTTTATACATATGATTAGCTCCAGCAATACATATCCAAAAGTGTATATGTCAACTTTTTCTGCTATTAGTTCTCCAGTGAAGTGTTCTGGTGCTTGATACCCTGAAATTCTAAAGACTCGTCCTCCATCATTACACAAGTCTTATTCAGAGTGGAAGCTAATGGGGCCAAAATCAGCCACCAAAGGCTTGTAATCACAGGTTAAGAAAATGTTTTTAAGCTGCATGTTTTTGTGAACTATACACCCCACCCTGTAATCTTCATGAAGGTACCATAATCTTGTTGCTATTCTAATTGCTATTAACAAACGTGATGACCAGTCCAAGTGTGTTCCCTTGATCACATGTAAATGAATGTCTTGAAAGCCATTGCACATATACTAAAAAACTAACAGCCTTTGATTCCATTCAATGCCAAACCCAACTAACAATACAACATCTATATGTTGTGTACAACTTAATATTCTCACCTCCTTATATAGATTTGCCCACAAATCTTTGACTGTTTGACATCCACCACTAGCCCAAATTTTAACACCCCTTTATGAACAACCCCTAATGCACTTTCTGCCACAACAATCAAATCAGAAAACCCATCTGTAGATATTTGAAGCCCACTATAATAAAACATTCTCAAAGGTTTGATCACCGTAGGAGTTTGGTATTGACAAAGGGAGCACAATGGAAGTGGTAAAGATAAAGGCATGCCTAAAGAAATAGCATCAAACGAGTAGTGATTACCGTCTTCATTCCCCAGTTTGTTGTTAATATTTATGACCACTGGAATGTATGAAATTGCCCCTTCCAACTGTAAGATCTGTCCTGAAGACAAATCAGATGTTGCCCGAACAAATTTCAATCCTATAAATAACCTTGAAAGAATTGGTTCCTTCAATTCTTTTTTTGCTACTTTCTTTCCATTCTATCCGTGGATATCACCCTGAAGAAACTGGCCTGCTTCTGTGAATTCAATTCCATAAGAAGGGCGTGATGCAGGGGAAGAGTTATTGGGTTCCTCATGAAACATCAAAGGTTTATAGAGATTATGGGTTTCAATCCTACGAAAACATTGGAGCAAAGTCAGACGGCTACGCAATTTGTATCTAGATCATGCTTAGGTATTTCAGGCATGGAAAGTAGAAATTGGTTTCTGGGCTTCACAAATGTAGGGATGAAACCAGTGAAGCATGAAGTGGTGTTCTATTCCAAGGCGGTGGGTTGAGGATCAAGTTCAAGTGGAGAATTTGAAGCAAATATAGGGTGAAACATTCATTTTTAGGGATTACTGATCGAAGCATCGATGATGGAGTATAGTTTTTACCAAGAAATTACACGAAGAAGGCCACATGTTTTGTTATGTGCAAAACATCTATTGGTGGGAAGCCGGCCGTGGAGAAGATATCCAGATAGAAACCGAATAAAACCACCTGGTATTGGAACTGAAAACTAAATCGAAAAGGCCACAACTCCAAACTGTAGTGGTGTTGATTATGATGGCATGTGCGGAATTAAAGATCTAGTGAATCATCATGTAAAATCAAGAACACAAGGAGTAAATAAATCTTTGTAAGCTCATATTAGATCTAGAAAGAATATACAAATGGGTTTGTACAAATTTCTTTCTCTAGTCTAACACTCCAAATGGATTCACTTACCTAATGGGAGTCACTCACTTCCTATTTATAGGAAAGACTCAACCCATTTACACATACAAAGAGGAAAGCCTAAAACACTACATCCAATCATGACTTTGCACCCTAACATTCTCCCCCTCAAAGTTAGGATTGGATGTCCGGCTTTAATCTTCAATGAGCTAGCGCGATCAAGACCCAACTCCCCCTCGAAGTAACATCGGTCTTCAAATCCGCAAATGAATATTCAACAAACCCGAGAAGCTTCGAATACCCATCATTCTCCTCCTTTTTATAATCAAAAAATGATTATAAAACCCATTAAGGTTGAGAAGCGCCCGAGGAATAGACTTCAAAATACTACACCTTGATGTGTACCAAAAATGAATCACCAAAAATCTTGCACGGAAAAACAATCACGAAAAAGCCACAAAAAATTTCCAATTTATGAAATTTTTTGACTTTTTGGGTGAAAGTTGCAAGATTTTTCAAAAACCGGGTAGAAATTGTCACTTTCTGAAACTTGCAAGGACCCATTGCACCAAAACAACCAAATATGCGAAATTCTCCCCCATTTACGAAACTGGGTAGAAAATGTTAATTCGCACAAACTGTAGGGACCAGAAATGAACATTCTTCAATATCTCAGAAAATTAGCCCAATTTCGAAGTTGGGTATTTTCTGCCAACGTTTCGAAACTGCAGGGGCTAAATGCAAAAATTCAGGTTATATCATCACTTTTACTCCCATTTCGAATCTGCACCTTTTCTGCCATTTTGTTGAAAGTTCGGGGGTGCAAACTGAAACTCTTTTTGTTCTTCCCCAAATCACCGTGTTCCAGTCGAATAAGACATTAAAGACAAGTAGTGACTATCGATCATCGATGTTTAGTAATACCCATCGACCAAAATCGACATCTCGATTCTAAGTACAGACTTCGTTCGTCGCTTTTCATTCAACATCGACACCAAATCATCACCTTTCGATCCAATTTTGACTTTTGCTTCATATACTTTGACTTCCAAATCAAAATGAGATATCGAACACAGTTAAGAACCCAATTTTGACCTTTGTTAGTTTGATTTTTCATTCATTTGATGACAAACAACAAATCGACAACTTTTCAGAGCAATTTTAGATCAAAAATGCTATTCGAACTGTTCTTCATCGCTGTTCATCATGTTCTTGACTTTTCGATTCCAGATGTGAAATTGAATTAAACTTCACAACAATCAACTCCAAAACAAACATACGAGATCGTTCAGTTTCATTCTCAAATCTATCATATCCAAAAAATCCCTATCGATTTCGAACAATCAACAATCAAATATCGATATTCAAATATCGATTTCCATCCACTCATGTTGACTTCCAAATCTAGTCGATTATCCAAAAGCAAATCGATTCGACGTCAATACTCAAACAATCGACACTTTCGTTTTCAAATCAACCTCAATCGAATCCAAAATCGTGAATAATCAACCTCAAATGTTCCTATTTCAAAGCATCGACTAACAAAATCAATCAAAAATCTTCATCAGCGATAATACTCTAAACAATTTCACTGCCTTCGTTACTCATTATTAGACTTCAATCTTTCCTAATGCCAAGTCGATGTCGATCATATCAAATGAATACACTTGTCGATGTCCAGTTGTAATCGATCTTAATCTCCATACTTTCGATTCCAATTTGTTCGAGTACAGACTCCTTTTTAGTGTGATCGAGAACATTGACTCAAAAAGTCAATAACAAATGAAATGTTCGATCATTAATTTGGACTAGAAATCCAACTTGAGTGAACAGTGAGAAAATTGGATTGGGCTTATGATTTAATCAAAACAAAATTAATGTTTTTTTGGGCTTGATCTAAAAAAAAATAATTGGATCAATCAACGGGGTTGAACCAAATTTGATCCAATGAGACAAATCGATCAAAAATGAAAAACGTAAATCACAAATCGAAATCATGGATGTTTTGGAATCCATTTGAGAATTTGAGATACCTTTTTGATGAATCGAGTTCCGTTTGCAACGATCGAATCAAATTTAGACGATCTTGGTTCTTTAGTTGGAACGAGAAAATCTCCAATTTGAACATTGTACCACCCATTATGCGAGATGTACAACTCGTTCTTCGTGTTCTTCATGTTCTTCAACGATCCAAGAACAACTCCAAAAGAACCACCAACACTTTTGGGTTTTGACTTCAAATTCAATGCAACATTTGGAGATTGTTGCTTTGGAACCTAAATTTGCTTCATGGATTTCGGCTTCACAACATATGACGATTTTTGTGAGTAAACCCACTTGTTTTTGCGATTGATCTTCTTCTTCTTTTTCTTTCTCATCTTTTTGCATCTTAAAGACTTGACTCCATGAACAAACCCACTTTCAACAACATGAACATTTTGAGTTTGAATCAAATCTTTTGGAGTTTGATACTTGTGATTTTCGTGAATCACCGGCTTCCGATAAGGAATCATTCCTTCAAACGAATCACAAGAACACAAAATATCATCGGCTTGAACTCCAATCGAGCAAAAAACTTTTTCATCATGAGAATCAACTTGAACTCCTTTTTCTTGAACATCAAGAACATCACATTGAACTCCATTATCAAGAACTTCAAGAAACTTAAGAGCACGAAGATCATTTGGGTTTTCGATTAGAGAAATGTATTTCTTATTGAACAAGTCTCTTTCTTCTCATTCCTTTTGATTTCTACTACGGACTAATATGGACAAGGCAATTTTATTCAACGAAACAATCTTACAAAGTGGTTGAAATATCAATCTTCCATGACCATCCTTCAAATCTTCATAAGAAACCATATTACCCCATGAAATCAATTTGCTTAACACCAACCCATAAAATTGATCTTCATTGACTTTGTATCTCACATCTTTAATGATCACAATCCAAGAATCATTTGGCAAATCCACCATGATCACAAAAACTTGAAGAATTCTAGAGAGAGAAAGTGATTTTGAATGGGTTTTCTAGAGAGAGAAAGTAAAATCACTTGAATTCTAGTGAAGAAAATCGAATTATGAATAGAATCAAAGATGATTTCGATTTCTAGAATCCAAAAACTCTCTAAAACACGAAGATCCAAGATCATAAAATGAATCACCAAATCAAGAAAGCCATCAAGGATCAATTCTTGATCAAATCAAGAACACCCGCTCTGATACCAATTGTAGTGGTGTTGATTATGATGGCATGTGCGGAATTATAAAGATCTAGTGAATCATCATGTAAAATCAAGAACACAAGGAGTAAATAAATCTTTGTAAGCTCATATTAGATCTAGAAAGAATATACAAATGGGTTTGTACAAATTTCTCTCTCTAGTCTAACACTCCAAATGGATTCACTTACCTAATGAGAGTCACTCACTTCCTATTTATAGGAAAGACTCAATCCATTTACACATACAAAGAGGAAAGCCTAAAACACTACATCCAAGCATGACTTTGCACCCTAACACAAACTTGTATTGTTCCTAAGCCATCAGGGGAATAAATATTATGTATAATTAGGTATTGAAGATTCTTCTCATCCCTCATATTTCATAAGATCGTCAGGTATGGTTTAATTGATAGTTACTTAAAAATGCATCACCTCAGAGCTACATCGGTTTAACTACATACCATTACATCATTAGCAGTTAGAGGAGCAGGATGAAGCTTATCCTGACCTATGAGAGTAGCAACAACATCTCTAACCATTTGCCTAACCATGACATGAGGACCTTCTTTCATAGACCTCCATATTTCTTCACCTTTTTGTTTTCTAATCAAGAATCTTTCCATTATGACTTTCCTGCGATCATATTCTTCAACAACTAGTAATGTGGCTCTGGAAGGGAAACCCACAGTATTTGCTATTTGCATTTAACACATTTAGTGAGATTGATTAGAGCAACCATTGTTGTTGGATACTAGAATAGAAGTGGTATATAGAAGAACTTTTATCCTGAACACAAAAATGAATGAGACACCAAGTTAATCGCAACCAACTATAATATGATCCTATAGATTCAAAGGACAACCACTTAAGCTCTAATCTGTAACACCCTAAATCTGGTATGTATTGAAAACCTCAAGATTTTACTTATGAGCAAAACTGGTCCCTTGAGTATGTTGGGCGTACCTATGGGTACGCTTAGCGTACTCTGCATGATTGATCGCGGAGGAGTCTCACGTACGATGGGCATACATGAGGGTACACCGGACGTACGCGTCAGGGAGTCAAAACCCTAATTGTCGGGCATGAGACCTATTTAAGCAACCTTAAGTCCCTTGAACTTAGCCCTAGAGAACCTTCACTTCCTTAGAATGCCCTTATACTCCAGAGAACTTGTGTGAGACCATTTTGAGCTTATATAAGTGCTTTGTGACTCTTCAAGTGTCCATTCCAAGAAGAAGAAATGGTTTTACAAGATTGGAACGAGTTGGTGCTTCAAGATCCTGCATCTTAGTCATATTGCAAAGCTTCTAGAGGTATAAATCTTGCACCTTTCCATCTTAATCTCTAGTTCTAATTAGGGTTTCTTGTTTGGTCCCTTTTTGGGTGGTTTTGGATCTCTCTTGTGATTTGAGCAACTCCAGGAGAAAGGATAGAAGATCTGAGGTCCTTTGGCCCTCTAGTACCATAAAAATGGAAGCTTGATGAGAGTTTTAACCTCATGCATGGGTTAAGAACCTTGGAAATGTCTTAATGGAATTGTTAGACGATTTTGAGGCATGCAAGGGCATAAAGTTGGCAACTTTATGCCTTAGGACGTTTTAGCAGACCTAGATCTGACTTTTGGTCGTGAGGAAACCAAGCATTAAGCACTTAATGGATAAAGTGCTTAAACTAGTTGTACGTTGGGCGTGACCAGTTTTATGCGGTGCGTAGTCCCCAAACCCTTAGTACGCTGCGCGTACCAAGATGGTACGCTGGGCGTACGCAACAACAATTGGGCCTTAATATGTTTTTTTGGCCTTTGAGTCTGTGGGCCTTAATTGGGTATATGGCTTGGTTGTATTCGGTGAATTATGGGCTTTTTCATCTATATGGGCCATGGATTTAGTGGTTGGGCCTTATTGGGCCAAGAGGCCCATTAAGGATATTGGACTTTGACTTTGAGGCCCATTAGCAAGAAAAGGGTATTTGGGCCTTGGGGAGGGGTTTGGAGGTTGGTTTCTCCTTGGTTAATTTAAAGTTCTAATATTGATTATATTACCATTATTATTGTCCAGCTCGGAGGATTGCGGACTGTTAGGAGTGCAGTGGTTGTATTGTCCTCGGCTCTGAAATCTGCTTCACTTAACTCCTACACATTAAATATTCCTTTAATTCTCCTTTTCATATACATGACCCCTTAACGGTCAACTTTGGTCAAAGTTCAAGTCAAAGTCAACATTCTGGTTGACTCTACTCGCCGAGTTGGTCCATCAACTCTCCGAGTTCCTTAAATCAGAAAGCCCCGACATCGTGATCCAACTCGTTGATTTTTTTCACAAATCGATGAGTTCCTCCTATCTAAGGTGTCGGGACTTTCCCATTCTACTCGTCGAGTCATCCTTAAACTCGTCGGGTTTTTCCCTTTTATAGAATCGGGACATTTCAACCTAACTCATCGAGTTCCTCCTTGGACTCGATGAGTTCTTCAGTCTATTGAGCCATCTTAATAAATTAAGCTCCAATCCTCCAAATCTGGACTCCACACTTCTTCTACACACTGAAAATATCCTTTTTAAGGTAAAATTTCCAACTTTATACGTTAATAGCTTCCTTTTATGGGTTTAGCTTAAACCCTAGTTCTTTAAGACATAGATCTTGGTCCAACAACCATAATACTCCAAACCAAAGCAAGAAAACTGAGATCTAGGCTCTAGACATGGAATAAGCACGTAAAGTCTCAGGCTTTCCCTCCATGCATGGCCTTTTGGGGCTTAAAAGGCCAAAATGTCACTTTAAAGCTTGCATGGGTCTTCCATGGCCATAAAGTTTGCACCTTTATGCCAGGGAACCCCTTCTAGACCCCATATATGAAAGGTAAATCACTTGGGTCGCCCATTTCCCAGGGACTAAGCTACTTGGACCTAAACTCAACAAAAGTGGAAATGAAGAGATCTAAGCTCACAATGGACAAGTTAGGAGCTTTTTACCTCTATTGAAAAAAAATGGAGCTTAACTTCTGGATTTACTCTGCTCCTTCAGGTCCTTGCTCTTCCTTAAAGGATCCTTTTCTTCAACTTCACCAAGAACGCACAAAAATGGCACAAGAACACTCAAAGTGAATTAGGGTTTCGTGGCTAGGGTTTGGGGTGATGGAGGCTGTAAATGAGGCCAACCCTTAGAGATTAATGTGTTTAAATAGGGTGCAAAACCCTAAAATTAGGGTTTCACTCTACCAGCTCTACTTGTCGAGTTGGGGCTCCCAACTCGTCAAGTAGGTTTCTTAACCCGCGTCCAAAAATGAAATTCTTACTCAACGAGTTTAGGCCTCTAACTCGTCAATTTCTCTTATAAAAGTCAATAAATTTGATTTAAAGTACGTACCATGAACCGAGCTTTACATATCTCCCCCATTCATTTTTGACTTCGTACTCGAAGTCTGCTGTATCTGGAAAAAGCTCTAGGTAGTGCTCCTTCATCTCGTCCTCTGGCTCCCAAGTCCACTTCTATCCCTTGCGGTGCTGCCATTGCACCATCACTAACTCGACCCTCTTGTTCCTTAGATCCTTTGTCTTCCTGTCGAGGATGGCTATTGGTCGCTCGATGTAGTTCAGGCTGTCATCCACCTGAATATCCTCTAGTGGCACCACCGTGGAGTCATCTACCAAGCACTTCCACAGCTAGGAGACATGAAAGGTGCTGTGGATCTGACTAAGCTCGGCTGGCAGATCTAGCCTATACGCCACCTTGCCCACCCGAGCTATAACCCCGAAAGGACCAATGTACCTGGGGCCCAACTTGTCCTGCTTCTTGAATCGGATGACACCCTTCCTAGGTGGCACCTTCAAGAGAACCATATCTCCTACCTGAAACTCTAGTCTGAACGACGCTTGTCGGCATAACTTTTCTGTTGACTCTAAGCAGTCTGAAGCCTGCTCCGGATCTACTGGATCCTCTCTGTTGTCTTGAGTACCATTTCGGTACTCCCCATGACCCTCTTCCCATCCTCACCCCAACATATCGGGGTCCTGCACTTCCTCCCATATAACATCTTGAAGGGAGGACGGTCCATACTCACGTGGTAGCTATTGTTGTAGGAAAACTCTACAAAGGAAAGGTAGGTATCCCAGCTACCGCGAAAGTCTAATACGTACGCTCATAGAACATCCTCCAAGGTTTAGATGGTCCACTCACTATGACCATCCGTCTGGGTGTGAAAACTTGTGCTAAAATGCAGAGACTATCCAACTCGTCATGCAATTTCTTCCAGAATGTGGACGTGAACCGTACATCTCGGTCAGAAATCACGGAAACTAGCACTCCGTGTCAAGCTTCTACCACCTTGATGTAGATGTCGGCTAGCTTCTCGGCCGAAATGCTCTCCTGGATTGGAATAAAATAGGCGCTCATTTTCATAACATCCACGATGACCCAAATCTAATCCATTCCTCGTGCGGTCCTAGGAAGCTTCGTATGCATGTTTCTTCTTTATGTTGGGTAAAAGTATTATTTGCATCAAATAATGTTATTAACTAGTTTTATGAGTATTTATATGTGGCATTTTTGTTTTAAATGCAAAACTATGAAAAATGATTATAAATATGCCATATGGAAAGGTCATACAAGCAAAAGTATAAAAACTATGGTTTTTAAGAACACTATAAGGGTTATCTAAAAAAAATGGTCATGACTAGGTTATGACACCATTTTTTTGAGATTTGATTTAAAATATGTTATTTTAAACATATAAGGTTAGCTTGACTTAACCTCCATAAAGAGGTAAATATAAACTTTACAAAGTTTACAACTAAATTTTTACCGGTTAGTGGCGTAAAAAGGGCCAAAAACTAGAAAATTGGCTTTATCATACTAAATGTTCTTATACATGTATTAGATACAATTATATGTTATAATTTTTAAAATCTAAACATGTTAACTTATATATATATATATATATATATATATATATATATATATATATATATATATATATATATGGGCACTACAAGCATTTATGATAAACTATAATGGGTGTAGCTTATGGCTAATTAACACTATTTTATCATTTTGGGACGAAACAAATAATTATATAAAGGTATAATTATTTTACACTATGTTATTACTATGGAAGGGTAATACTTTCACTTAAAAAGAGTTTTCATTACACTATACGTAAACCTGTTGACACAATTATGTGAGACATAGTCTTCACCGTACCTACCTGAATACACACTAAGGTCTTGAGTTATAACCAAAATCTCGGTAAGAGAGCGTGACACTTATGTATAGATCTATATGGGACTGATAATCCCGCACCTAAGCTATTAGCTACCGCTAGACCGGTAGGTCTGGGGTGACAATTGTCTAACATTCCGACATCTTAAGAACGTCGTAGCAAGCCAACTATGGTTTTGGCAAGGTTGCAATAACTCACATGGGGAATCAGCAATACATTTGGTTTACGGGATAACATTGGTTCAAATGGTTTTATATAAAAATAAAACTACATAATATTATTTTTAAGTATAGTGATACTTATACATTTTTGGTTTTAGGGTATTAGGACTACGTCTCATTTTTAAGAAAATATTGGATTTTCTGGAAACATTCACTATAATATTACAACGAAAAGATATCTAGAAGATAACAACACAAGGTTTCGACTTTGTAACTCAAAAAGACTACAACAAATGGAGAGTTTCTGGATCCAAAGCCTTCCTTCCAAACTAAGCACCTTCATTCTTCAAACTCCTTCCAAAGAACACCAAAAACCAACTCTCCAAGCTCACCACAAGCTCACACACTCAACCTTGAAGGATAATACATGAAAATAGGGTTTTTTGGACAAGGAGGCTGGTAAGGAGGCCAGCTAAGGGACTTAAGGTATTTATAAAGGGTGCAAAACCCTACAATTAGGGTTTTCTCAAACAACATCCAACTTGTTGAGTTTCCTACACCAACACGATGAGTTGGTTCTTAAAAATACGCGCCCCAAAAGCTTCCAACACGTCGAGCTTATGCCATAAAATCGACGAGTTGGCCCCTAAAAAAGGGAATTATTTCCATAATTGAACTTCTAGATTCCAGATGTTACAACCCTCCCCCACTTAAATTAGATTTCGTCCTCGAAATCGCTCCTTATTAACGCTCAACAAAAGAATCAACCTGATGGTCATAAATGAAAATTTAGCGCACAAAATAATTTTACCAAGGAAACTAAAATCAACCTTGCCTGAATGAACCTCAAACTCTGGCAGAAAAACCACCTTTACCTTTCCTGATACCTGCAGTGTCAAATTGATCTAACTTCCTGACAGCTCACCCCCTTTAAACCACTATCAAACTAATTCCATAGCAAAACTATACTAGGAAAAATTACTCCAACCCAGAATATCTTGATACTTTTAAAGGAGCAAAATCACCGATCATATACAACTATAGAACACTTATACCCTACAGAAGGCTCATATAATCCTTTGAGTAGAAGATTCATCCCTGTAATGGTTAGATTCAGACAAGAGGTGCGCAACAGGGTCTAGTCAGCCACTCTAAGATTATTTAATCCAACTACAAACGACTTAGCATATACCTCGAATAACAAACAACTCCACACTCAAATCCCAAATCACTGAAACCACTCCGATTCATCCTACTGTCACTTGCTGCTTTCCAAAAGCAGCCAAGACCTCCCAGATCCCAACTTATTTGTCAACTGCTCGAAACACCAGATTCCTACCTGATTGTAAGGCTGAATGATGCAAAAACACACAGTAGCCCCACAAGATTCCCGAAAGAAAATCTCGACTGACGAAAACTGCTCCACAACACCCCGCCATCAAATCCACTTCTCCTGTTTTCTGAACATGCTATGGTCCCTCCACAGATAGTACCATTTGAAGGCACAACATAATGGCTCATTCTATCATCATACTAAACCCATTCCTTACTCTTGAACCCTACGATTGATGCCTTTGGCACAATCATTCCCTAAATTCTTATTACAACTGAAACAAAACCATGCACAGAACGTGCACGATACCCAACTTGAGATTTTACCCAAAACTGATTTGATACCCCACTCATACCCCAACATTGACGAATCTGCACCTACATTTCGCACCACAACCTTCTGATTACCAACCCCTTTACCTAAACTATAAATCAGTATACCTAAACCATCTCCGAGACTTCCACTGTCGCACCTGGTCCAACCACCAAGTTCCCAAGAGTCCAACACCAGGCCAACCAGCCAAACCCCTCTACGTCACACACTGGTTACCTGCATTTCTTGCAACTCAAGATCCAAACGCTTGACTCAACGCTCTCTACCGGTTCCAACCTGAATTTTCACAATTACCCGGGCTCGCCCACAGACCCCAATGACCTTCAACCTAGAACATAGAAGAATTCCCTGACAACCCCGGCCGACATGCCTAAGGCACAAACTAATTCCCCTTCCATGCTCGTGACCATCACATAAATAGTCTACTTTGAACTGAAGAATGCTACGATCTTATCGTAGCCTTACATTACTTCCATCCAACAATGCTTACCACCCATGGCCTGTAACGCCTGTGTTTCCGGGCTTGCCATTTTTAGCAATGTAATAGTCTAGGTTAACCTTTGTAACCCGTTTTGAAATAATAAGATTGTATTATTTAAGTATTGTGTGTTTTGTGCTTAATTGCTTAATTATGTGGTTTGATTAATTAAGAATAAAAAAAATAAGCGTCAAAATTTAAGTGTAAAATAAACTTAATATCTTTGAATAATGTTGTAGTAGTTGAAACGAGGTTTCCGAATATATATAGAACGCCCAAATCTGACTTCGTATGAGGAAGTTATGATTTATCGAAGTTTCGGCTTAGCGGTATGCAGCCTGTTTTACTCGATTTGAGATCGAGGGGTTTTTAGCCGAAGCAATCTAAATGAGAATCGAAGATCTCATTGTTGGTATCAAAGCGATAAAAAGTTAGGCGAGAACGGACGTCAAACGAAGAAGTTATGAATTTATAACGAAGTTTTTCTGTCACGGCCTATTAAAAATAAATAATAAAAATAAAGTCGAAATTAGCCAACGGAGTCTAAACGAAAGTTGTAGAGCGTGGTCTCACCTTCGCATGGATATAAAGAACGTCGAAAACGGAGTTCGTATGAAGAAGATATGAATTTCCGAAGTTTATTAAATATTTTGTAATTAAATTTAAATGAAAATTCGGAAGCATTATCCGAAGGCGAGTCACCGGTCTGATCCGAGGTACGCCCCGCGTACTCCGAAGAGTGTCGACATTTCGGATGACGCATGCAGTGACGATTTCAGAAGCAGTACGCGCTGCGTACTGCAGTACGCCCCGCGTACTCCGAGGCTCCAGCCTCCTATAAATAGGAACTGAAGGCAGCCGAGTCTTTTGCCAATTTCCTCTCTTCTCTCTCCTGTTTTGCATCGTTTTGCGTGCCAGAAATATCCCGAAGCCCCGGTATCATACTCAAGCCCCGAGGCAAGTCCCGAGATCCCGAAGATCCCGAGAAGTGCGGTTCCCGAGCCGAAGCTCTGCCCGCGAGAAGTTCGATTTTTGTGAAGATCTTTCAGATCTGCTGAGGATTTCTACTTCTGCAAGTCGTAGTGCTGTCCGATCATCTTCTGATCAAGTGAGTGTATACTACCTTTCATAAACACGATAGTAATACAAGTTTGGTTCGAGTGTATTAAGTATATTGTTGTTTATAAGTGTGAGTGTGTAGTTACCTTCTTCTAACACATAAATATTAAGTATTTTCTATAAAATACGTGCTATGTGTATAGCTTATTGTTGATTATATGTGTGAATGTGTATTCACTCTCTTCTATCTCATAGATATGATTTATTCTCTATGAGATATGTGTTATGTGTGTGTGTGTGTGCCTCATCTGTTATGTGGATTATGTGTTGATTAAAGCATGCTATACAGGTTTTCAAAACTATGTATAAAAATGTATATTTTATCTACTAATATGTTGGGTAGAACATGGGTAGATAGTTGGTGCGTAATAAACAGATGAGAGGCCTCGTTGTTGTTGATTTAGTCATCTAGCGAAGTTTAGATGACGACCACTGGCTATTCTAGACAGTCTTGTGGAAACATTAGCAGGTTCGCCACCTGTAGGTGTTAATGAATTTGGGTGTTCATTTGCTGTACTCCATCCCCCTCATGGTTGCCTTATTTGACTTATATTGCTGAGGTACCCCCGAAGCATGTGTTGTCGCCCCGATGAAATATTCTTAGACTAGGTCCCTTATATTAGTTGTTTTAGGGACATAAAGTGAGAATAACGGGAATGGGTAATTGGGTTATTGTTGGTTGGTGAAAATTAAATATGATTATTTATTGTGGGTTGAAAACCCTATATGCTCACCAGGCTCCCAAGCCTGACCCACTCAGTTTTATTTGTATTACAGGAAGTGGCGCGAGGGCATGAGATGGATGAACCATCAGTTGTTTTGTTTACAAGTCTGTATATGTATATATTTGTTGAATGACTTGTAATGTTATCGTTTATGCTTATTGGTCTGTATCGGAACATGACACCCTGAGTTTTGATTATATAATGAAAAATACATTTCTTTTATGAAATGCTTTGGTAAACATTGTTTTATCATGTTTGTTTTTGGGAACAAATTCCGCAACTCTTTCAAATCAAAAGGATTTACTCTGAAAATGTTTTTAAAGCATAAATGAAAAACGGTCTTTTCTGGCCGAGATTTTGGGGATGTCACATGGCCTCACCACACTCAAACCATCACAACTTCACACCTCCCGAGCCGAATCATGTATCCCATCTGGAGTTCAGGTCACGCCTACGAATTCCCACTGCCTACTATGCATAATCAAGGCGATGTCGACTGGAGATTGGGAGTTTCCTGAACTCCCACCAACACAACCTAGGACTAAGTAGCCATTTATTTCTCCCCTACTTGGACTCGACGATGCTCTCTCACCTCTTAAACCTTATGGATCTCCGATCCATTTCCATCAATTAAAACGAATAGCCCAAATCCTAATGAACAATACAAGCGCCCTATTGCTAGCCAAACACAATATCACTCTGCTCTAAAAATCCTGAAGAATACTCTTCTAATCTTAACTAATCGGATGATCCCAATAAATTCTCATGATACCCTTTACTGAAGAAATCCGAGAGCAATTACATATTTGACACCATCTTACCGCTGCCTAGGAACCGGTGAATGCTACAGGGTATCTTGTAGTGTTACAACACTCTCGCCCCAACTGACTACTAGTGAATGCTACGGCTCCACCATAGTCTTACAACACTTTCACCCCAATTGAATACTAGTGAATGCTACAAATCCCTTGTAGTCTTACAACACTTTCACCTCACCACAATCACTGTCCAATGCCTCAACCCCTAATCTATCAATTCGAATACACCCAGAGTCAAGCACACACTCGTCTAAACAACCCAGTTGGACTCATCTCATGTATGGAACCCCAACCTGGTTCCCCAAAGCCTGCTACCAAGAACCAAGAGGATGAGATTCAAATGTTGGGAAGTCTCCCAAACTCCCAACTCACGCGATCCTCAAATCAAACAACCACTTGGGTCGCCTTCCTCCCCAACGGGGATTTGAAATTCATCCTAGTTTCATCACCGCTCCTGCTCCTGAATACCCGAAAAATTGTCCCCCATCTTGATTTGATTAAGTTCTCATGCCACACGAGAATTGTAGGATTCCCAACCCTTCTTACCCCATAATAATCTGCTGACAACCAACGCTTACCAATGCTAGTGTTCCATCACTAACCATCCCACAAGACTGCACAATACTTGAAGATCCGCTAAACACCTCCTGAATCCTGACAACACTAATGATCCCAAACACTTAAAATGATACAATATCCAACCGTTGCAACCCTCAGAACTGATACCCAAACTAAAATCTCACCAATGGACCACTTCCCTAGTCGTCTCTAATAGTCAATCAACACGTCTGGAAAAATCATTTATCTCGACGATACTAGAGAATGAACCCGCAGAATCTTGACCAAAAACATTCCACATAATGCCCCTGAACCGATCTCGAATTCCACCCAAAATACAACCGAACACTTGGATTCCGCTATATGAGCGATGATCCTTCAATAATCCCAATAATGACTCCCGACAGGCAAAAGACAATACAACAACTCTCGAAGATATAACCCACAACATCAGAGAATTAGACCAGATATATCGCTTACCCTAACCAATAAAACACTATAAGCATATAAATACTGATAGAAACCAAAGAAAACAAAATACAACATACCCTGAATATCACCTGCTAACATGGTCCATCTTGCTATGCTTGTAGCAACACATACTTCTGGAATGACAAATTCCATCGTGTAGTTTCCAGCACATACCGTACTGACTCAAGCCCTGCTGGCCTCTCAAACACTGATCAGAAGCCTTGGGTCTATCCCCTGGACCCTCCAATATATGCATCTAGTCTTCAATAGGCAGGAAGCATACTTGACCCTCGCCTCCTTGCCAGAAACTTGTCCTAAACGCGTTAGCCATAACCGCTAACCACCTCCTACTGGCCACGTGGCCCCTTCCTCCATCGAATGTAGGAGCTCCACGAGCATGAAACCCTCAGAAAGAAAGAACACAAGCTCCAATGATCGCCATAACATCAACACAAAACACTCCCAAGCGCTCATCCATGTTCTCCAAAACCCCTCCTTGACCGAACCAAAGATCACAGGAGTCTTCTTCAAAACACCATGGGTAGTCTCCGACAAG
Source organism: Lactuca serriola (assembly GCF_051521515.1). Classification (NCBI taxonomy): domain Eukaryota; kingdom Viridiplantae; phylum Streptophyta; class Magnoliopsida; order Asterales; family Asteraceae; genus Lactuca; species Lactuca serriola. The sequence goes on along the minus strand of NC_136411.1, from coordinate 183,819,201 downwards.
ATGAATTCCTGCACCAGCTCGCTAAACAACTTAGTATCTTTACCTGAGTCGGAGCAAAACCTAAACCCCCTTCCTGGAAGCTCATAACCAAACTAAAATACCATCATGCAGGAGATCATAACATACTCAAGCATCCTCTTCCCCAAGCTTCTTAGATTCTCAAGGACTTTCCTCGATTTGAGTATAGATCCTGTGCTTTCAGTAGTACAGGCCCAATACTACCTTCCACACCTATCCATACTTTCCTCAAGGATCACCCTGAATCCTCTAAGTCACCTACTCGACTGATGCACCAACCATTCTCTAAACAGCAACACAAAACCCACTGAAGCACCTCTTAGGCTCCCCCTAGGTTCCCGACCTCACCCTGCCATCAACTGCTGAAGAACTCCTCATAATGCTAGTCATCTACCTCATGAATATCGACATATTCTCTTGGTAGCTGACTCCCATCATCCAAGAGTTCCACAAAGCACAAAGCAAGCAGCATTTATGCATTAGAACTCCAATCTACAGAATTATCATAGCTCATTCACCCCACACACTACCATTGATGCAAAAAATTCCACCCTTACGGCCGACTGCCTTATGCATGAAAAATTATACACAGAGAAGGATTAAATACACTATCGAATAATAGACTTTACCCCAGAACCACAACTAGACAAGGAACAGGAAATTAGGCCAAGTCAATTATTCTAGGGCTATAAGATCCTAACCGTATACAATTTTTAAAGCATACACTTAGCAGTTACTGGTACCAATAGATATTCCCATTAAAGCATATCATTCAATACTACCAAGACTACTAAACATCACACATAACAATCCATTCTATCTCTGACTAATCAACTCTAGCATGCATGTCCACCAGCTCATACAATACACATGCAAAGGCCTCTCTCGTAACATTCTATCATGCAACACTGAGCAGATCCTTGGCCCTAACTAGCATGTGATTCACTGATTCATAAATCAAATCATAACAAATAATATGTATAGGTATTTCAGGAAAACTTACTTGAGCTCGACTGATTGCATGCACCACACGCTTCTCTTATTTTAGAAAACTTTTTTCTTAAAATATTTTTCTTTTGAAAAATTTACCAAATCCTCAGTTTGAGTTCATACGCACTCGAGAGTATGTCCGAATCCCTAAAACCAAGGCTATGATACCAACTTTTAATGACCCAAAATCAAGACACCAAAAATTACAAATACAAATTGTCTACACAAAGCCAAAGTAACAAATATTTAGCAAAACATCGATTAACTAGAGTAATTCACAATATGCGGAAAAATGTGGTGTGCGCTCCACAATCATCCCGATCTCTTCCATTTGAAAACCAAAGTACCTGAAACATAAACTGAAAACCGTAAGCATAAAGCTTAGTGAGTTTCCCCAAAATACCATACCATATACAATCACAAACTATCACACACAAACATATAGGTGCCATGGGCTCCCCCATGGTCTTTATCTATGATACCATGGGCTCCCCCATGGTCTTTACCTGGAATGCCATGGGCTCTCCCCTCATGGTCTGACATCCGATTGCTATGGGCTCCCCCTGGGGTCTTCCATGCGAGCATTATAGAGACAAATAACACACCACATATCACATAAGCAGCTACCATACCACATATCACATAAACAACTAGCATTCCGCATAACATATAATGGTCTAATATTGGTGCCTTCGATCCATGGATGTAGTGAGAAGACTCACCTCATACTGCAGAAGCTCACTAAAGGAATCCCTTGCTGCTATCCTGATAGCTTCCTAAACTATCAATACCAACAATACACCCAATTAGAAATTGGGCTCCAATCCATAACCACAACTCGATAACTAGGGTAAAAGGACCATTTTACCCCTATCCTAGCCTTGTCCAAGCCCATGATCCAAACCACAATCTAAAAGGCCCAAAGGCCTACAATCAACAAATGGCCCATTTTTCCAAATTGGGCCCAAACTCCTTATATGACCCTGCCTTAAGGCCCTACCCTTCTTTCTAGTCCAAACACTTTGTATCCCGATGGCCCATTAATAACTCAAACCCAAAATATCAGAAACTACTAGATCCATCAAAGCCCACTAATGGCCTAATTTTCTAAATTGGGCCCAACCACATACGGGCCTTATACTAAGCCCATAATTCCCTTAATTATAAGTCAAAAGTCAAAGTCAGCAGTCAGAGATGTCCCAACTCACCGAGTTGTCCTTCAACTCGTTGAGTTTCTCCATTAAATGCACAAATCGGGAAAAGTCGCATCAACTGGCCGAGTTATCCTATTGAACTCTCCGAGTTGGCAAGGAATCAAACTAATTAATGCGTTAAGCTGTTTCCATGTAATCTAGAAGCTTCCATTCTCAGATCTTTTCTCAAATGATGACTAGAAGGGTAAAGTTTCCAACCTTACCCTTAAAAACCACTACAATGAACCCAAACCCGAATCATTGACTTAATAGAGTGAGGCTTAACCCATTAAGCCCTTAAACTATCAAAACATACTCCTAAAACACAAATATGGCATCCCAAGGCTGGATTATCATGTAAAGTTTCCAACTTTACGTCTATGCATGCAAGAAAGGAACCCTAGAGCCCAAAATGGCTTAATAAAGGACTTAATGCATGGATGGGACTTAGGACTTAGCAAAGCTTGCAAATTTATGCCAAGAGAGGTCATAAAAGGGTCAGATCTAACATAATAACCCCCAGAACCCTTACCTTTGGACAACTCAACCATACACCTAAAAGATCAAGCTAAAACATTCCACAAAGAGATCTAGAAGATAAAAACACAAGGTTTTGACTTTATAACTCAAAAGGAATGCAACAAGTTGAGAGTTTTTGGATCCAAAGCGTTCCTTCCAAACTAAGCATCTTCATTTTTCAAACTCCTTCCAAACAGCACCAAAAACCAACTCTCCAAGCTCACCACAAGCTCAAACACTCAACCTTGAAGGATAATACACGAAATTAGGGTTTTTTTGGACACGGAGGCCGGTAAGGAGGCCTGCTAAGGGAGTTAAGGTCTTTATTTAGGGTGAAAAACCCTAAAATTAGGGTTTCCTCAAACAACGTCCAACTCGTCGAGTTTCCTACACTAACTCGACAAGTTGGTCCATAAAAATACGCGCCCCAAAAGCTTCCAACACGTCGAGTTTATGCCACAAACTCGACGAGTTGGCCCCAAAAAAAACAGAATTATTTCCATAATTGACCCTTTAGATTCCGGATGTTACATATCAATGACAAATGGCCATTTCCTATGGAAGTAGCATGTTATATTTCTAGTTTGGGCTCATTTGGGGCATGCAAAGTCACCATGGCAGTTACTTTATGGTTCTAGATACTCTTTGGGACTTAGTTTTGTGTTTTGGACCATTAAACATAAGCATTAAGAGCTTAATGGGAGAAATGGCTTAATGAAGAAGTACGTTGGGCGTACAAGCCAGTACGCGCATCGTGCAAGCCATGCAGCGTGTATGCTCAATGTACAGTTGAGTACACCCCGTATACTCAGTCAGATTGGGCTTCACATTGTTGGGCCTCAGTTGGGCCATTTCTTTGGACTTTGTTGCTTTGGGCCTTTTTGGGTCATTTGAAATCAAGCTTTTAGGCTAAGGAAAGTTATTAGGCTTTAGGGTAAGGCCCATATGATGTGTTGGGCCCAATTTGGAAAATTAGGCCATAAGTGACAATTGTATGACTTTTTGGTTTTGGGCCTTTTAGATTGTAGACTTGGGCCTTAGTATTGGATCAAGCTAGGCCAGTGGTAAAATGGTCATTTTACCCTAAGTATGGATCAGTGGTTATAGTTTGGAACCCAAGTGCTAATCGGGTGTTATTTTTGTACTAATAGCTCAAGGAGTCATTAAGGTAGCCACTAGTGATTTCTTTCAGTGAGATTTAACATTTGAGGTGAGTTTCCTCACTGGGTTTATTGGGTCTAAGGCACCAATGCCAACCCTTGTTGATTATGCTAGGATGTTAGAGGTTTGTGTGACCCTTACATGTGTTGTGTGCTGCTATGTATATCGGGTGGGGCTCGATGTCGGGTGAGGCCCGAGGACTAGAACATATGTTAATGTTTATGATCATTATGTGTGTTAGCATGACTATGTGACATATTGTATAAGTGTAGCGGGTGAGGCCCATTGACAGGCAAGGCCTGAGAATAACATATCTGTATACCAAGCGAGGCTCGATGTTGGGCAGGACCGATGCTGGGTGAGGCCCGATGTCGGGCGAGGGCCTAGTATATGATTTATCACATATCGTATAGGGTAGTTTGGGGAACTTACTAAGCTTTGTGCTTACGATTTTCAGTTATGTTTCAGGTACTTCTAGTTGCGAGGGAAATAGCTTGGGGTGACTGCATTGAACATACCACATGGATTCCGCATTTAATATTTCACTCTGATTTTATGATATTTGATACACTTGCTTTATTTGGGATGTATGGATAATGATTGGAATACTATTTTACTTGATTTAAAAATGAAATTTTTGGACTATATTTTTAGGACGTTTCATGTTGGTATCAATGCCTTTGTTTGAGGGATTTGTGCACACCCTATCAAGTTGCTCCCAAAAGGCCACAAATCACCAAGGGAATTTGGGCTAGGATGTGTTGAAGGCTGGAAATGAACCCTATAAATATCTTACGGAGGTTTAAAAACAAAGAAAACCCTAAAAGAATAGTGGGCTTGGGCCAGAACAGCTACCACACCATGGTCTTCCTTGGTCACACCGTGGCGGTCTAATAAAACACAGAAACCTTTCAACTATTGCCACGTCGTGAGCATCCTTGACCCATATCGTGGCACAAAGTTTCCTCCAAAACTCAATTGTTGGTCCTTGATAAAAGTAAGATTAACCAATATGGAACACGGGTGTTACAACTCTCCCCTACTTAAATTAGATTTTATCCTTGAAAGCATTCCTTACAACTTACACTGCGATACCCGATAACCCTGCCACAACTTTCTGGATAACAATTAGGACTGAAGAGTCTTCCTGAGCAGTCGATATCCTTCTGTTACTGATATCAAATGCCCATTCTTAGCAGAGATCACACACCCTAACGAAGAACAAATCCATGACCCACTATCTTTAACCAATGAAGAGTAACCATCACTACTCTGCCCGAAATCCCGAAATCCAATACCTTGTCTGACTTACCGATAGAGAAAACCATTCTGAAACACAAGTAATATGACTCCACTTTGTTAGAGTCGAAATGTTGTAATGAGTCGAAGTCAGTCTTTAGTATCTTCGAACATCTTTGTAATGTATTTTACTAGGGCATAATATTTGAAGCTTCATGTTTAGTCCTTAGTATATTTTTTGTACGCTTTTATCTCCTATAAATAGGAGTGGTTACTAGTGTCTTAATAACGAGGTCTTTTATAGAATTTTCACTTGTACTCTGTAAAACCTGAAAAGCGTAATAGAGCTAAACATATTAAATTTACTTCTGTGTTCAAATCTATCATTTACATCTTTGAATTCATATCCTATTTGATTCAATTCTCAATTCTTTAATTCATTAATTGGTATCAGAGCGGGTGTTCTTGATTTGATCAAGAATTGATCCTTGATGGCAATCTTGATTTTGTGATTCTTCATGTTCTTATTGATTTTCGTGTTTTGAGAGTGTTTGTGTTCTAGAAATTGAATTTTTCCTTGATTTGATCCATAATTCGATTATCTCTCTCTAGAATACTTGTTTGTACCACTTTCTCTCACTAGAATTTGGTTCATATTCACGTTCTCTCTCTAGAAAACCCATTCAAAATCACTTTCTCTCTCTAGAAATCTTCAAGTTTTTGTGATCATGGTGGATTTGCCATATGATTCTTGGATTGTGATCGTTGGAGATGTCAAATACAAGGTCAACGAAAATCAATTTTATGGGTTGGTGTTAAGCAAATTGATTTCATGTGGTAATTTGGTTTCTTATGGAGATTTGAAGGATGATAATGGAGGCTTGCTTTTTCAACCACTTTGTAAGATTGTATGGTTGAATAAAATTGCATTGTCCATATTAGTTCGTAGCAGAAATCAAAAGGAAGGAGAATAAAGAGATTTGTTCAATAAGAAATATGTTTCTCTTATTGAAGACCCAAATGATCTTCGTGCTCTTAAGTTTGTTGAAGTTCTTGACAATGGAGTTCAATGTGATGTTCTTGATGTTCAAGAAAAAGGAGTTCAAATTGATTCTCATGATGAAAAAGTTTTTTGCTCAATTGGAGTTCAAACCGATGATATTTTGTGTTCTAGTGATTCGTTTGAAGGAATGATTCCGTATCGGAAGCCGGTGATTCAAGAAGTTCACAAGTATCAAACTCCAAAAGATTTGATTCAAAGTAACAAAGTTGATGTTGTGGAAAGTGGGTTTGTGATGGGTTTTGGGCCATATGAACATTCCTATGTGCACATGCAAACCCTAATGCTTGGATCTAGGTTTCTCTAATTAAACATGCATTCAATCCAAGCCTTCGAATGGCTAATAGACTATAATGACAATATGAAATCAGGATTACAATTTTACCTTGAATCACTTGCTTGATCTTCTTGTCCTTGGAGCTTTAGAGTCACAGTTGTCACTCCTCTAATGGCTTACAAACACTAACTAGCAAGAGGATGATTTCAGAGAGAGGAGAGGGAAGAGAAATCGGCCAGGGTTTCTTTCTAAAGCATAAGTGCTGATTTCCTTAACCCTTGGGGTCCTTTTATACTTGTAAGGCTCCTAGGGTTTCACCCTTAAACCCTAATTGGATAACTTAGGCCCTAAGCAATCCTAATCCCTTTCATGATAAGCCTTGGACGATTTTAAGGCCTATCCAAAGTCCTTAAAACCGGCCACCCTTTATCCATTAGGGATTTATAGCCCAAAGTATAACTATCACACAATTGACAGTTTATGCCCCTTTATTCAATTAATCTCTTTAAGTCACCAAATTAATTCTTAATTAATTTATGACTTATATTAATCAAATAATAATATTATTACTCTCTATATTATTCTCAAAATACATTAATAATATTTCTTCTCTCATAATAAATCATCCTGTCAAGTTGCTATGGTGAAGGCAACCCAAAAGGACCATGCACAACCGGGTCAAATACTTGCCTAATATAGTTGCAGCCTTAGACACTATTCCAACAGTTTGTTCATGAGATCAAGTCTCCAAGATGCAAAAAGATGAGAAAGAAAAAGAAGAAGAAGATCAATCGCAAAAACAAGCGGGTTTACTCACAAAAATTATCAAACGTTGTGAAGCCGAAATCCGTTAAACAAATTTGGGTTCCAAAGCAACAATCTCCAAATGTTGCATTGAATTTGAAGTCAAAACCCAAAAGTGTTGGAGGTTCTATTGAAGATGTTCTTGGATCATTTAAGAACACGAAGAACGAGTTGTACATCACGCAAAGTGGGTGGTACAATGTTCGATTTGGAGATTTTCTCATTCCAACAAAAGAGCCAAGATCTTCTAAATTCGATTCGTTTATTGAAAACGGAACTCGATTCGTCAAAAAGGTATCTCAAATTCTCAAATGGATTTCAAAACATCCATGATTTCGATTCGTATTTTGCGTTTTTCATTTTTTATCGATTTGCCTCATTGGATCAAATCCGTTTCAAACCCCATTGATTGATCCAATTATTTTTGTTTAGATCAAAATCCTAAAAATCATAAAAATCAAAATCATTTTCTCTCGTATTTTTTTTAGATTTACGGTTCATCTAGCCCATCTTGAAAAATATGATTACTATTCATCAAGAGCCCAATTAATTCATTCGGTTACTATTCATCTAGTCCAATTGTGTGACAAAATCAAAACTAGTTACTGTTCATCAAAATTGAGCCCGTTTTTAAATCCATTTATCATATATTTCTTAATTTCGTATCGTTCTTTTTATCAGTAAAGAAAGTTTGATATTGATGTTTTTGAGCTCACATCCACTCATTTGAGTTCAAATCGACATCTTGAGATGTTTGGAATATGTCTGAAATCGTATTATTGGATGACGAACTGTTGAATCTTGCATCAAATAGTAGATTCGCATTAAGTGATATCAAGTCGAGAGAGTTGAACGAAAAGTTAAATAAAAGTCAAAATTTGCCTTTGATGGTTGATAGTCGATTACTACAAATTTGAAATTCGAATCGAAACTTGTTTCTGTTACTTACTCTTGGATTCATATTTTATTCAAAGTCATTTTAAATGATTTCGATCCGAAGAGTGAAGAACAAATTTTGGGATCGAGAGTCAAAGGTTCTTATTTGAGTCGTTGATATTGGGGTCAGTTCTTTGATGTCGAAGTTCAAAGGTTGATTTGAAATCGTTTTGCTATTCGACTGATGTTTTTGGAGTCGAGAATCGCAATGTTTGATGGTTTGTTTTTAACATTCGATTTTGAGTCCTTGTTGTGAAATTGAAGGCAGTTTTAATGAAGGATTTTAATTAGGTCGAATGGATGGTTTGATATCAAATTGTGGTATAGAGTTGGAGTTATTTGATAATTGAAGTTGCCTGGAGCCGAAGTTGAAGTTGCATGAAGGGATTTCGAAACAAAAATGAGAATGGATTTGATATGTGGAAGATTTTTGAGTCGAATTGCTTGATGTCGACCATTTGGATTGAATGGTCAAAGATGATTTTTTTAGTCAACATCGAATGAAAAGGATAACATCGAATGAAAAGAATGATGAACAGATTCGATGGGTCTATGTTTGATGGTTGGGAACGAAGTCAGAATTCGCTATGATCGATCAATGGTTGATAACGAAGTCAATTTTGGAGTTTAATTTCGAATTCTGGACTTGGATTCGTTATTTAATGTTGGTTTAATGCTTGTTAATGAAAATGGGAAGTTAATTCCATACGAAGGGTGAAGTTCAGTTTATACGAAGGGTGTTTAAAGTTGGGATAAACTTTTATACGAAGGAGAAATGAAATTTCATACGAAGGGCATGAATTTCTTTTTATGATGTGAAGATGAATTCATACGAATCGTAATGCAGTTTCATACGAAATTGGGGAAGAAAGAAGAAAAAGTTTCGTATATGGCCCTTCAAGTTTCGTTAATTTGACAAGCCTTCGTAAATTGAGAATGTTTCGTATAATATGAAGAAAAATTGAGAATTTTCGAAGTGTGTCCCTACAGTTTCGTAATATTGGCAGTTCACCTAACTTCAAAAATGGGGAATAAAAGCTGAGAAATTAAAGAATATTCATTTCTGGTGCCTGCTGTTTGTGCGAATTTACGCTTTATGCCTGGTTTCGCAAATGGGCTAGAGTTTCGCATATTTGGTTGTTTTTGGCGCAACGGGTCCCTGCAGAATTCAGAAAGTTACATTTTTTACCCAGATTTTGGAATATCTTCCAAGTTTCACCGAAAAAGTCAAAAAATTTTCACAAATCGGAAATTTTTTGTGGCTTTTTCGTGATTTTTTTCCGTGCAAGATTTTTGGTACACATCAAGGGGGAGTATTGTATTGTTCATTCCTCGGGCGCTTCTCATCCTTAATGGGTTTTATAATCATTTTTTGATTATAAAAAGGGGGAGAATGATGGGTATTCGAAGCGGGTTTCTCGGATATTCGTTTGCGGATTTGAAGACCGATGTTACTTCAAGGGGGAGTTTGGTCTTGATCGCGCTAGCTCGTTGGAAACTAAAGCCAGGACATCCAATCCTAACTTTGAGGGGGAGAATGTTAGGGTGCAAAGTCATGCTTGGATGAGGCTTTACCCACTTGTATGTGTAATGGGTTGCCTTTCCTTTATAAGGAAGTGACTATCACTCATTTTATGTAAGGAACCATTTGGAGTGTTAGACTAGAGAGAGAAACTTTGTACAAACCCATTTATATATTCTTTCTAGATCTAATATGAGCTTACATAGATTTATTTACTCCTTGTGTTCTTGATTTTACATGAGGTTTCACTAGATCTTTCTAATTCCGCACATGCCATCATAATCAACACCACACCAATTGGTATCAGAGCAGGAATCCGTTCTGTGATCTGATTTTCATTTCGTCAAAAAGGTTTTTGGATCAACTGTTTGATTCAAAAAGTTTCCGCACTTTTTGTGAGTGAAAAAGCTTTCTAGATCTAGTTCTAGGATTTGATTCTGCAATCGAATTTGTGAGTCGAGTGATCGTTTTGTCATTCTAATTTGAATCATAAAGTTTGTTTTCAAATTCTCAAATTTTCTTCAAATTCTCAAGTTTTTACTTCCGTATAACAATGGCGTCGTTCAATCTCAATTCAATGACCTCGTTTTCTTATTTGTTGGGTTCATCTACTAAGATTCCAATGTTAATTCCTGAGTACTACGATCAATGGGCTGATCATATGCAGGATTATCTTAATGGCTTGGATGAAGACTTATGGAATTGCATCTCAGGTGAAATCACTCCTCCTACTAATGTTCAACCAATTGGATCTTCATCATCTAACTCTGGAGTGGATAATCAAACAAATCGTCTGAAGCAGCTTGAGAAAATGTGCATGATGGAGTTACGAGGAGCCTTGCCTCCGGTGGTGTACAACTATGTAAGGTCATGTACTACTGCAAAGGAAATCTGGAAATTTCTTAAGGATAAATTTCAGGGAAGTGAAAAGACCAAAATCACTTCAGTTAAACAATGTCTAGTGGAGCTTAAGGACTTTAAGCAGAGAGATAGTGAAACCATTGAGGTTTACTAAAATCATTTCAATGAATTGATCTATTGTTGCAATCGTTATGGGATAATCAGGTCATCCATGGAGTTTAATCTGATCTTTGTCATGGGACTTCGTAAAGAATGGAGAAGTGTAAGCATGATGGTTAAAAACCAACAGAGTTTTGATTCTTCAACTCTGAATGACTTATTCAATCAACTTAAGTCTCATGAAAGTGAGGTAAACGAGATTGCTGAAGAAATGAAGATGAATCTAGGTGGTCCGCTAGCATTGATTTCGAAGGTCTCTGAAAAAGGAGAAAAGGCAAAGTCAGATGAAGAAGAAGGATTCTTAATGAATTCAGATGATGAGGCGGTTGCATTTTACTCAAATAATCGCGTCAAGAAATTCTTTAAGAAACCATTCAATCTGAAGACCAAATCATCTGAAACAAAAGGAAATTATGTGAAAAATGGTGTGAATGAGAAGATGAAAGATTCGAATAGTGTTGTGGAAGAGGGTGAGAAGAGGTTGAAGGGTGATACTGGAATTGACTGTCACTACTGCAATGGGGCAAATCATCTTGCTGCTGATTGCATGTTGAGGAAGAAAGAAGAGAAGAAGAATAAAACGAAGGACGAAGCTTATTATACTGAAAGACTAGAAGAGGTGAGGAAGAAGGCAAAAAATTTGTCACTGGCGGCACATGGGGAACAAGAATCAGATGGAACCTACCAGATTTGGTCATCTGGTTCAGATGACGAAGAGATGAAAAATCTATCTCATGGTGCTATGTTTGCGAAGCTGAAGGAAGAATCTGATGATGATCAAACATGCAAAGTACGAGGGAAATGCTTCGTATCCAAGACAGTTGATAAGTCTCCCATGACAACCAAGGTACGTAATATTCTTGAATCTTTTAATATTCCAGTATCTACATATAATTCTGAGTTAATATCTTTTGATGATACTATTACTTATTTCGATTCACTTGTGGTATCTGCTAGCAATGAAGCAAAAAGGTTAACTGATCAATTGCCAGAGACCAGGAAGAAATTAGATTCGAAAATCACTAAGATAGATTGTTTAGAACTTCAAATAACTAATATCATGGTTGATAGGGATAATTTATCTAGTGATAATAAAATGTTATTAGCACAGAGGAACATTTACTGTAATGCTGCTAAAAGATTGTATAGTAAAATAACTGAACTTCACCATTCATGCGAAATAAGTAAAGAACAACATAGAAAATTGCTGCCATTTTTAGCTTATGAAAGAGCTAAGGTAGATAACATTTCGTATGAATGTGAAAAGGAAATAGTTGACTTTAACAAAGTTCTGAATGATAAGTATAGATATAGAATAGTCAAAGTTGAAGAATGTCTTGATTCAGATGATTTAGTTAACATTGTAAATGATACTTTGACAAAATCTGAACAAATTCACATTTTGAAAAAGACTGAGAATTCAAAATCTGATTCACAATCTAATTTTGCTGATATTGAAGATAATTCTGACAATATTAGTGAAATTAGTGAGCTTGAAGATGTCGATTGTTCTCAGTTGTCTATTGTTAATGTTGCTTCGAATTCTAATGGTAAAGAAAAAGTTAAGGATTTGATGGTTGAGAATAAAACTGATATACCCTCAACTTTGAAAGTTAGTGAAATGAACTTCGTGGATCTCAAAGATTACCAAACTGATGACAGTGATGATGAGGATGTTGAGAAAGTTTCTAAAGAAAAGGTATCCTCAAAGGAAGAAGAAATTCCACGAATAGTTGTTGATCAAGTGCTTGGTGATACACAAAAGTTCGAAAAAGTAATGAATGAAAAAGGCGAACATTATCTTGAAACTAACACGGTGGTTTATCCAAATTTCAAATGCACAGATAATGTCATTTTTCCAAATCAAGTTTTCGTAACTACAGGAAATGTTGAGAATATTAAACCAGAGTTCAAGGAGATGGTTGAGGAGGATAATTCAAAAACAACTGAGGAAGGTTTTTTCACAAATCAAAACACCGTTGAAAACAAATTAACAAAGAATTCATATGTTTTTAAAAGACAAAAACCACAAAAACAATGGGTTGAAAAATCAAAAGTTGAAAAAGAAAATATAATAATTGTTGAAAAGGAAAAAGAAAACGTTGTCAAATTAAACTCTAAGGAATTTAAAGATAAAATTGACAAATATTCGAAGGAAAACAACATTTCAAAAAGACAAGCAAGAAAGAAAATGTTTTGGCAACATATTAAGTCTTAAAAGATGTCTGAATTACAAACAACCAAAAATGTTTTCAAAATTAAAAATGCTTCTTTTTCAAAAACACAACAAACATCTCAATCAAATCAAACAAAGTCTGAAGTAAATAAGCAACCAAGGTTTTTGAAAGTTACTGAAAAGAACAAATCAAGAGATTTTTAAAAAAGATCGAACTCAAATCAAAAAGTTTTTCAACGTCAACATTTTCAATCAAAAATAGATGCTTACCCTAAAATTACAAAACCCAAAGTTGATTTTGAACCTCAAAAGCCAAATTTTCCAAATTACACAAAGAAAGAAACTATGAGGACGTCTCGGGAAATAGGAATGATTTCAAGAAAGAACATTGATCATTGGCTTGAAGGAAAAGGAAAAATGTATCAGTCGAATACATATTCAAGAGAGAAAATTCATGAAGCATACGAAAAGTATGTCAATACTTCTTCGAATGGTAGCTCAACATCAAAAGATTCGAATATCTCGGTCAAAGCTTGGAGACCAGTCACAAAAGAAAAGCTAGTTCATTCACAAACTCAAAAAGCGAAGGGTAATGTCAGAGAACATTCGAAGCTATCAAACACTTATGTTTCAGTTCCATTAAATGATGAAGTAAACTTAATTGATAGTCTCAAAACCAAAGTTTGTGATTGGGTTAGAAGTTCTTCATTTCATTCGAAATTGAAATCTAATTTCCAAGGACCCAAAAAGCCTTGGGTACCTAAAATTTTCCATTAATTGCAAGTATTATGTGACGAGCAATATGATAACATGTGGTACATTGATAGTGGTTGCTCTTGTCACATGACTGGGAAGAAGGAGAATTTGAGAGATTTTCGAAGTCTAAAAAATGCTGAAGTAGTAAAGTTTGGAAACAATCATAAGTGTCAAGTCAAGGGATATGGGAAAATCACAAATGGACAATTCACAGTGAATCGTGTTGCATATGTTGAAGGTCTTCAACATAACTTGATTAGTGTTTCTCAAATTGTTGTAGGCACTGGCAATCAAGTTCTCTTTAACGAAGAAGGAAGTGTTATTTCGAATGTTAACACAAAAGAAATCTTACTTAAATCTAAAAGAAAAGGTGACATGTTCACTCTGGACATCAATCTAATTGTAGGTAAACCAGCTGTATATCTTCTTTTGAAAGCTACATCTGATTTAAGCTGGTTATGGCATCGAAGACTTTCGCATCTCAACTTTCGAAACATCAATAAAGTTGTGGTACAAGATATGGTAAGAGGTTTACCTGTACTTAAATTTGACAATGATTCTTTATGTGCAGCTTGTGAAGTTGGCAAGCAACATAAAGAAGGTCATCCAATCACAATTGATTCGAAAATTGTTGCACCTCTGGAGTTGTTACATATTGATTTGTGTGGTCCTTCGACTGTTTCAACCCTCAACAATAAACGGTACATTTTAGTTATTGTTGATGATTTTTCCAGATTTACGTGGGTTTATTTTCTCAGGCTCAAATCTGAAGTTGCACAAATCATGATTGACTTTATCAAAAAGATGGAAATCACATGGAAGAAAACTGTTCAAAAAATCAAGAGTGATCATGGAACTGAATTTAAGAACAATGTTCTTGATTCATTTTTGGTAGACAAAGGGATTTTGTATAATTTTTCATCTCCATACACACCACAACAAAATAGTGTTGTAGAAAGAAGGAATCGCTCATTATGAGAAGCGGAAAAAACCATGTTGGCATATGCAAATTTACCTTAATATCTATGGGCTGAAGCTGTTTCAACTGCATGTTTTACTCAAAACAGATCTTTTATTCATCGTCGGTTTAATATTACACCATACGAAATTCTGAATAATTGAAAACCTAATGTGAAGTTCTTTCATGTTTTCGGATGTAGGTGCTTTATTATGAATCTCAATGATCATCTTTCGAAATTTCAAGCAAAAGCTGATGAAGGGATTTTTCTTGGATATTCGCACAATTCTGTTGCATATCGAGTGTTAAATAAGCGAACACGAAAAGTGGAAGAAACTTATAATCTCACATTCGATGATTATTATGTTAAACCAAATGAGCATAGATTTACAAATCATCCAATTTTACAAGAAACACCAATAGAAACTAATTCTATACAAATGGATGATACTGATTATGATTTAATTTTTGGTATTTCAGATCATGCAGTTGATGCTGAAGTCCATGCTCCTGATAATCACATACTCGAATTAACAAAGTTGATTGATGATTCACCATCAACTCTTCAAGAAGGCGAACCAATGCATGATAATCCACTGGCGGCGGAACAATTGGATTCGAATACTTTAAATGATGAAGAGAATTCATTCGAGGGGGAGAAAGAACAAATGAATGCTGAAGTTGAAGGGGAGCATATTGTCGAGGGGGAGCATAATGTTAATGATGCTTGTTCGATTGCAGACTCAGAACATGATGAAATATACGAAGATGCACCTTTGGAATTTGATCCAGCTTTTCCACCAATGGAGAAATTGACAAGAGATCATTCGAAGGATCAAGTAATTGGGAATCCACAAGAGGGAGTTATGACCAGAGCTCAAATTTGTGCAAAGAATGAGGTGTTAAATACTCATCAATAATTTTGCATGTTTAATGTTTTCATATCTAAAATTGAACCAAAAATAGTTAAGAATGCAATGGAACACTCAGATTGGGTTGTTGCAATGCAATCTGAATTGTCAGAATTTGAACGAAACAAAGTTTGGAGATTAATTCCTAAACCTGCAAATGTTTCGATTGTCGGGTTAAAATGGATTTTCAAAAATAAACCGACAAAGATGGAAACATTGTTCGAAACAAAGCCAGACTTGTTGTAAAAGGATATTTACAGCAAGAAGGAATCGACTATGAAGAAACTTTTGCCCCTGTTGCAAGACTCGAGGCGGTTCGAATATTTCTGGCTTATGCAGCTCATAAAGATTTTAATGTTTATCAAATGGACGTGAAGTGTGCATTTTTAAATGGGGAGCTTGAAGAAACTGTTTATGTGGAACAACCTCCAGGTTTTATTAACGAAGAATATCCTAATCATGTTTATGTTTTAAATAAGGCAGTTTATGGTCTAAAACAAGCACCACGAGCATGGTATGCAACTCTTACATCATTTTTGAAACAATCTAAATTTAAACAAGGATCTGTTGATCCCACATTATTTCGAAAGAAAGTGGGGAATCATCTTATGCTTGTTCAAATTTATGTTGATGATATTATTTTTGGCTCGACTGACCCTGCTTTGTCTAGAGAATTCGAAGATTTGATGAAAAGCAAGTTCGAAATGAGCATGATAGGAAAAATTAATAACTTTGTTGGATTGAATATTCGTCAAAATAGAGAAGGGATTTTTATTAATCAGGAAAAATATACGAAAAATCTACTAGAAAAGTTTGGATTGACGAATAGCACAAAGCTTCGTGTACCAATGGCAATAGGCATTAAGCTAACACCATCGTTAGACAAACCTGCTGTCGATATAACATTGTATAGGAGCATGATTGGTTCATTACTTTATCTTACATCAAGTAGACCTGATATCATGTTTTCTGTGTGTAATTGTGCAAGGTATCAGTCTAATCCACACGAACCACATCTAACTGCTATGAAGAATATTTTTCGTTATCTTAAAGGGACAACTTCGTTAGGATTGTGGTATCCTTCGAACACTGGATTCTTCGTTCAAGCATATTCAGATGCAGACTTGGGTGGCTGTAATCTTGATCGAAAAAGCAAAAGTGGTGGATGTCAGTTTCTTCGATGGAAAATTAGTAAGTTGGCAGTCGAAAAAGCAAACGTGTGTGTTAATTTCCACCGCTGAAGCAGAATATGTGGCTGCTGCTGCTTGCACTTCACAAATAATATGGATTCAAAGTCAATTACGTGATTATGCCATTAATATGAAAAAGATTCCATTATATTGTGATTCTCAAAGTGCAATAAGAATTTGTCATAATCCTATGCAGCATTCGAAGACTAAACACATAGCTCTTCGTTATCATTTCATTAAAGATCATGTGGAGGATGGGAACATTGAAGTACATTTCGTGAAAACAACTGACCAGTTAGCTGATATTTTCACGAAACCTTTGGATGAAAAGTCATTTGTGAGAATAATAGAAGGGCTTGGAATGATCGATGGAACTTCTGTTCCATACGACAAAGAAGAATGATGGATGACAAAGAATGAATAAGGGGGCTGTATAAAAGATAAAGCAAAGTCATTCAGTATTTTGCGGTTACTGTTCATGGTCAATACTTCGACCGCTTCGAATTCGCATGTTTGATACTTATTTTCAGCTTCGAGTTAGTGGTTACTGTTCATGGTCAATGCTTCGAATGCTTCGAATTCGTATATTTGTCATTCTTAAAGGAATGTTAAACATTCGTCAGTTTGCAACAAATTCAGTCTCCTTGTCAATTTTTTCGAAAAAGCAAAAAAACTCCAAAAAGATTTTCTTTTCTTTTGTTTTTTTTTAAATTTTCGATAAATCAAAAATCCAAAAAGATTTTCTTTTGTTTTGTTTTTTATTCGAAAACTCAAAACTCCAAAAACATTTTATTTTGTTATGTCTTTATTTTTGAAAAATTCAAAACCACCAAAAATATTTTTATTTTTAAATTTTTGGAAGATTATGATGATGATTCAGAGGGGACAGTGCACACAATATAAGGGTCAGGTAAGATTTCTTCGAATGAATCGATATGTTTCTCATAATGCGAACTAGTTAGAATGTCCCTAGAAGCATGCTGCTGCATGTTGACCAAAGCCTCCATGACTCAATGTGTGTGTATGAAAGCCTTAATGAATTTGTTCATATGAGAATTTCTTCCCAATCAGGATTATATTCACATTAGTCTCTGAGCTACCTTACTCTTCTCAAACTGAGTAAAGAGTTTTCTGTTTGGTCCAAATCAAAACACATGTACTTTACGTGTCTTATACCAATCTTTTTCATCCATAATATTCTTACACGATCACACACAAAGACGTATGTCCGAGAGGTGTCTGATCAAACCCATCGAGACTTAGATATATAACAACTCTGTGTTTATGATCTGAAATCATGAGTCTATGATGAAAGTGAAACCCAAACATCTTGAAAATTTTAAGGAATTGAAGCGGAACATTGTTCCAGATATATACGAAGCTTTTGTTTTTGTATCAAGGTTCGAAACTCCAAATCATATTCATTTTGAATGAGTGGTCTTGATCAAACATTCGAAACCTACGGTGTTTGTTACCCAACAAGATCCAGTACACAATTTTTTTTCATGAATATGATTTCAGTGTGAGTTTTATTCGATTGTCCCAGTTATGTTTAAAATTATCAAAACTAACTTGTCACTGACTACACTGGTCATACAAGTAATTTCTGTTACACTTTATCACCTTATGTTTAGGTTGACATGTAATGAAATTTTGAACCATCCCACGAAGCATTATCAAAAGAAACCCTTTGATACTTATTAAAAAGTATTCGATTGTAATTCACGGGAACATACACAAGCTGTTGATCATCTCTCTTGATGATTAACGAAGCAACCTTTGCCTGGGGTTTACCTGCCTTCGTGTCAAATTGCATTTTTGACATCACAACATTCCAAAAAAAAATCTATTTGTTTCTTGTCTAACTTTCTTTGGAACACTGCACACATGAAACCCTTGAGGTTCTGAGTAATACCAACTCAGGCTGATGATTTTGAACATTTGGCATATGACTTCACTTTTAATCCCAAAAGTGAAAGAGCCTTGCTTCCATCCGAAGGGTTCTGACGGTTACAACTTTCTTGAGGGGATACTGACAGGATGTTTATCCATGACGTATGGTATTTTGTCCAGTTTTCTAGGTGAAGTGACAACTACTTTTTGACGCATGGCTACCTTTACGCAGTAATGGTCCGATTTGCAAGGTGCCACATCGGATTTCATTAAATGCATCCCGCTTCAAATTCAAATCATTCAGGATTACTTATAAAAGGGGATTCAAGAGGATTATATACATTTATGCAATAAAACTCTAATAATTCCCAAATTCTCTGTTCTTCATCTTCTTCAAACCCTAACAATGGCAACTGCTGCGCATGTTGATCCTTCTACTGAAGATATTTCTTCTACTCCACTGATGAAGATTCAATCTACCAATTATTATGTCAATGGTGAACTTTCTCAATGTCCAGAGGAATTACAGATGCTTGTTGTTGCTTTAAAACACTCTGTTTTATCCAAAGCAGTGTTCAATTCTTTTTCTGTTCCGATATCTTGGCTTTCTCAAGCAGGATCTACTACCACATACAACAAAGCCTCTTATTCGATTACTTTTCACCTGATCAATGACAAAAAATTTAGGCTTTCCAAGAGAATATTATGCCAGATTCTTGATATTCCGAATACCCCTCATTTTGTTGAACTTCAATTTCCCCAAATTCTTCATATGTTTAATGAAATGGGATATCAGCCCCCATTGTAAAAAATAAGTGATTTTAAGAAGTCTGGACTTCCAAAAGTGTGGAATTTCTTGTTTGGGATATTTCTACGTTGTTTAACCGGAAGGAGAGTTGGGTTAGACAAAGGTAGGATGGAGGTTTACGCCATGGTGGCAGGATTATACTATGATCTTCCAGCAGATTACTCTACACAGTTATGGAAGGAATTCCAAAAAGGTGTAGAACATACGGATGCTGTTCATGGCATTTCATGTGCTAGGTACTCGAGCCTTCATTTGCAACACTTTTATGATAATGAAGGAATCTTGGTTTCAAATGAAGAAGAGAATGTTACTTTTCAAGTTTATAACATTCCAAAGGAGGTTGTTGACGATGCTGATGATTTTCCACAAGTTGGTCGGATTCCAGATGAGATGCTTAAAAGGGTGGATCCTAAGAATCCTATTTTAGTTGCCTACCAGAAAACATTCGATTCATCTATTCCAACAGGAATTTTGTTGCCAAGGGAAGAAAAGAAGTCGAAAAAGTCCAAGAAGGTTGCTCATGCTTCAACTGAACAAAAGACAAAGGGTTCTCATTCCTCTAAGTCTTCAAAGAAGCATAATGAAAATGTTGAAGTGACAGTTGATGAAACAGTGATTGAGCCAGTTGTGGAAGAGACTCAACAGAATGTTATTATTCCTTCGAAAACTGGGATGTTCCGACGAATTAAGATGAAACATGCTCACAAACAAAAGTCATCATCACAGAAGCTGGTTCGCAAACCTCAAATTACTCATCAAGGAGTCTTAATTCGTTAGGTACCTGTTCTTGTTTCTCTCGGGTCCAAGAAACGAGTAGCAGAAGATATGGAAAAACACTTGTCACAACCGAAGAAGAAGAAGACGAAGAAAACTCGAAAGCTTGTGATTTCTACTGAGTCTACAGAAGAAGATGAACGAATACTAGAAACTCTTGAGTTCACTCCTATCATTACAAGTTCCATTCAAGAGAAGACTGTTATCATACAACCCGAAGTTTCGATTACCGAGTCAATTTTTGAGGAGGTTCGAACTTCAGACATCCCTACACACGTATCTAATACGGATGTAAATGTCAACATGGGTGAAGGCGGTTCGAAAGGTGCACATCAAGGTCCAATTATCGAATCAGTTGTTACTGTTACACCAACATCTACCATTCCTCTTACATCAACCACAATTTCGCCAACCTTCGAACATATCCTAAATCAACCATTTACTTTGATTTTTTCTTCTCAATCCACTGATACAGCCAAACCAACTTCACCCACCGAAACTGATAATGAAGGGTTTGGTGGTACATTTGAAAATCTGGAATTTCATGAAGATGAGGAAGACTTTCCTGATCACATGTTGATGACTATGAAGCAATACCAAATTCTTAATCAAAAGTTGAACTCCATCATTCAATCTTAAGCTGATCTTGGAGGACCTTCATCTATTTCAAGTTTGGAGGCTGATTCTATGCTCAAGATGTTCGAATCCAGAGTAATCACCAAAGTTTCTGGCATGTTGAAAGCTTCAGAGTCTGCTATTTTAGAGAAGGTTGACTACACAAATCAGAATTCCGAGCTTCGTCTTAAATCTCTCAGATCTGATTTTATGGGAGAAGTTAAGGATCTGAAAAACACAACAAAAGAACGTCACGTTCTTTTTGTTCAGGAGGTAAAGAAAGTGAGGGAGGATGTTAACTCAAAAATTCACGAACTTCGTGAAGATATGAGAAAGGAAATTCTCTCTGCTCAACATGATTATGCATCTTTGCATAAGAAGGTCGATATCATTTGTAATGCTGTCACTCGTTTTGTCAAGCAATATGAAGAATTGAGTCCTCAAATAACTCAAATCTCCAAATCCGAAAGTGAAAATTTTGAAGGTGTGATAAAGTTGCTGAAGGAATTGAAGGAAATCTCAAAGAAGTCGGTTTCGTCTCTGTTCCTTACTCCAGAATTTTTATCTCAGAAGTTTGTGTAGTTTGAAGCCATACTTAACAAGCAACTTGCTCCACTATTTTGCATATCAAGTCTTCTTCCCTCAACTACTGCCCTTCCTGTGATCACAGGGGTGCAAGAGGAGAAAGGAAGTTAACAGAAGAAGAAGCGAAAGTGGTGGCTAAGGTATTCTCTTCAAACATCCCTTCAACAAGACTAGTGATAGTATCTGCTAAACCAGTAATCTCAACAACCGTAACAACATTGCCAATTATGAAAGGAGTTGTAATTGGTAAATCTTTGGAATCTGGAGGAAGTGGTTCGAAGCCAAAAGAGATTACTAATAAACCTGATTTGACAGATAAAGGAAAATCAATTCTGGTGGAAAAATCTAAAGAAGAGAAGAAGGCTGAGGCTGAATCTGAGAATTGTTCAAAGTATAATGGCTTAGAGGGCTAATGATCCGAAGGGGATGGATAAAGGTGATCCAACAAAACACTATAACTTTGAAACAATTGAAGCCAAGGCTGCTTTTAACCACATGTATTCATTCGAAAAGAAGCCTAAGCAAAGTTATGTGGTCATAAATTCTGATGTTTGCCAGTTGGATTTCCCTATAAACGAGAGGATGTTTATCATGCCTCAATTCAAAGCTGAAAGGAATTTCAAAGAAAAAGATGAAGGGGCAAATATGAAAATTCGTTTTCATTCAGTACTTGGTAAAGCTCCTGAGGATGTTTGGTCACTAATCAAGATCAAGAAGGTGATAAGCATGAAAAAGGATGTAGTTTTTGAAAACACAATCCAAATTATCAAGTACGTGGTTTCTAGGGCGAATGGAAAAATATGCGAATTCACGATTGCAGATTTTACTCTAATGAACTTGTATGACCTCATACAAGTTGCATTGCTCTTGAAAGACAAATCTTTTTCATTTCTTCAAAACATAGATCCAGAGGAATTCAAATTTGGGCTTGCTCACATCAAGATCTTCATTGAGAATTACTATGAGTGTCTAGCTCTAACTGATGTGGAGTTGGCAACTGCCAAGGGAATGGAGATAAATGCTCCAATGGCTCCTTCGAAGACACAGGCTGAGTTACAGAAATATGATGATGGAGAAATTTGTCTTAAGCCATTTGGAATCGTTTTTGCTGGAAAGGCTAAAGCTAGAAAAGCGAAGCGGTTTTTGTTTCAAGCGAAGCGGTTTTTCGACATCTCAATATACGAACTTAATTATTCGTATGAACCACTGCAAGAAGAAAAATGAAGGAGATAAGAAGGAGTTCAAGAAAATTATTTCTTAGTATACTGAGGTTCGAAGAGTTTTGCTATACTCCATTACATTTCTCACAAACTGAAGACTTCGACATTGATTACAAAGGGGGAGATTGTTAGAGTCGAAATGTTGTAATGAGTCGAAGTCAGTCTTTAGTATCTTCGAACATCTTTGTAATGTATTTTACTAGGGCATAATATTCGAAGCTTCATGTTAAGTCCTCAGTATATCTTTTGTACGCTTTTATCTCCTATAAATAGGAGTGGTTACTAGTGTCTTAATAACGAGGTCTTTTACAAAATTTTCACTTGTACTCTGTAAAACCTGAAAAGCGTAATAGAGCCAAATAGATTATATTTACTTCTGTGTTCAAATCTATCATTTACATCTTTGAATTTATATCCTGTTTGATTCAATTCTCGATTCTTTAATTCATCACACTATGCAACCTAAACTAAACTAAACCCTTTCGAACCTGTATTATCTTGTTGATAACTGGGAAACATAATCCTTGAGCATTCATCGTTGCTAAAATATTTCATTTGAAAACAAGAGTGACTCCCAATGTGAGTCTTACCCGTAAGTGTGAAGCCAATCTATAACTTACATCCTGATAACCAAGGTTTTTCATAATTATTCTATTTGAGATATTCTGATTCCATGGTTCCTTTCTACTATACTGGAATACAGAATCCCCATTTGCTCGATGAGACTGAAAATCTCACGTTTGAACACACCATGGGACTCTGCCTAACAGTCTAACTGATAAAGGCTACCCTATCCTAATTACCATACGAATCTCACTAGATTTATCATAACCAAATGGTCCTCGCCGACAGGTCTCACCTAATCTACATCATGGAACGGGCCTCGCTCACAGGTCTCACATATTCTGTAACAAGCCAAATTTTACCAAGAAAATTTTTCATTTTTACTTAATCAAATGATTACATATTCCATAAGTTTTCAAAACATTTGTTTCCAATTCACATTCATTACATCAATGTTGTGTTTTTATGAAATCATCAGAAAGTCCCTAAAACTTCCAAAAGAGAGGTAGAGTACATGCCACATCATCACGCCTTGCCTTTTCCCTTAGGCTCCGAAGTACCTGCAACTTCAGATCTTGGCTTAAACACAAAAGACCTTTCCTAGAATCCATGCACAAAAGGGTTTTGGAAGGAATGAGTCAAGGAACAGCTTAATACGTTCAGAGGGTGATCCACAGAGGTAAATCTTGAATCCCCACGAGTCCTTCGCTTCTTCTAACTTGTTTCCTTAAGTGCTTCCTTCACCAAATCTCTTCTTCAAGCTTAAACCACCAAGAAACACACTCAAACTCGAATCAGGGTTTTTAGGAGGAAAGGAACTGTAAAGGGAAGGCTAAAGGAGGCTTATGACCCCTTTAAATAGGGTGCAAGGCCTCGAAGTTTAGGGTTTCACTTGCCAGCATCTACTCGTCGAGTCCCATAGCGAACTCCGCGACTAGATCATTAAACTTCACGGGAAAACCCGCTACTACTCGACGAGTAGGGAGGCCAACTCGCCGAGTAGGTTCTAAAAGACAAACCAGAATATTAATATTAATACCTGAGGATTAGGGCGTTACAACTCTCCCCCACTTGAATTAGGCTTCGTCCTCGAAGCCTGCTGGTTCAAATAACTCCGGGTAGAAACCTCGCATTTCGTCTTCCGATTCCCAAGTCCATTCGGAACCCCTTCGGTGCTGCCATTGTACCTTAATCAACTTCACTTCTTTTATTCCGGAGCTTCTTTGTCTTCCTGTCCAAAATTGCAACTGGTCTTTCGACGTAATTCAGGCTCCCATCCAACTGAATGTCGTCCAAGGGTATGACTGAGGATTCGTCGGCGACACACTTCCGAAGCTGAGATACATGGAAGGTGTTGTGAATCCGACTAAGCTCCTCTGGAAGCTCTAATAGATATGCCACCTTGCCCACCCGGGCTATGATCCTGAACGGTCCTATGAACTGGGGCTCCAATTTTCCCTTCTTGCGGAACCGAATAATCCCTTTCCAGGGTGACACCTTTACTAAAACAAAGTCCCCTTCCTAAAATTCGAGGTATGATCGTCGTCGATCCGCATAACTCTTCTGATGGCTCTGCGCGACCCGCAACCGGTCGCGTACCTGCTGAATCAATCTGGTGGTCTCGAGTACCACCTTCGTGCTCCCCAAAACCCGATGCCCAACCTCGTCCCAGCACATTGGGGTTCTGCACCTCCGTCCATATAACATCTCAAATGGTGCTCGGTCAATACTGGCATGATAGTTGTTGTTATACGAGAACTCTGCCAGTGGAAGATATGCATCCCAACTTCCTCCGAAATCCAGCACGCATGCCCGCAGCATGTCTTCCAGTGTCTGGATCGTCGGTCTGGGGGTGATACGCCGTACTAAAATGCAGTTGGGTACCTAGTTCCTCGTGGAAATTCTTCCAAAACCTGGATGTAAACCGAACATCCCTATCTGAAACCACTGATACCGGCACTCCGTGCCTAGCCACCACCTCTCGAACATAAATGTCCGCCAACTTTTCTGCAGATATACTTTCGGAGATCGGGATGAAGTGGGTACTCTTTTTCAGTCTATCCACGATCACCCATATGGCATCTACTCCCCTCGTTGTCCGTGGTAGCTTCGTGACAAAATCCATAGTGATCTCTTCCTACTTCCACATGGGAATGGGTAATCGCTGAATCTTTCCATGAGGTCGCTGGTGCTCGGCTTTGACCTTCCTGCAGGTCAAACACCGCTCCACATACCCGACGATTTCTCGCTTCATGCAGGGCCACCAATAGCCCCGCCTCAAATCCATATACATTTTTGTTGCCCCTTGGTGTATAGAAAACCTGGACTTATGCGCCTCCTCCAACAGTCTCTGCCTCACTCCCCTTGACATCGGTACCCACACTCGGCCACACTGAGTCAATAAGCCGCGATCATCCTTAATAAACAAAGGATACTGCCCCCGAATCCTTTCCATATTCTAGTTCTCTTTCTTCACCCCTTCGACCTGAGCCCTCGAATCATGTCTATCAAGGGGGAACTTACCGTCACCCTCATACAAATGTTCCTGATTGGCGACCCTGTCGCCTTGTGATTCAATGCATCGGCCACCACATTGGCCTTCCCTGGATGATATAGTATCTCGCAGTCGTAGTCCTTTAGCACGTCTAACCATCTCCTCTGTCGCATATTTAGGTTCTGCTGGTCCATCAAATAATTTAAACTCTTGTGATCGGTATACACAATGAATTTCACCCCATACAGGTAATGCCTCCAAATTTTGAGGGAAAACACCACTGCCCTTAATTCCAGGTCATGAGTGGGGTAATTAGCCTCGTGAGGCATCAACTGTCTCGAGGCATAAGCGATCACGTGCCCCCTCTACATCAGTATTGCACCCAATCCTGAAATAGATGCATCCCAATACACTACTAAGTCATCCAATCCCTCAGGCAGAACTAGAATCGGATCCTCACATAATCTCCGCCTCAGGGTCTTAAAAGCCCTCTGTTGGTCTTCACCCCATTGGAAAGTAACATTCTTCCTGGTTAAGCGGGTCAATGGCATGACAGTCTTGGAGAAATCCTGGATAAATCTCCGATAATAACCCGCTAAACCCAAAAAGCTATGAATCTCAGAGGCATTCCTCGGTACTTCCCATCGCATCACCGCCTCCACCATTGCTGGGTGAACCGAAATACCCTCCTGATTGATGACATGACCCAGAAACTGCACTTCCCTCAACCAGAATTTGCATTTGGAGAACTTCGTATACAGCTTCTCCATTCTCAAGGTCTCCAGTACCTCTCTCAAATGTTGCTTGTGCTGCTCCCTGGTTTTAGAATAGACCAGGATGTCGTCAATAAAAACAATCACCGACCGATCCAGCATCGGCCTGCACACCCGGTTCATGAGATCCATGAGCGCGACCGGAGCATTAGTGAGCCCAAATGGCATCACTACGAACTCATAATGCCCATAACGTGTCCTGAAATCTGTCTTCGGTATGTCCTCATCCCGGATCCTCATCTGATGATATTCTGACCGAAGAACAATCTTGGAAAACCACAATGCTCCCTGGAGCTAGTCAAATAAATCGTCGATTCTAGGCAAGGGGTAGCGGTTCTTCACCGTCAGCTTATTCAACTCCCTATAATCGATGCACATCTTGTGCGACCCGTCCTTTTTCATGAAAAGGATCAGAGCTCCCCATGGAGAACTACTTGGGCGGATGAACACTCGGTCTAGCAGCTCTTGGAGCTAGACAGATAATTCCTGCATCTCGGGTGGCGCCAATCGATATGGTGCCCTTGCTATCGGGGCGGCGTCTGGCGCTAGGTCAATACGAAACTCCACCTGCCTCTCCGGAGGCACTCCCGGTAATTCTTCGGGAAAAACGTCCCGAAAATCCTGCACCACTAGTACGCTATCGATATCCGCCACTGCCTCCACTCGCGTATCCGAAACATAGGCCAAAAATCCCATGCAGCCCTGCTGCAGAAACCTCCTCGCCCTCGCAGCTGAACAAAGGGTCAGGCCCTGCGGGGTCCTCTCACCGTGAATAACCAGTTCTCCTCCCCTTGGGGTACGAACTCATACCAACTGTCGCTCACAATCGATCATGGCCCCATTGGCCCCCAACCAGTCCATCCCAATAATCACTTTCAATCCTCGCAAGGGTATGGGAACTAAATCAACGCGAAACCTCTCGCCATGTACATTTAGGACACAGTCCTGATATACCCTTGCAGCACTCACGGTGCGATCGTCTGCAATCTCCACCTCGAGCGGGGTATCCAAAGTCCCCGGTGCGTCCCGGAATTTGTTGCTAAGTGCAAGGGACACAAAAGATCGGGTAGCCCCCAAATCGAATAAGACATGGGCCATCATACCATTGACCAGGAAGGTACCTATACAAAGCATAATAAGCATACATGCGAACATTTAACACTAAAAGAACAGAGGATAATGAAAACATACCAGCCACAACATCTGGCATGGCCTGAGCCTCCTTGGTAGTCAGCTGGAATGCGCGGATCTTCACCGCTGGAGCTTCCGCCTTGGGGCGGCCATCAGTAATCCTCATAGTGGCGGGCGCGGGCGCTTCCCCAGATCCTCCTCCCCCACCCTGCAACCTCGGACATTCGGCCTTTTTATGACCTGTCTGGTTGCAGTGAAAACATATCAAGCCCTTCTTGGGGCAATCCTTACTCAAGTGGCCCTGTTGGCCACAGGAGTAGCATCATGACATCCCGGCTGTGCGACAAGCCCCACTATGAAATCTCCCACACTTGGCACACCGGCCCCGGCCCTGTTGGCCCTTACTCGAAGAATCGGAGGTCTTAGGCTTTTTAACCTGAGTCCCCGCTACCTTTACCTGCTCAGTCTTCCGCTTTGTGCGGGACTCCAACTCCATCTCCCTTTCACGGGCCTTCTCAACCATCTCATTCAGGGTTTTGCACCTTGTGAAACTCACAAACTCCCGAATGTCCTCCCTCAGCATAGAGTGATATCGGGTCCTCCTCATGTCCTCATCGGTCGAATAATGAGGAATCAGCAAAGCTCGCTCTCGAAACTTGGCGGTGATTTCCGCCACAATCTCAGTAGTCTGCTGTAGATCATGAAACTCCCTCACCATCCGTTGCACCTCAATAGGTGGTGCAAACTCCTGATCAAAACATCGAACAAACTCAGCCCACGTCATGCTAGCCACACCGGCTGTCCCCATCTGACTAGTAACCTCGCCCCACCAATCTCGGGCCCTGTCCCTCAGCATACAGGAAGCAAATCCAACCTTGGCCTCCTCCGGGCAAGAACTTGTACGCTGAGCATTTTCAATGTCTGCCACCCAGCGTCTACTCACAATGGGATCCTGGACCCCTGAAAACTCCGGAGCTCTACATGCCTTGAACTCCCTAAACGAGAAAGTTCGAGCTCCACCCTGGCTCGCAGAAATATCGGCCCTAAATGCTCTAAGTCTCTCCTCCATGATCTCCATCATGCCCTCCTTGACCATCCTAAAGATGACTGGGGTAGTGTCAAGGAAACCCCTCGTAACCTCGGCGGCGATCAACTCGCGCAGCCTCTCATCGTTACAATCGGTAGGGCTGTTTGACCCAGCCCCAGATCCCAATCCCGATCCTAATCCCGATCCTGATCCCCCTGTTCCAAATCGCGTAACCACCATGCTGAATTGTCATAACACAAACATAAAGATCAGGATTCCCATATTGAGATTGTATCCATACCAAACTTCTTTGGAATTCCCAGATAGAACATGGGTTCGGGTACGGGTCCTGTGCTTCCAATAGTATGGGCCCAGTACTACCTTCCACATCTACCCGTACCTTTCCCCCTTCTTCACCCAGTACCTCCAAATCTATCTTAACCAAAAACTATGACTCATACCCCTCGCATGAACCAATCCCTGAATACCCTATGATTGCCCTACTCTCAAAAATCATACCAATCACTGCAGGTTGCTACTAGGCATGCAAATTATACACAGAAAGGATCAATAGAATTTAGAATAAGAGATTCTACCCTAAAACCACATCCAAACATGGAAAAGGAATTAAGGCTAAATCACTCATTCTGAGGCTGCAACTCCTAACCGTATATAATTTTTTTAACATACACATAGCAATTTCACATAATCAACAGAGCTCATTTTCAATAGAACATGGTTATTTGCATTGGGAAACTACTTACTTGGCTTAGCTGATCACGCGTGTTGTACTCTCTTATTTTGGGCTTAAAATCCTTTTTAAGTTACTTTTGAAAACGTTTACCACTTCCTCAGTTGAGTCCTGACACATCCGAGGATGTGTCTGTCACCCCCCAAAACCAAGAACGACGGAAACGTTCTGGGGCGGAGGACGTCATGTACAGTATCACAATAATGAAAAGTAGTAAACAAGCAACAACATCATCCATTGCATTAATAATAGAATTATTATACAAGTATGTTCTATCAAATTTTGATAAACACTAAAGCATAAATCAAAATGAAAGATGAGTCTTGAACAAGCTCCATCTTCCTTTCTCCTTGCATCGGTACCTGTCTGTGATGACCTGAGGATACAAGTAGTTTTGAAGGCGAGTATCAGCTTTGAAGCTGGTGAGATCATAAGTATTTAGTGTCTTAATTTGTATGTAAGAATTTGTAAGTTTATGAACTGTAAGTATGGAAAATGTAAATGAACTGTAAGTATGGAAAATGTAAATGAACTGTAAGTATAAAAATGTTTGTAAAACAACTGTAAACGTTTGAAAAACTCTAGAAATCCCTATGATTCCTACTATTATATAAGGGTGTCTTCTACCAAGACCTAACTGTTCTAAATGTAGTCTTCTACCAAGACTTAACTGTTCTATATGTTTGTCTCTTGTAAAAGTGTGTAATTTTCCCAAGTGTAACTATCATTATCAAAATATAGTTTTTACATTTATAGTTTAAGTGAAAAGATCACTAAATATATGTACGGGGAAAATTAATGTAGTACTAAAACGTAGCGCTATAAGAACTACTGCTGTACTAACTACCTTAAACCGGATTTATATTAAGGCCTCATGTGATTAATTGTACCCTACTATTGACTGGTAACAACAACATAAAAATGGTCGTAATAAGGAATGACGTTTCGCACCCACAGACCTGTAGGTCCCGCTGTAGCTATCAGCAAGGTGTAGGATAGTCAATCCAGTATAGATCTATATGCAAACTCACGCTCTCCCTTCAAGAGACTCTGGCTACAACTCGGACCATGACATTTAAGGCATGCTCCGATATAGTGGATCACAATTTTATGAATGTATTAATGTAAGTGTAATGTACGGAAATGTTCGGAGTGTGCTAGCTGTAATGTGTGTTCTCCCTCTATCTAGCAAGTATAGTAATGTACTCATTCTAGTATCGTTGTATATGTTCTCTTCCTAGTATAGTTGTATATGTACTCATAGTAATGAAATGTTCTAGCTGTAATGTATGTGCTCTCTATCTAGCAAGTATAGACTCATGAATGAACTGACTCATTGTATGATATCACGTTCTAGTAATAGTTCTAGTATCTTCCTAAACTACCCATATGGTAGTTTACTAGTAATCTAACTGGTACGTATGAACATGGATGTATAACCTTGCTACCCAAGGGCATGGGATGAACTAGAAGGACCTTTTATGACTATATATGTGCACATAATATATAACTAATATTTGAACGACCTTCGGACGAGTATCCGATATCCCACCAGACCACATCTCAAGCGCGAAAAGGAAATAGGGTGGATAGCCTTCCTAAGTCTTTTAAACATTTCTTATATAACTATACATATAGAGGCATGCAATTTATAATATAAAAGCATAAAATAAGATTTGTAAAACCTTTGAACATAAATATTTTCTAAGAAAAGATCGACTTGATGTCGATCTATAAAATGGTTTCGAAGGCATGGGTTTGATAAAACAATTTAGTATAAAGAACATTTGTTTGAAACACAATTGTAAATAAGTTTGAAATGTAACATACAAAATAAAATGTACAGTGTAATAAGGAGTTTTTAAACACATAAAGTGTTTATAAAAAAACATTTGAAGGAAATTGTTTGGTGAAACGGCTAATGTGTAGTAAATCATTTGAATGCTGCATATTAATCACATGTGATTGATATAATAAGTAGCGTAATTCTACTTATTAATCACATGTGATTCATATAATAACTAGCATAATTCTACTTGTATCCCCCTATAAAACATTTAAAAATAGTTTAAATCATTGATTAAGGGGTATGAACTCACATGTAGTAGGTGACTGGAATTGAACGGACTGTTATCGTAAGGAAGGATCGGACAAGTGCTTGGTGTCAAGTGAAGACTTTAGACACACACAATGATCCTAATTACATATGAAGACATATGTATATAAATAATTAGTGATTACAACAAAGGAGTGCAATCCCCCTAATGGGATTTTATGGTCTAATGGCCATATGTTTTGGAGTTTACAGCCCAGGGGAGTAAACTCCTGGCCGTAAACTCTCAACCAAGTCTCTAAATGAAGCTTAGAATTATTACAACTCTAGTGGTGAATTGTTTCAAGGCTAAATCAAGTGTTTGGGCTTCCTATTAACTCCTTTGAGGAGTTTATGGCCCTGGGGCCATATTCCCTTCGATTTTACGGCCGTAAACTCCCTTGGGAGGGTGTTTATGGTGTTTTCAAGTCTCAAACATTTCAAGGTTATGATCTATGTTGGGTTCTAGGCATAAGGAAGGAGTTAGGGTGTCATTTGACCCCATTATAGGTGTTTACGGCCCAAGAACTTGTCTTGGCCGTAAACTCCTTAATACATGTGATTCCTTATGTTTTCTAGGCTATAAACACTTTAGAGTACTTGTCCTAATTTAAGCCTAAGCCTTAGGAAGTGTTTCAAAGCATTTTGGCACCTAAACATGGAGTTCACGGCCCAAGAAGTTCCTTGGCCGTGAACTCACTTTCATCATTGTTTCTAATTGATTTTGGTGTCCTAAATATGACATGAAGGCTTCAAGTTCGAGTTCTAAAGCTTTGAGGGTCATTGGAACCCTTTAGGACCTTAAAATGGAATTTACTCCCCAAGTGTTCTTGGGCGGTAAACTCCCAAATCTTGGGGTCTTCATCCGATTTTGATGTTTTCTAGTCATATACACACTAGCATACAAGTCTAAGGTAGTTACAAATCACGGGGAAAGGACTAAGTAGCATTTAAGCCACATATTAGAGTTTACTCCCCAAGAATGTTCTTGGGCGGTAAACTCCCGAGTCTCATAGATTTGATATGTAATTGGTGTTTCTAAACACAATCTAAGCTATATAACATAACTATATTGAAGTACTCACAATTTGGGATAAAAACCCGAAGATCCGTGAGAGAGAATTTTGGCTTTTCTCTAATTGGAATTCAACTAATGAACCAATTTGGTTCAGTTTTCTATATATAGTCCTGGGATTTTTGGCAGAAAATATTTCTATTCTCGGAATGAACTCTATTATCCTAGAGTATTGGAATAACAATGTTGCACAAAACCCTAGTGCATCACTCTCCTAATATCTCCTTAAGTGCAAAATCCTAAAAACTGCCAAACCTATACTCGAAATCTGAGTTTTCACTGTAACTGTTTTACTTCTATTGGCTTGATATGGTTTGTACAGAATGGAAATTTCGGGTTGTCACATCATCCCCCTGTTGAAGGGAATTTCGTCCCAAAATTAGAATTTAGGCAAGGAAGTATGTACGAATGGTCGAGTCGTGAGGAGGAAACTTCCTAATCGATTTGTTCTAGCGCACCTAAGTGAAATTGGGTTCTCGGTTGGAATTCCAACGAACCTTCACTATCGGGCGATGGCGCTGCTTCGTCCGCTTGACCTCTCGGTCGAGGGTCACTACGGTTCTAATACGAAGGCGAGGATCTCGACGAGCGGACTTACAAGAGTCCTAACGGAAAGGTATGGTTTCACGATCGAGACGCGAAGAGTAGAATGTACGCTACTGAGTTCGCGGAGTAGGTCTAGTTTGTGCGAGGCACAGGACCGATTCTGATAAGAATCTCGGGGGTCCTAACTATATTGGATTTAGCTTTCCATGCGATACAAAGCGTATTAAGCCATTCCCAGAGTGACTTCTCCTAAAGAACTTGGTCACTCACTTGGAATTCCAAAGGTTCCTTTTCTTGCTTAACTTCCCAGTCAAAGGCCACCCCTTGCTGGGTCAGAGTCGTACGGGTTTTTGTAATTTGCAAGGAGTTCTGAATGAACTATGTCAGTAGGTCGGTAAGACCTAGAATTTGGCGAATGGCTGTCGGCGTCTCCGGTGTCGACAAATGCTCAACAGTTTTGACAATTTGAAAAAGTACTCAAAACTTCCCACATTACTAACAGTGTGTCTTAGAAATTCGACTCTTCAATTTCAAAACTCGTGCCTAGAGAACTTCACGAGAAGTTCCTCTGAAGGAAATGTTTCCAAGGGTTTTCTTCTTACTACGAGGGTAGATAAGTAAGTCATCACATGGAGAAATGACGAACT
Source organism: Lactuca serriola (assembly GCF_051521515.1). Taxonomy (NCBI): domain Eukaryota; kingdom Viridiplantae; phylum Streptophyta; class Magnoliopsida; order Asterales; family Asteraceae; genus Lactuca; species Lactuca serriola. The sequence continues at coordinate 183,785,476 of NC_136411.1, read as the reverse complement.
GATCCAAGTAAGAAAGACGTACCCTACTCGTTTAGCTCATGAAAGCTATGGGCATATTGGTCCTATCCGAAGGGTATCACTATGGGCTCGAAGTGTCCACATCGAATTCGGAAGATAGTCTTCCGGACATCCTTCCCTAACACTCGAACTGGTGATATTCGGTGCTCAGATCCATTTCTGAAAGTAATTCTTTCCTTGTGTTTGGTCAACCATTTCATCTATGCGAGGCAGAGATAACGATTTCTAATGAAAAATCTTGACGGAGTCCTCGATATTCGAGGCACATACGATGCAATCCATTGATCTCTGGGAGAATAAGACTGGGGTTCTCTAGGGTGAGAAGCCTAGTCTTCTAATTCTATTTCTGTGTGGTTCGCTAAGTTGTCTGCACTGTTTCGGTATCTCCGTGGGTGTTTAGACTATAGGGTGATCAGTTTACAAAAGTCGTATTGGGTTCTAAGTTTGTTCACATGACGATGCGATTTCTCGTAGGCTTAGGCAGTTCTCCGTCCTGAAGTTCATATTAGAATTCATACCTGGTTTCACAATCACTTTTTCGTGTATACGAGTCGTATATAATTAAGATTGAAAAGGTAGTCGAATAACTGATTCTTCTTTAAGCTCACATCCCCTGGGGAAAAAAGAAGTTAAAGTGGAATCACCAATTCTAAACCTGTAGAACCTTAATTATATATCACTCTTATGCATACATTCCTCAGTGATAGATCAATCGTATAAATCCTTGGATTGAACTTGACGTACTGCATGAGTGGTACTTCGGGGGTTTCTTTGGAAAAAAACTAAGAGGTACTCCTGGCATGAGTACTTCGGTGTTCTGATATGACGGCTTCACTAGAAAAGTGATCTAGAAGAAAGAGATGTACGTAAAAAGCTGTTTTCGTGAAGAACAAATTGAATCGAGTCGTATGATAATGTCGGAATCATACTGAAACTTAAAGACATTAGATTTGAACATAAGACGTTTACAGACAAAACACAAGCGTGCAACCATGAACAAAGTTACAGTACTTCAGATTTACCACAAGACTATTGCTGCGAATAAGATATACTACAAAAGACAAGTATACGCCGCACGAGAATCCCTATACAGACAAGATCTCGCAAAAGGTAAGACTCTAGCTGCACTAGTTCTGGATAGTTTATATGTCTGTTACAACAACACGCTTAATTTACATTAACGAGGGTTCTAGCGTAGGCTCTCCTACAGCTGTGATCCTGAGAATCTTCCCGTCCGTGCCAGAGTTCTTTGCTATAGGGAAATCCTTCTTGAAGTGCCCTATCTCCCCGCATTGGTGGCATGACTGGCTAGTACAAGCTTTGGTGACGGGATTGCGGTGTTTAGCCAATGTTATGTGGACACGAGTGCCTTCCTCGTTAATCCACTTTGAAAATTGCTTCCTAAAGCGTTCGGCGTTATAACTACTCCCGTGTGTAGGATTAGTCCCGATGAAAGGGACTTGAGTGATGGGTCGTGCCGGTGCTCCACAGCTACTAGCATGGTAGCCTATTTTTAGGTAATTGCAACACTGCATCTCATGACAAGCCCCATGATGATGGAAACTACACTTATCACACTTCGGGAGTTTTCCCTCGTATGGCCTGCTCGGTACTGGGATGGCAGGCGTTTCCACTTGTTGCTGTTGCATAGCAAGTTTTTGGGATTTCTTGCGTTCTTTCTGGGCTTGACGCTTTCGTTTCTTGTTCTCTGTCTTTCGACTTTGCGAGCCAGTGACTGTTACTGTTTGTTGGTTTCCCAGTTTGGTACTACCATCTAAACTCTCGACTCCTTTTTTAGTCTTGTTTGTGTTGCCTGAGTTGATGTGTGTAAGGAAAGTTGTCACAGCAGCTGCTACTGCAACTTGTAATGTAGCGGTGTCGCTATGGAGGATGGGGGTTTCGTTGCTCGGCTGATTGTTTCCTGATGACAACATGATTCTGTAACATGAAAGATAAGGATTTGTGAGCGATTCTGGTTAACCCTTGATGTACTTAGATTGTTCACGAAATGAGTAAGAGTATGTTCTCGAAAGTTTGACCTACATCCCTATGATGCAGTCCTAGCACGGAATGGAAGTATGTTCGCGAAGGTTCACCTACATCCCTATGATGCAGTACTAGTAATGGGTAGAAGTACATTCGTAGAATGGTCTCAAGACGTTTGTCGTTCAAGCCGAGGTATCGTGGGTTGGTGAATAACAAGATCCAACCACTGAAAGAGACTTGGAAATGCCTCCGGATCTAACTTGCTATAGTCCAATGACTTGACTAAAGCAGGTTTCAGATAGACTCCAATGAAAGTATGATAAAAGTACTTGAATGAAGAATGACACAGAAGTTAGCCGAATGTCAATATCTTTGATATTCACGACGTAAAGATTCAGGAAAATGACCTTGTAAAGGTCTTACATCATATCCAGAGAAGATAGTTCTTGACAGCATAGGGACCTAACTAAAAGTACTTATAGTACAAGATAATTTCATATAAAATGCCACATCAGGCAAAGACAGAAAACGATTCCTTTTAACAAGGAAAAATAAAGTAATGCGTCTACTACCGGCGACGGTCATCCCTCTGGTGAACTCTCAGTTCAGCCAGTTGACGTTCTACATCAAGTAGGTGTCTTTCGTACACCCTTTGGCGTACTTGGAGCTCTATGACTTCGGCTCGAGTTTCAGCTAGTGCTTGCAGTAGGGTTTCATGGTTTCTCTCTGATCTCTCGCGAGCATCTTCTAGACGAATGGTGCGGAGGGTATGCATTATAGAATAGGCGACAACTTCGGTAATCTGATGTAGGGCTGTCCTGCCTTGAGTCTCATTTCGGGCCACTCTGCGGACCAAGATTGGCAAGACTCTATCTGCTGAGCCCCCATTGCTCAAGTTGTAAAAGCTTTGGTCGCCATTAAATGGCATGGGCTGATCTTGTCCTTGGCTCCATGTTTCCAAGCATTCCACTCACTCAGGGTCGGGCCATGAAAAGCCGGATGAGGGTTAGGAATTGGAAAGGGAGCTGCTCGGGGTAGGTTCTCAACCTCTGGTTCGGAGTTAGCATCATACGAAAGGTCTCCATCATGGTGATCATTCAAGGGGATACGATGATCATTCTTTGGTTCTTCTCCAAACCAACCAGCTATGACTTCGTTCGGAAGATACTGGTTGCCATGGGGATGGAGTCCAGCTATGTTTTCTATGCGAGAATTTAGGGTATGATAATAATTATTAGACGAACTATCTAGATAATTATTTAGAAAACCTTCATTAGTTACATCGCTATTTGTGAAGTGCATACCAGCTATGTGTAATCTAAACAGGATAGACCTTCGAATAAGTGATCTTAACTCCAAATTCACACAGAATAGGGGTAAAGTAAAATTTTCACAGATTCTCAGTCTATAATATCCTAATTACATATAGCCTTAGTGTATCCACTTAGCAACTATCAACTTAGTAATGAAGATCCCATTTTAGTTCTCAAGTATAAAGTACTTATAGTAACACCAAATACTCCTATAGTATTTTAATTTTAATGTTATGTTCTGTTGTTCTCATTGTGGTAGGGTTGGTAAGATTTTAGCATTGTTGCAACCACACAATTAAACTTAGGCACATGCTAGTCAACACTCGGATAATATAGGCGATCAGGATATATCTTCCCAATTTTGACCATATGCCTCTAAGCCCACTTGTGTTGCCCAACAATCATAATTCTTTTGTACTGTCCTAGTGACACTGATTCTAGTATGAATGCAGGCACGTATACTTACTTAAATATTTTATTATTTAAAGTATAAACTCTTGGTCAGAGTATTTTTAATCCCTTATGTATTTATAGTTAGTATATCTTTTATGGGTTGATATACTTAATTCACTATAAACAATGCTCTGATACCAATCTGTCACACCCCAAAACCAAGAACGGCGGAAACGTTCTGGGGCGGAGGACGTCATGTACAGTATCACAACAATGAAAAGTAGTAAACAAGCAAGAACATCATCCATTGCATTAATAATAGAATTATTATACAAGTATGTTCTATCAAATTTTGATAAACACTAAAGCATAAATCAAAATGAAAGATGAGTCTTGAACAAGCTCCATCTTCCTTTCTCCTTGCATCGGTACCTGTCTGTGATGACCTGAGGATACAAGTAGTTTTGAAGGCGAGTATCAGCTTTGAAGCTGGTGAGATCATAAGTATTTAGTGTCTTAATTTGTATGTAAGAATTTGTAAGTTTTTGAACTGTAAGTATGGAAAATGTAAATGAACTGTACGTATGGAAAATGTAAATGAACTGTAAGTATAAAAATGTTTGTAAAACAACAGTAAACGTTTGAAAAACTCTAGAAATCCCTATGATTCCTACTATTATATAAGGGTGTCTTCTACCAAGACCCAACTGTTCTCAATGTAGTCTTCTACCAAGACTTAACTGTTCTATATGTTCGTCTCTTGTAAAAGTGTGTAATTTTCTCAAGTGTAACTATCATTATCAAAATATAGTTTTTACATTTATAGTTTAAGTGAAAAGATCACTAAATATATGTACGGGGAAAATTAATGTGGTACTAAAACTTAGCGCTATAAGAACTACTGCTGTACTAACTACCTTAAACCGGATATATATTAAGGCATCATGTGATTAATTGTACCATACTATTGACTGGTAACAACGACATAAGAATGGTCGTAATAAGGAATGACGTTTGGCACCCGCAGACCTGCAGGTCCCACTGTAGCTAGCAACAAGGTGTAGGATAGTCAATCCAGTATAGATCTATACGCAAACTCACGCTCTCCCTTCAAGAGACTCTGGCTACAACTCGGGCCATGACATTTAAGGCATGCTCCGATACAGTGGGTCACAATTTTATGAACGTGTTAATGCAAGTGTAATGTACGAAAATGTTCGACGTGTGCTAGCTATAATGTGTGTTCTCCCTTTATCTAGCAAGTATAGTAATGTACTCGTTCTAGTATCGTTGTATATGTTCTCTTCCTAGTATCTTCTTAAACTACCCATATGGTAGTTTACTAGTAATCTAACTGGTACGTATGAACATAGATGTATACCCTTGCTACCCAAGGGCATGGGATGAACTGGAAGGACCTTTTATGACTATATATGTACACATGATATATAACAAATATTTAAACGACCTTCGGATGATTATCCGATATCCCACCAGACCACATCTCAAGCGCGAAAAGGAAATAGGGTGGATAGCCTTCGTAAGTCTTTTAAACATTTCTTATATAACTATACATATAGAGGCATGCAATTTATAATATAAAAGCAAAAAATAAGATTTGTAAAACCTTTGAACATAAATATTTTCTAAGAAAAGATCGACTTGATGTCTATCTATAAAATGGTTTTGAAGGCATGGGTTTGATAAAACAATTTAGTATAAAGAACATTTGTTTGAAACACAATTGTAAATAAGTTTGAAATGTAACATACAGAATAAAATGTACAGTGTAATAAGGAGTTTTTAAACACATAAAGTGTTTATAAAAAAAACATTTGAAGGAAATTGTTTGCTAAAACGGCTAATGTGTAGTAAATCATTTGAATGCTGCATATTAATCACATGTGATTGATATAATAACTAGCGTAATTCTACTTATTAATCACATGTGATTGATATAATAACTAGAATAATTCTACTTGTATCCCCCCCATAAAACATTTAAAAATAGTTTAAATCATTGATTAAGGGGTATGAACTCACCTGCAGTAGGTGACTGGAATTGAACGGACTGTTATCGTAAGGAAGGATCGGACAAGTGCTTGGTGTCAAGTGAAGACTTTAGACACACACAATGATCCTAATTACATATGAAGACATATGTATATAAATAATTAGTGATTAAAACACTAATTATACAAGTATAAACATTTAAACACAAGGAAAACACTTTTGGCCAAGTGCTAGGAGGCTAATGGGTTGCAACAAAGGAGTGCAATGCCCCTAATGGGAGTTTATGGTCTAATGGCCATATGTTTTGGAGTTTACAGCCCAGGGGAGTAAAATCCTAGCCGTAAACTCTCAACCAAGTCTCTAAATGAAGCTTAGAATTATTACAACTCTAATGGTGAATTGTTTCAAGGCTAAATCAATTGTTTGGGCTTCCTATTAACTCCTTTGAGGAGTTTACGGCCCTGGGACCATATTCCCTTAGAGTTTATGGCCGTAAACTCCCTTGGGAGTGTGTTTATGGTGTTTTCAAGTCTCAAACATTTAAAGGTTATGATGTATGTTGGGTTCTAGTCATAAGGAAGGAGTTAGGGTGTCATTTGACCCCTTTATAGGTGTTTACGGCCCAAGAACTTGTCTTGGTCGTAAACTCCTTAATACATGTGATTCCTTATATTTTCTAGGCTATAAACACTTTAGAGTACTTGTCCTAATTTAAGACTAAGCCTTAGGAAGTGTTTCAAAGCATTTTGGGACCTAAACATGGAGTTCACGGCCCAAGAAGTTCCTTGGCCGTGAACTCACTTTCATCATTGTTTCTAATTGATTTTGGTGTCCTAAATATGACATGAAGGCTTCAAGTTCGAGTTCTAAAGCTTTGAGGGCCATTGGAACCCTTTAGGACCTTAAAATGGAGTTTACTCCCCAAGTGTTCTTGGGCGGTAAACTCCCAAATCTTGGGGTCTGTAACAACCCGAAGTTGTTCATCGCCGAAAACCCATTCTACCTGTATAACTCGCCGTATATCGAAACGTTCCGATGTCGTTTTTGGGTTAAGTTAATTAAACTTATATGTTTAATTGATACTAATGACTTTCCAAACCCCTTAGGAACTCATGAAATTAGCCCAAAATAGTTATTTCAAAAATTATAGAAACGTCCCCGTCGGGTTACGAAAACTTAATCGGGTGCGACCAAAAGCCCCGTTTAATGCCGATATCGGGTAGAATTCCACCGTGTCCAAGTTTTGCAACCTATCTAAACGTGTTAAACCTTTCATTTGAAGCTTTTTCTCTCTCTCAGTACTCTCTCTCTAACCTCTCTCCTAAATTCAAGTTTAAGGGTCCAAATCATCAATTTAAGGCTTCAAATCTTTGAGGTACCTTCCTAAACTCATTGTATAGCATATTTGGCTTTCAAATTCGATTTTAAACCATGAATTAAGGTCTTGTATATGAGTTTACGGCCCTGGAAGGAGCTTGGGCCGTAAACACATAGTATGGGGTTTTTTTATGCCTTTTAAACCCATCCTAAACAATTTTGGGACTTAGATATGGCTTAATGACTTCATGGAATGGACTTAGAACACTTTAGACATGGATTTTGAGGGATTTGAAAGAGTTTATGGCCAAGGCACATGCTTGGGCTGTAAACCCCTCAAATATGAGTGTAAACTCATTTTCAACATGTTAGGATGGCATATACCTTCACCAAAAGCCTTGGAATAAATCATAGAACCAACTAAAAATGGTTTAAGGGCCTTAAACATAAAATTTGAGGGACAATTGAGAGTTTACGGCCAAGACTTATGCTTGGGCCGTAAACCCTTCATATTGGGGAGTAAACTCCTTTAAAAGTGTTAAAATGCCACTTTAACACCTCTAAAGCCTTGGGATAAATTCTAGAAGTGTATACAAACAAGTTTTAAACCTTAAAACATATTATTTTCCCCATCTAAGGAGTTCACGGCCATGAGGGGGTTTATGGGCCGTAAACTCCAAAATCTAGGCGAAAAGTCCCTTAAAAATCCATACAAGGCTAGGAAAAATCATTAGAATCACATGTGATTGAGTAAGGGACCAAAACATTAAGGATTTGATGTTAGGGGGGAGTTTACGGACGTAAACTCCATGCTTACAGCCATAAACTCCAATAAATAGTCCTTAAATATGTTTAATCCATTCCAAGGCCCTAGAATTGATCCTAGCAAATTTTCCCAAGTAGAATAAGGCCATTTTGCACCATAAAACACCCCACCATGAGTTTACGGTCGTAAACTCATGGGGAGGGGGTCATTAGGGCCGAAATCTCCTCTATGAGTTTACTCTTGAAGAGTAAACTCCATATCCAAGCTTTATGTGACTTTAAACGCCACCCGGGTCCCTCCAAACACTTGTAATGGGGAGTTTCCGCGACTAAAAGTGTTTGTCCCTAACAATTAAATAATCTAAGTCCTAATTAGATACAAATGTGTATCTTTGCATTACACTTAGGAACCTCGTGCGTTTGCAAGCCCCGAACCAATGTTTAGCATCCTAAATCGTCACGTTTCTCGTCCGGTGAGTTCATACCCCTACGCTTTTTCCGTGTTTTTCAATGTTTTTGTAGATGTTAGTTGTAAAAGTTGAATAGTGTGTCTTGTAATGATTCGCATTTTGTATGTTATTTTACTAAGTCAATTTTATATGCGAAGTGTAGCATGCGAAGTTTCAATGTATAGACTTAGTATATTTTTTGTAAGTTCCCTATAAATAGGGACTTAGGCTTGAAGTAGATAGAGGATATTGAAACACAATATCTCTCTTCAGCTTACTTTGTAATCAGTCTTAATAAAATGAGATCTGATTAATATTTACTTCGTGTGTTCATCATTTTTCATTATTCAAATCTATTGTTTCGTATCTTAATTCTCTATAACAATTCTCATCAATTGGTATCAGAGCAGGATTCAAACTGCTTAGATCTGATTTTCGTATAAGAATCATTTGCTTTTTGAGTTACAGAATTTACTCAAAAATTTTCCGCGCAATTTTGGTTTTGAAAATCACTTTTGATCTTCAGATTTGAATTGATTCTGTATTTGAATTGTTATGTCGAGTAATCGATTAGTCATTTTTGATCAATTCAATTGATCGAATTCTGAAATTCATCAAGTTTTCAAGTTTTCTGATATTTTCTGTGTTCATCAATGGCGAACTTCAACATGAATACAATGACTTCTTTCTCTCACTTGCTTGGTTCCTCAACCAAAATTCCGATGTTGATTCCAGAATACTATGATCAGTGGGCTGATAGAATGGAAGATTACTTAAATGGAATTGATGAAGAACTTTGGAATTGTATCGATGGAACAGTTCAAGCTCCTACAAATGTTCAACAACTTGGATCATCCACTGCATCTCATGATGTTGAAGAACAACGAAAACGATTGAAGGATAATGAAAAGAGATGCATGAGGGAACTAAGAGGTGCTCTACCTCCTGTGGTTTACAATTACATTTGTAGTTGTAAAACAGCCAAAGACATCTGGAATACTCTAAAAGAAAAGTATCAAGGTAGCGAAAAGATGAAGATCAATTCTGTGAAGCAATGTCTGATTGAACTGAAGGAATTCAGACAAAAGGATGCAGAAACTCTTGAAAGTTACTATGATCGTCTGAATGAGCTTGTGTTTCGCTGCAATAGGTATGGTATCACTAGATCTATCATGGAATTCAATTTAACTTTCATTATGGGACTTCGCAAAGAATGGCGAAGTGTGAGCATGATGATTAAGAATCAACAAAGTTTTGATACAACCAAATTGAATGATCTCTACAATCAACTGAAAACACATGAATCTGAGGTCTCAGAAATGTATGAAGAATCAAAACTAGCTATTGGTGGTCCTTTGGCTCTAATTTCAAAGGTATCTGAAACTGATGAAAAAGATGGTTCAGATAATGAAGGATTTTTGATGAATTCCGATGATGAAGCTGTAGCATTCTATTCAAACAACAGAGTTAAAAAGTTGTTCAAAAAGCCTTTTAATCCAAAAGGAAAGATTAATGATGCGAAGAATGTTACAACAAGGACTGGAGGGGAGGAGAGGAAGAAGATGGAGAAAATTGATGAAAATCAGAAAAATGCGAATGAAGAGAAAAAGTTGAAAGGTGATTCAGGAATCTATTGTCATTATTGCAATGGTGCGAATCATTTTGCAGCTGACTGCATGTTGCGAAAGAGAGAAGAGAAGAAAGAAAAAGTCAAAGATGAAGCATACTACTCTGAGAAGATTGAAGAATTACGTGCAAAGACCAAAGGAGTGTCATTGGTTGCGAAGGGAGAAACTACTGAAGAAGAGAGTGGAACTTATCAGATTTGGTCTTCAGGATCTGATGATGAAGAAATGAGGCATCCCACACATGGAGCAATATTCGCAAGTTTTGAGGATTGTGAAGAGAACATTTCAGGGAGATGTTTTGTGTCCAAATCCACTGACAAGTCACCCATGACAACTAAGGTACGTGCAATTCTTGAATCTTTTAATATTCCTTTATCTGCTTATGATGCTGAAATTGTTTCATTTGATGATACTGTGGCTTATTTTGATTCTGTTATTGTGTCTGCTAGTAATGAAGCTAAGAAATTAAATGTGCAACTTAGTGAGACACGAAGAGATTTAGAAATAAAGAAGAGCAGAGTTGAAAAATTGGAATTGCAAGTCAAAAATATAGACTGTGATAGGAATAATCTTACTAACGATGTTAGGTTATTACTAGCACAGAGAAACATATATTGTAATTATGCAAAACGTTTGTATGCAAAATTAACAGCTTTACATCATTCTTCTGATATTAGCAAAGAACAACATAGGAAACTTTTACCTTTTCTTGAGTATGAACGTGAAAAAGTTGATGTTGTTTCTTATGATTGCGAAAGTACAATTGCTCAATTTGACAAAATACCTGATGATAGATATGCATATGGTATTGTCAAAATTGATGAATTTCTGAATGCTGATGAGTTGGTTAAAATTGTCAATGAAAGTTTGACAAAGAGTGAACAAGTGAAAATCATAAAGAAAACTGAAAATTCAACTCTTGCCTCACAATTGAATTATGCTGATATTGATGAAAATTCTGATAATGTGAGTGAAATAAGTGAGATAGAAGAGGAAGAAGAGGTTGATTGTTCTCAATTGTCAATCATTAATATCACATCTAAGATCAAAGGTAAAGAAATAATAGTTGATTCAATAGTAGAGGATGAAATTGATAAACCTTTAACTTCGCAACATTGTATGTTAGATAATGTGGAAGTTGAAAGTTGGAAATCTGATGACTCAGATGTAAATAAAGAAGAAAAGAAAATTTCAACAGAAACACCTCAAAGGGTTGTGGTTGATCAAGTGTTTCAAGATACAAAAGAATTTGACAAAATTTTAAATGATAAAGGCGCACATTATTTGGAAACTAACACTGTAGTATTTCCAAATTTTGTATGTACTGATAAAATAATTTTTCCAAATCAAGTTTTTGTCACTACAGGAAATGCTGAGAAAGTTCATCCTGAGTTTAATAAAATGATTGAAAAAGATAATCAAAAGTCCACAACTGAAGGTTTTTTCGCAAATCAAAACACAGAAGAAAACAATTTAACCAAAAATCCTTATGTGTTTCATAAACAAAAATCAGCACAAAAATGGGTGGTTAAATGTGAAAAATCAAACAAAGTTTTTGAAAAAGATGAAAAACCAAAGGTTGAAGTGAAACTAAATTCTCATGAATTTAAATTGATGGTTGGAAATTTTTCAACAGAAAATATTGTTTCAAAAAGAAAAGCAAGAAAAGCAATATTCTAGAAAGTTGTGTCTAATGAAAAATCAAAAGATGAAGAAGAACAAATTTCAAAAACATCATCAAGTTCTCATAAACAAATAAACTCTGTTGACAAGGTTCCATATGTTCGCAAATATGACAACAATCGAAAATTTGAGAATTCGCAAATATTTGCAAATAATCAAAAATTTCAAAATGTTGGCAAATTCACGAATACTTCATCAACTTTGAAGAACTCAACTCAAGTCAAAATGAAATTTTCACCAAAACAACCAAATTTTCCAAATCCTTCAATATCAAAACCAACCAAAGTTTCATATACAAAAGGAAAATCTGATGTTAGAACGTTCAATCATTGGTTTGAAGGGAAAGGAAAGAAATATCAAAGTGGAAAATTTTCAGAAGAACAAATCAAAAGTGCATTTGATAAGTACACAAATAATTCTTCAATTGAGAGTGCATCATCTCATAATTCGCAAGTTTCAGTTCATAAATGGAAACCAGTTATCAAAAATGCGAATGTTGTGAATGATAAGATTACAATTAATGGAAATCAAAAATTATTGAATGATTATATTTCAAAATCTAGAACTGATGATGTTGATATAATTGATTCAGTTACAAACAAAGTGAAAACATGGTTTTTAAATTCCAAAAATTTGTTTCAATCTACTAATGATGGACCCAAAAAGTCTTGGGTTCCTAATTTTTTTCAATAAATGCAGGTGATATGTGACGAGCAATATGACATGAAATGGTACATTGATAGTGGTTGCTCTCGTCACATGACTGGAAGGAAAGAAAATTTGCGAGATTACAGAAGCTTGGAAAATGCTGGAGTTGTCAAATTTGGAAATAATCACAAGTGTCAAGTGAAAGGATATGGGAAAATCACAAATGGAAACTTTACAGTAAGCAGAGTGGCCTATGTTGAAGGACTTCAACATAATTTGATAAGTGTATCACAACTTGTTGTGGGTACTGGAAATCAAGTTGTATTCAATGAAGAAGGTAGTATCATTTCAAATGTCAAGAAGAATGAAATACTCCTCAAATCCAAAAGATATGGTGATATGTTTACACTGGACATCAAACCGATTGTGGGAAACCAGCTGTGTGTTTACTATCAAAAGCATCCAATGATCTTAGTTGGCTTTGGCATAGAAGATTGTCACACTTGAACTTTCGAAATATAAATAAACTTGTAACTGAAGATTTAGTTCGAGGGTTACTAGTACTAAAATTTGACAATGATTCTTTGTGTGCAGCTTGCGAACAAGGAAAACAACATCGAAAAGGTCATCCGATTATGATAGATTCAAAAATAATTGATCCATTGGAACTTCTACACATTGATCTATGTGGACCATCAATTGTTGCAACAATAAACAAAAAGCGGTATATTTTAGTTGTTGTAGATGATTTCTCTAGATTTACGTGGGTGTTTTTTCTCAGGTTGAAATCTGAAGTTGCTCAGACGATGATTGATTTTATCAAAAAGATTGAAGTTAGTCTGAAGAAGAATGTGCGAAAAATTAAAAGTGATAATGGTTCTGAGTTTAAAAATCAAACTCTTGACAGTTTTCTCACAAGCAAAGGCATTTCGCATAATTTTTCATCACCATATACACCACAACAGAATGGTGTAGTTGAAAGAAGAAATCGATCTCTATGCGAAGCTGCCAGAACCATGTTGACATATGCGAATCTACCTCAATATCTTTGGGCAGAAGCTGTGTCCACAGCATGTTTTACTCAAAATCGATCATTCATTCATCGAAGATTTAATGTTACTCCATATGAAATAATCAATAATCGGAAACCTAATGTAAAATTCTTTCATGTTTTTGGTTGCAGGTGCTTTATCATGAATCTCAAAGATAATTTGTCTAAGTTTCAAGCTAAAGCTGATGAAGGCATCTTTTTAGGATATTCACAGAATTCAGTTGCATACAGAGTGCTCAACAAACGAACAAGAAAAATTGAAGAAACTTTCAATTTAACATTTGATGATTACTATCTTAAACAAATTGATAGTAAATTTGATAATCAACCAATACTTGTAGATTCAAATACTCCAATTGATAATTCTGAAATCAATGATTTTGATTATGACTTAATTTTTGGAAATCCTGACAGGGCCATTGATGCAGAAAATAATGCTTCTGATAATCAAACATCAGAATCCTCAAAACATACTGATGAATCAACAATAACTTGTGAGAGCACATCAGATGTTCATAGGGAACAAGAACATCAAGTTGAGGGGGAGTCTTCGCAAAATCAACAAGAACATCAATTTGAGGGGGAACCTTCGCAAAATCAACAAGAATATCAAGATACAGATCATGTTGAGGGGGAGCATGATGAAACAAAGACAATTAATCTTGATAATAATGAAGAATTTCATGAAGTTAATGATAATTTTTCTGTTGCACGATCTGAAAATGAAGATATATTTGAAGATGCACCATTAGAATTTGATCTAAATTTTCCACCACTCGAGAAATGGACACGAAATCATCCAAAAGAATAGGTAATTGGTAATCTTCAAGAAGGTGTGTTGACTAGAGCTCAAATTCGTGCGAAAAATGAGGTACTGAATACAAACCAAGAACTTTGTATGTTTAATGTTTTTATTTCGAAAATAGAGCCAAAAACTGTCAAGAATGCTATGGAACACTCAGATTGGGTTGTTGCTATGCAATCTGAATTGGCAGAATTTGAACGAAACAAGGTTTGGAGATTAGTTTCTAAACCCTCTGATGTTTCAATTGTTGGATTAAAATGGATTTAAAAACAAAACCGACAAAGATGGCAATATTATTCGAAATAAAGCAAGACTAGTGGTAAAAGGTTATTCGCAATAAGAAGGCATTGACTATGAAGAAACATTCGCACCTGTTGCAAGACTTGAAGCAGTTCGCATATTTTTAGCCTATGGAGCTCACAAAGACTTTGATGTTTATCTAATAGATGTTAAATGTGCATTCTTAAATGGAAAACTCGAAGAAACAGTGTATGTTGAACAACCACCAAGATTTGTAAACAGTGAGTATCCTAATCATGTGTATGTCCTTGATAAAGCTGTATATGGGTTAAAACAAGCACCAAGGGCCTAGTATGCAACACTTACAAATTTTTTGAAACAATCTAAATTTAAACAAGGATCAGTTGACCCCACATTATTTCGCAAGAAAGTTGGGTGTCATCTAATGCTTGTTCAAATTTATGTTGATGATATTATCTTTGGTTCAACTGATCCAGCATTGTCAATTGAATTTGAAAATTTAATGCAAAGTCAGTTTGAAATGAGCATGATGGGAAAAATTAATAATTTTCTTGGTTTAAATATAAGGCAGAACAGAGAAGGAATCTTAATCAATCAAGAAAAATATACGAAGAACTTGCTTGAAAAGTTTGGAATGCTAAATAGCACAAAGCTCAGAGTACCTATGGTAGTAGGAACAAGATTAACTCTTTCGTTAGATGCTCCTGTTGTTGATCTAACCCTGTATCGTAGCATGATAGGGTCTTTATTGTACTTAACTGCAAGTAGACCTGATATTATGTTTTCGGTTTGTTGTTGTGCTAGATTTCAAGCTAATCCAAGAGAGCCTCATTTAACTGCAGTGAAAAATATTTTTCGCTATCTCAAGGGAACTATTTCTTTAGGACTTTGGTATCCTGCGAAAACAGGATTCTTCATTCAAGCTTTTTCAGATTCCGATCTAGGAGGGTGTACTTTGGACAGAAAAAGTACAACTGGTGGATGTCAACTTTTGGATGGAAAGTTAGTGAGCTGGCAATCAAAGAAACAGACTTGTGTGGCTATATCGACCGCTGAGGCAGAATATATATCTGCGGCTGCTTGCACTTCGCAAATTATTTGGATTCAGAGTCAACTTCGTGATTATGCAATAAACATGAAAAAGATTCCTTTGTATTGTGATTCGCAAAGTGCAATTCGCATTTGTCACAATCCAGTACAACATTCAAAGACAAAACACATTGCTCTTCGATATCATTTTATTAAAGATCATGTGGAAGATGGGAATATTGAAATTCATTTTGTCAAAACAACTGAACAACTTGCTGATATTTTTACAAAACCTCTTGATGAAAAATCATTTGTTCGAATTTTAGCAGGTTTGGGGATGATTAATGCTAATTCAATTTTGTCAACACAAGAGTAAAAGTTTTGATCAGCAGCTAAGAGTCCAAATCATTCAGAGGTTACTGTTCATTCAGAAGGTTTCGCATGCCTTCACAACCACAGTTTTTCGCATCTGGCTCATAATCACTATGGTAAGGTTTACGCACTGTTTTAGTTCTGAAAAATCGAAAATCCAAAAAGATTTTATTTTTTTGAAAACTTAAAAATCCAAAAAGATTTTATTTTTTTGTTCTTTAATTTTGAAAAATCAAAAATACAAAAAGATTTTATTTGTTTTGTTCTTTCAATTTAAAAAAAAAAAAAATTCAAAATCACAAAAATATTTTTGTTTTCTTTGTTCTTTAAATTGTGTGTTGAGAATTTAATACAGGGCTACAATGCGAAGAGGTCATACATTTGTGTTTCTATGGGAAGGTATTAAATTTCTTTTACAAAATAGTTAGGATGTCCCTAGAAGCATGCTACTGTATGTAGACCTCAAGCCTCGAATGATTCTATGTGTGAGAAATGAAAGCCTTGATGAAATTATCTCATGAACATTTCTAACCAACAAGACTTGTATTCGCATAAATCAACAAGAGCTACCTTACTCTTCTCAAATGAGTTAAGAGTTGTCTGTTTTGTCCACATACTAACAGAGGTACAAGTCGATTCTTAAACAATCTTTTTAAACCAAACAGTTCTTACACTCCAAAATATTTTTTTGAAAAGATTTGTCCTTGAGGTCTTTGATCAAACCAATCAAAACCTAGACAAATCACAACTCTGTGTTAAAGATCTAACATCATGAGTCTGTGATGAAAGTGAAACCCAAAAATCATTCACCTTTAAGGAATTGACGGGGAACTTTGTTCCAGATTTTTATGAAACCTTTGTTTTAGTATCAAAAAAAAAAAAATTCGAAACTTTAAATCATATTCAATTCGCATGCGTGGTCTTGATCAAATATTTACAACCAAGAATATTTGTTACCCAACAAGATCCAAAACAAATTTTCTTTTGAATATGATTTCAGTGTAAGTTTCATTCGCAAATTCTTGTCATGATAAATAATTTCACAAGCCAACTTGTCACTGACTACACTGGTCAAACAAGTAATTTCATTTACAATTTCTCACCTTATATTAAGGCTGATATGTAATGAAATTTCAAACCAACCCAAAATGACTTTTAAAAGAAGCCCTTCGAAACTTCTTTACAAGTATTCGATTGTAATTCACGGGAAACTACACAAGCTGTTGATTATCTCTCTTGATAATTAACGAAGCAACCTTTGCTTGGGGTTTTTCTGCATTCATGTCAAATTAACTTTTTGACATCACCACATTCTAAAAAAAAAAATAAAAAAAAAATTCTTGATTCTTATCTTATTTCATTGGCACAATGCACACACGAAATCCTTGAGGTTCTGAGTAAAACCAACTCAGACTGATGATTTCGCAAGTCTGGCATATGACTTCGCTTTAAATCCCAAAAGTGAAAGAGCCTTGCTTCCATGCGAAGGGTTTTATCGATTCGGATTCTATAACGGATACTTGACAGGCTGTATACTAAAAATGGTTGGTATTCTATCCGGTTTTCGAGGAGATGTGACAGTTACTTTTTGCAGCATAGTACTCTTTTACAGTAATGATCCGAGATTCAAGGTGCCACATCGGATAACATTAAATGCATCCCGCTTTAATTTCAAATCAAATTTTGAGTAACCTATAAAAGGGGGATGAAGAACACTGTGTACGGTTACGCAAACAAGAATTCTCACAAATCTTCAAAGCTTTCATCTTGATCCAAAATTCCAATTTCTTTCAAACCCTAACAATGGCAGCCACAAATTCAAACACTGATGAGGTCCTTTCTCAATCACTTATGAAGATTCAAAGCACAAACTATCAAGTTGATCCCAACGTTTCCGCACATCCAGAAGACCTGAAGATGCTAATCGTGGCTTTGAAACGATCACCGTTATCAACTGCCATGTTCCGATCATTCCCAGTTCCGATGATATGGTTATCTCGTGCTGCTTCCACCGCTTCATATAATCAGACGGCGGATGTGATTACCTTCAATCTCACCAACAACAAGAGGGTCAAATTGTCCAAGAATTTGTTCATAGAGTTCTTGCAGATTCCAAACAATCCACCTTTTGTTAAACCTGTAAACTCTCAGATCATCCACATGTTCAATGAGATGGGAAATCAACCGGAGTTGGAGAAGATTAGTGATTTCCGGAAGTCGGGATTGCCATGTATCTGGAATTTTCTTTTTGGAATCTTCCTACGGTGTCTTACAGGAAGATCAGTCGGCTTAGACAGAGGAAGAGTCGAAGTGTATGCCATGGTAATGGGTATCTACTATGACATAAATGTCGACTACGCAACACAGCTATGGAAGGAATTTGTGAAAAGTCTGGAAAACACGAATTCGGAGAAGGGGATATCTTGTGCCAGGTACTGGAGTTTGATCTTGGAGAAAGTTTACGAGAAAGAAGCTATTCCAGTAATGCAAGGTGTTGAAATTGCTGAATTTTCCTTCTACCAATTTCCCAAAGTGGTTGAAGATGACGAAGCCATTTTTACCCATGTAGCTCGCATTCCGGATGCGATGCTTCGCAAAGTTTCTCCCAATCACAAAGTGTTGGTGAGATATTTGCGAAACATCGATACAGCTGATCAGACAGGTGTATTACCCGACGTTGCTACTCCGTCGAAGAAGAAGAAGGGGAGCAAGAAACCTGCGAAGGGTTCATCTTCACCAAATGTGCAAGATGAAGTATTGAAGAAGGATGTTTTACCTTCCAAGTCTGGAGTGTTAAAACAAATTCGCAAAGCAGAAGTGAGTAGTAAGGGAGTTACTATTCGCAGTATTCCTGCCCCAGTGTCTCTTGGCAAGAAACGTCAACGGGCAGAAGACGTTGCGAAAAACATGCAACGAACTCTAGGCAAGAAGAGGAAGATGGTGATTCGCAATGAATCATCAGACGAAGAAATTGTCCCAGAAACACCACCTGTCACAACCATGGTAACAGTTTCTTTACCAATCTCTCAACCTTCGCAAATTTCCACTACTATTTCGCAAACCCAACCACTCGAAATAGTTATTACCAAGTCAGTTATTGAGGAGGTACCTATTTCGGATATGGTTGTCAACGTATCTGATACGGGGACACCTATCCCGAGTGTTGCATCCACACTACCAATATCCTTACCTATCACCACATTATCCACCACTTCATCTATATTTGATCATGCCCTTCAGAACCCATTCACCACTCTTTTTCCTTCCCAATCACCTGAGAATCCTCCACCTTCGCAACAAATGTCTGATCCTGAAGTCGAAGGAGGTGCTTTTGGAGGTGTTCTCGATGACATTTCTTTTGATTCCGATGAAGAAGACTTTCCTGATCATATGCTGATGACAGGAAAGCAGTTCAAGATACTGAATCAAAAATTGAAGGCCATTATCCAATCGCAAGCCGATTTTGGGAGAATGTCTTCAATTTCAACAATGAAGGTGGATGTTATGATCAAAGGAGCTGAGAAACGAATAATGGAGAAAGTCGATCAGTCCGACAAAAATAACGAACTCCGAGTGCAAGCATAAGGGAATAATTTCACGTCTGCAGTTAAAGACCTTAAAGCTGCTACAAAAGAAAGACATATTCTTTTTATCCAAGACGTCAAGAAAGTTCGTGAGGATGTCAACTTCAAAATTCAGGAATTGAATTCTGATCTTGCGAAGGATCTTCAAGCTGTGCATACAAGACAAGAAGATCTTCAAAAGAAGATTGTGGAAATTTCTACTCAACTCCACAAACTCAACAATATTCCTGTTGTTGAAGATCAGAAAGCTGCTACCATTGAGAAGTTTGATCACTTGATTAAAATGGTTACTGAGCTCAAATCAGCAGTTTCGCATTCAACATCTTTGCAAATCCTTACTCCAGAATTCTTGTCTCTAAAGATTAACACTTTAGAACAAGCTATTCGGAATGCTCTTGCTCCGCTTTCCAAATTTACTTCTTTACTTCCGAAGGGTGCTCCACCTGTTTTCACAGGGGCGCAAGGGGGAGAGAAAAGTCGAAGCAAAGAAGGTGAAGCCAAAACAGTGGGAAAAGTCATCTCGACTCAACTGGTTGCAACTCTTCCAATTCCTACTAAACCAATTTCTTCAACAACAATAACAACAAAAACAATTTCCAAGGGAATTGTTATTGGAGGAAATGAAGGAGGTTCTAGCTCTCAACCTCAGAAAGACGTAACAGGAAAAGGAAAAGGCATCCTGTATGAAAAATCAAAGGAGGAGATAAAAGCTGATGCTGAGGCTGAACTAGAAAGAATGAGACAAGTCCAGAGCATAATGAGACAAAGAGCAAGTGATCCTCCCTCCATGAATAAAGGTGATCTTGCAAAGCTTTACTCTTACGAAACTATAGAGTCTAAAGTTGTAGGAAGGGAGATGTATGAGTTCGAGAAGAAGCCCAAAAGAAGTTACGACATTGCGAACTCAGATCACTGTCAGCTGGACTTCCCAATTAATGAAATGCTGTTCATCACAGCTCAATACAAGATCAGTGAGAAATTCGATAATCCGGATGACTACACTCACATGAAAATTAGATATCATGCTGTTCTTGGAAAGAATCCTGATGAAGTCTGGTCCCTGATGAAGATCAAGAAGGTGCTTACCATAAAGAAGGATGTTCTGTTTGAAGACATGCTTCAAAATTTTCGATATTTTGTCATCAGGGTAGACAACAAACAATATGACTTCACTGTTGCTGATTTTCCATTGATGAACTGCAACGATCTCATTCAAGTAGTTCTTATTCTGAAGCACATGGAAGAGAACAAACTCAAAGGCTTAGAAACAGATGTTTTTAAGGTCAGATTCGCACATGTGAAGACTTATATCGACAACTACTTCGATTGTCTGGCACTTACTGATGAGGAGTTAGCGAATGTGCTAGGAAGAGAAGTGAATGTTCCATGGGAAGATACTTTGACACAATCAGCTCTGTCGAAGTATGTTGTGGGTGAAATTTGCCTTAAACCATTTGGCATGGTGTTTTCGGGAAGAGACACTAAAGGCAAACCGAAGAAGTTCTTGTTCAAAGCTTCAGAAATTGAAAGATACAATTCTTCGCAATATACGCACTTCATTGTACGTATGAACAATTGCAAGAAAAATAACGAAGGTGACAAGAAGGACTTGAAGAAGGTGATCTCCTGGTATGGAGAAGTGCGAAGAACGATTCACTCTGCAATTCAAAAGCTTTTAAGTTGAATTGTATCGACTGTTTACAAAGGGGGAGAATGTAGATGTTAGTTGTAAAAGTCGAATAGTGTGTCTTGTAATGATTCGCATTTTGTATGTTATTTTACTAAGTCAATTTTATATGCGAAGTGTAGCATGCGAAGTTTCAATGTATAGACTTAGTATATTTTTTGTAAGTTCCCTATAAATAGGGACTTAGGCTTGAAGTAGATAGAGGATATCGAAACACAATATCTCTCTTCAACTTACTTTGTAATCAGTCTTAATAAAATGAGATCTGATTAATATTTACTTCGTGTGTTCATCATTTTTCATTATTCAAATCTATTGTTTCGTATCTTAATTCTCTATAACAATTCTCATCAGTTTTCAGGGGGGGAATACAAGCAAACTATAACTGTTTTCGAATTATAACATTGTTATGTTTCAAATAATATCTGGCAAACTTATAAACACTTTAACCCCTTATGTATTATGCTGAGCATAAGGGACGATTTATCAACTACAACTAAATGGATTTTAGTTAAGAAAATAACCAAACTAATCAAATTATTATGGGAATAATTTGGGGTTCTTTATTTCTCGTTTTATCATGTACTGATATGTGTATAAAGTTATTAGATAAACTATGTCTGATTCAGTTTATCTCCGCATCATTTGAATGTATTGCCAGATAGTTTCATTGTATGTATCTATATTCACTGTATTATGTTTCATAATCTTTTGTATGTTTGATATCGTATGAGAACCTTGTGAATAGTTTAGTACTAGCTTGTGAGTTCGTCACTACCCTTTATGGATGAACAGTAAATCCTCCCCGGAAGTGTACCCAGAGTCTCCTGGAGGGAGAGCGAGGAATTTGTGAATAGATCTATTCGGGACTGACAATCCCACACCTTAACTGCTAGCTACAGTTAGGCGGGCACGCCTGGGGTGAAAATTCTGGATATCGTCCGACGTCTGACAAGCGTCAAGGAGGTCTCGTTGTTGTATTAGCATGGTTACCTGACTCACAATACGTATTAATATAAATTTATTCACGGCTTTGGTTTTGGATATATATCTAGTACGGGATGGTAATCCCATGGTTTTTGGTCTATAGGGTTCATATCTATTGCAGGATGTTATTCCTATGGTTAGAATCTATATCTAGTTCGGGATAGTGATCCCATGGTTTTATCAAACTATCTTATATCTAGTTCGGGATAGTAATCCCATGGTTTTATCAAACTATCTATTATCTAGTTCGGGATAGTAATCCCATGGTTTTATCAAAATATCTTATATCTAGTTCGGGATAGTAATCCCATGGTTTATAACAAACTATTATGTATCTAGTCCGGGATGGTAGTCCCATGGTTTTCATTCTATATTTTCAAGTATATCAAACTATCTTGTATCTAGTCCGGGATGATAGTCCCATGGTATTAAATCTATATGTAGTACGGGATGTTAGTCTCAAGGTTTTCAAACTATTTTCCATCTACAGTTCACGTATATTAAAGTATTTTATATCTAATTCGGGATAGAAATCCCAAGATTCTCAATATATAGTTTTGTGTATTAAACTATACTATGTGATATTAAATCAGTCTTGTAATTAGGAAAATATGGGATTTTCCTGGGGTAATGTGTAACGCGTAATTGAACTGTAATGAAGGATAACTCGACTGTTTTACATAAGAAAATATGGGATTTTCTTGGCTAACAAACCTTTTCGGAAAACTAAAGGAAACTGGTACATTTTCAGAAAACAAACATCTTATGAACTCACCAGCTTTATGCTGATTTTCAAACCGCTTGTATTCTCAGGTCCACGTTAGACAGGTACCCGACGATATCTTTTGGTGAAGACGGAGTGCTCAGAATACTCGTCTCTACTTTTTTTCATATGATATATGTATAATCCTTGTACAATTTACCTTTGAAACAAATGTAAACTTTCAAATATATGTAATGTAATGGTTGTTTACTGTGATTACTATGTACATTGGATTTGATACTCAACGTGGAGTCAACCCTGGAAATGTTTCCGCCTTTGGTTTTCGGGGTGTGACAGGGTCTTCATCCGATTTTGATGTTTTCTAGTCATATACACACTAGCATACAAGTCTAAGGTAGTTACAAATCACGGGGAAAGGACTAAGTAGCATTTAAGCCACATATTGGAGTTTACTCCCCAAGAAATTTCTTGGGCGGTAAACTCCCGAGTCTCACAGATTTGATATGTAATTGGTGTTTCTAAACACAATCTAAGCTATATAACATAACTAGATCGAAGTACTCACAATTTGGGATAAAAACCCGAAGATCCGTGAGAGAGAATTTTGGATTTTCTCTAATTGGAATTCAACTAATGAACCAATTTGGTTCAGTTTTCTATATATAGTCCTGGGATTTTTGGCAGAAAATATTTCTATTCTTGGAATGAACTCTAATATCCTAGAGTATTGGAATAACAGTGTTGCACAAAACCCTAGTGCATCCACTCTCCTAATATCTCCTTAAGTGTAAAATCCTAAAAACTGCCAAACCTATACTCGAAATATGAGTTTTCACTGTAACTGTTCTACTTCTATTGGCTTGATATGGTTTGTACAGAATGGAAATTTCGGGTTGTCACAGTGTCCAAATCTCTCAAACCAAGGCTCTGATACCAATTTGTAACAACCCAAATTTTACCAAGAAAATTTTTCGTTTTTACTTAATCAAATGCTTACATATTCCATAAGTTTTCAAATCATTTGTTTGCAATTCACATTCATTACATCAACATTGTGTTTTTATGAAATCATCAGAAAGTCCCGAAAACTTCCAAAAGAGAGGTAGAGTACACACCACGTCATCATGCCTTGCCTTTTCCCTTAGGCTCTGAAGTACCTGCAACAATCAACAACCTGTAAGCGAAATGCTTAGTGAGTTTCCCAGAGCATACCACACACAATCACATACCCTGATAGCCATAGAGCTACACACATAACATATAAACCATGCATACATAAAATCTATAATAGTGCCATGGGCTACCCCACATGGTCTTTACCTAGGACTGCCATGGGCTACCCCACATGGTCTTACATCTAGTGCCATGGGCTACCCCACATGGTCTTCACCTAGGACTGCTATGGGCTACCCCACATGTTCTTATATCCAATGTCACGGGCTCCCCCCGGGATTTTCATACAACATGCAATCACATAGCAAAACAAACACAGAGTATCTAGCACATCTACCATAATCATGTAATGGGCCGGCCTAGGTGCCTTAGACCCATAGGTATGGTGAGAAGACTCACCTGATACAAATGCCGAATTAATACTTTTTCAACTGGATATGCCCCACAAGCTACTCCAACTAACTACCTAAAATTGATACATAATAACCAGTCGTTAACCTTAAAGTCCGCCATGGTCCATTCAGTTAGGATCAAGTCAACAGTCCATGTTGACCTTAACTTGTCGAGTGCAACTAGTGACTCGTCGAGTTTCCCGGGATAACATCTCACCGAGTCATCGAGGTGACTTGCCGAGTTCATGCGGCCTTGACTGATAATCTAAGGTCCACTCGTCGAGTTTCATTGCTTGCCACTTGACACGTTTATGACCATCGAATCCATTGGGGAAACTCACTTGACTCGCTGAGTTGTTCCTTCAACTCGTCGAGTTCTAGGCAAACTTCATCCGACTCGCCGAGTTGTTCATCCAACTCGTCGAGTTCATAGCAATATTCATCGGGCTCGCCGAGTTGTTCATTTAACTCGTCGAGTCCATGCCTGTCTTCATATGACTCGCCGAGTTTCCCCCTGAGACTCGCCGAGTCCTATCAGTTCTCGAGCCATACAGACCCCTTGGAGCCATGCAATGCTTCCAAATTACAGATCTAGGCTCCCGGGGCATGCTTTTCACGTAAAGTTGCAAACTTTACGTACATGCAAGGCTTTAAGGCCCCAAAATATCAAATTTAAGCTTGGAATTGAGTCATACACTTGAGGGGAGGCTCATGCTAGGTTAAAAAGATAACTTTATGCATCTCAAAGTCAAAAGGAGTCCAGATCTGAAGTTACAACTTCAGATCTTGGCTTAAACACAAAAGCCCTTTCCTATAATCCATGCACAAAAGGGTTTTGGAAGGAATGAGTGAAGGAACAGCTTAATACCTTCAGAGGGTGCTCCATAGAGGTAAATCTTGAATCCCCACGAGTACTTTGCTTCTTCTAACTTGTTTCCATAAGTGCTTCCTTCACCAAATCTCTTCTTCAAGCTTAAACCACCAAGAAACACACTCAACCTTGAATCAGGGTTTTTGGGAGGAAAGGAACTATAAATGGAAGGCTAAAGGAGGCTTATGACCCCTTTAAATAGGGTGCAAGGCCCCGAAGTTTAGGGTTTCACTTGCCAACATCTACTCGTCGAGTCCCATAGCGAACTCGGCAAGTAGATCATTAAACTTCACGGGCAAACCCGCTACTACTCGACGAGTAGGGAGGCCAACTCGCCGAGTAGGTTCTAAAAGACAAACAAAAATATTAATATTAATACCTGAGGATCAGGGCGTTACATATTCTAATATAACCAAACAGGCCTCACCCACGGTTCTCACCCACTTTAGGGCTATACAAGCCTAAAACATCGTAACAACTCCAATAATCCTCGCTCCCAACAAGGAGGGGTCAGCCAACAGTAACTGACCGACTTGACCCATGTGTGTATCGTAATCCCCCTACAGTCCAACAACCAATCTTGCAATGGTCTATCCCATTCTGGTGAATGCTACAAATCCATCATAGACTTATAACTCTTTTACAACAACCTATCAACCTTATATATGCTACAGCTACCCCTAAGTCTTACAATAATTGCACAACGACATATCATCCTTGTGAATGCTACGGCTACCCGTAGTCTAAAAACACTCTCATAACATCCATGGTCCCAACCCATGGTCTGGCTCTCCATCTACCATACAAAACCATAATCAATCATGAATCGATGTCACACCCCCAAACCGGAACGACGGAAACGTTCGGGGGTAGAGGACGTCATGTACAGTATCACAACAATGCATAATAGTAATCAAATTAAAACAACCATTTTATTAACAAGGTTATAATTTTACATCCGTGTTCTAAACATTGTATACTGACACCAAAAGGTACAAGTTAAAAGACACGAGTCTATAGAGCTCCATCTTCTCATAAATCTGTGGATGTACCTGTCTATTTATTTCCTGAGAATACAAGTAGTTTTGAAAAGGTGTCAACAATTAAGTTGGTGAGTTCATAAGTATATTTGTAACTGAAATCTGTTTTCTTGTTCCTTGATAATGTAAAGACGTTTTTCCCAGAAAATCCTATATTTTATGTTGTAGTATGTTATAGGAAAAACGTGTGAATGTTACTATACTCTGAAGTAGTAAAATATAGTTTAGTTCACATAAAATCATGAAAAGTATGTTTTTTTAATTTAAATAGTATTATGTACTTGTACTAGTATGCAACCCATGTGTTTGTAATTGTCTAGTGTAACCAACTTTACTTTGTAACATATTGTATTATAGTTTTATTATTAAATAAAACTATGTGAAGTTCTTTACTTATTCATACACTATTCATTT
Source organism: Lactuca serriola (assembly GCF_051521515.1). Lineage (NCBI taxonomy): Eukaryota > Viridiplantae > Streptophyta > Magnoliopsida > Asterales > Asteraceae > Lactuca > Lactuca serriola. The sequence continues at coordinate 183,758,873 of NC_136411.1, read as the reverse complement.
TGTTCAATACCAACTTGTGAGTTATTATAACCATGCTTGATTACCTAAGATGGCTTGAACATGACGTTCTTCAGGTGTCGCAAATGTTATGACATTTGTCACCACAGGCCTACTGTCTTAGCTATTGCAAGCAGCTCTGGTGCGGGATTGTCGGTCCCGTATAGATCTATACACAAATCGCATGCTCTCCCTCCAGGAGACTATGGTTGTTATTTTAGGACTTGGTTGGTACTTAAAAAAGTACTTAAAGTGTGTCTCACAAATGATATATTGATGATTTCGCGTAGAATAATGAAAAGTTACTTTGTAATGAACACACTTTAAGTATGTAATGAAAAGTTACTTTGTAATGAACATACTGTAATGTACTTTGAATATGTAAAGTAATGCCTATGAACCATAAACTATACCCATTATTGTTTATATGTTTGTGTTTCACTAAAATGAAAACCTTTGTCAAATTTTGTAAAAGTCTGTAATACTGTTGTTTTATTGAAATCCACTGTTTCTTTTCATATGGTACTACAACAGTTTGTAAAAAAATGATGTTTCTGTTTAGCAAGTTTTGAAAATCATTTTATATTTACATAAATATAATATTTATATAATTGTGATTAAATGGACATTCAAATAAATAATTCTACCCCAAGCCCACAACCAAACAAGGATCGGGAAATGGGGTTAAATTACATATTTTAAATCTGTTGAATCCAAATTATTATATATATATATATATATATATATATATATATATATATATATATATATATATATATAATTTTGATAATGTAAACAATTTATAAATATTAAAACTTTTAGATATTAAGACATTTTTTATTGTGTTACACTTGTATTCCCCCCTAAAACAGTTAAAAATCATGAAAATGTAGGTGTATGAACTCACCTTTTGTGTGAGTTCTCGATTGATTGTGTAGATCTCTGGGTTAGAACTCTTGACAAAACCTATTCCTAATTTATATGAACAATATATTACTTATAAATTAGATAATCTAATGAAGTTTAAAGTGTTAAACAACACTTAATTATTGTAAAAAGACTTGCAATAATACTTAGAATAGTGTGTGGGTGTTTTTCGTGTTCTCCATGTTCTTCGTGTGTTCTTGAAGAAAGCTAGTGATTTTATGTGTTTTTGGCCCAATACTTGAAGATTGGAAGGTGTTTTTGCAATGAAAACAAGATCAATAGTTAATGCTTGTAAGATTCTAAGAAGAATCAAGTGATTTTCGTATGATGATCAAGAAAACAAGAGGCTTTGCATGTTCTTGAGAGGAGAGAGGTGTTTTCGGTTGGCTTCCTTAAGAGAGAAGTTGGAGATTTTGGATGTAATGTGTGAAAATGATAAGTGTTTTCGATTCCTACATGTATATAGGAGCATCAATTGTGGTTGTTTATAGTTCTCATTCGAGAACACAAACCGAGGAAGGGTTCTCGGTTGGGAACTCAAACCGAGGAGATGTGTTCTCGGTCAGGAACTCCTTCCAAGAAGATAAGTCTTATCTGCGATTAGAAGGGATAAGACCTGTGATATGTGGATACTTCTGTTTCATTTGATCCTCCCATTCCCAAGTGAATTCAGGTCCTCATTTTGCATTCCAGTGAACCTTCACTATCGGGATATGGCTTTGTTTAGTTCTCTTGACTTCCATATCAAGGATTTCTACTGGTTCTTCTACGAAGTTGAGGCTCTCATTTATCTCGATTTCATCGAGTGGGATAACAAGAGTCTCGTCGGACAAACACTTCTTGATATTAGAGAAATGAACAATGGGATGTATGTTAATGAGTTCATGCGGTAGATTGAGTTTGTAAGCTACTGTACCGATTCTAGCAAGGATGTCGAATGGTCTGATGTACCTTGGATTTAATTTGTCACGTTTTCTAAAGTGTATCATTCCTTTACAGAGTGAGACCTTTAACACAACGCGGTCACCAACCTGGAATTCCAAGGGTTTTCTTCGTTTATCCACATAACTTTTCTGTCTATCTCGAGAAGCTTTTAACCGTTCCCGGATTTGGACAATCTTTTCTGTGGTTTCACGAATTATCTCGGGACCGGTTAGAGTACTATCAAGTACTTGGTTCTTGGCTAGTTGCGTATCGCCCACTTCTGCCCAACACATAAGGGATCTGAAATTACGGCCATAGAGAACTTCAAATGGTACAACTTTGATGCTAGTGTGATATCTTTTGTTGTAGGAGAATTCAACAAGTAGTAAATGGGTATCCCAAGCTTTACCAAAATCTATCACACAATCCCTTAACATGTCTTCCATCATTTTAATTTTTCTCTTGCTTTTCCCATCAGTCTGAGGATGGTACGTTGTGCTCATGTCAAGATTTTTTCCCAATGACTTTTTCAAAGATTGCCAAAACCTCGAGGTAAATTGTAACAACCCGAAGTTGTCCATCGCCGAAACCCGTTCTACCCGTAAAACTCGCCGTTTATCAATTCGTTCCGATTTCGTTTTTGGGTTAAATTATTTAAACTTATATGATTTATTAATACTAATAAGCATCTAAACCCTTTAGGAACTCATGAAATTAGCCCAAAATGTTTATTTCAGAGACTTTAGAAACGTCCCCGCCGGGTTACGGAAACTTAATCGGGTGCGACCAAAAGTCCCGTTTAATGCCGGTATCGGGTAGAATTTCATCGTGTCCAAGTTTTGGGACCTATTTAAACGTGTTCAAGCTTTCATTTGAAGCTTTTGCTTCATCTCTCTACTCTCTCTCTAACCTCTCTCCTAAATTCAAGTTTAAGGGTCCAAATCTCAAATTTAAGGTTTCTAATCACCAAGGTACCTTCCCTAACTTGTTATACAACCCCTCTAGCCTTCAAATTCGAGTTTAAACCATGGATTGGGACCATTATCATGAGTTTACTGCCCTAGAACAGTCCTAGGCCATAAACTCATATAAATGGGGTTTTTGGAGCAACAAAACCCTTCCAAACCACAGTTAGACCATAGATATGGCTAGCTGACTTTATGGAGTAGACTTAGAATGCCTTAAACCATGATTTAGAGCCTTGTTCATGTGTTTACGGCCCTGGAGCATGCTTGGGCCGTAAACACATATAAATGGGGTTTTTATGCCCTTAAACTCTTCCAAAACACCAATAAGGCTTAGATACGACATGTAGAATTATGGATTTGGCCTTGGAACACCTTGAACATCAATTTAGAGGAGTAAACTTGAGTTTACTGCCCAACAACAAGCTTGGGCCATAAACTCATATTCTTGGGGAGTAAACTCCTCTAAATGTGTTAAGATGCCACTTAAACACACCTTAAGCCTTGGGATAAATTCTAGAAGTGACCACAAACAAGAATTGGACCTTAAAACATAATAAAACACCCATTTAGGGAGTTCACGACCATGAGGGGGTTCATGAGCCGTAAACTCCTAAAGTCATGCCAAAAGTCCCCCAAAAATTGATATAAGGCTTGGGAAAAATCATTGGAATCACATGTGATTGTTTAAGGACCAAAACTTTAAGGATTCGATGTGGGGGGGGGGGGAGTTTACGGCCGTAAACTCCATGTTTACTGCCGTGAACTCCTATAAATGGTATTTAAATAAGTCTAAATTCATCCTAATGCCCTAGATAATTTCCTAGCTAAATTATCCTTGTATTTTGAAGCCATTTTGCATCCAAAAGCACCCTCCATGAGTTCACGACCGTGAACTCATGTGGATGGGGTATTTAGGGCAGTAAACTCCTTAAGGAGTTTACTCTTGAAGAATAAACTCCATTCCCTAGTCATACAAGTCCTTAAATGCCACCCGGGTCCTTCCAAACACTTGTAATGGGGTGTTTCCGCAACTAGAAGCGTATGTACCTAAAAAATAAATTAATCAAGTCCTAATTAGATACAAATGTGTATCATTTCATAATCCATAGGAATCTTGTGCGTTCACGAATCCAGAACTGACGTTTAGGATCCAAACTGACGAGTTTCTCAACCGGTGAGTTCATACCCCTACCCTTTTTGATGCGGGCCCTAGTGTGGAGGATCGGGCCCTTGCGTTCCTAGAGGCCCACGATCGTTTGACTAAAGGGGCTTCACGAAAATGGCCATAACTTTGGCCACGAATCTCCGTTTTGGGCCTACGACCAGTCAAATCGAAGCTTGGAGCAAGGAGCACGTCTAGATAAGTCCCCGAAGGGGACTTACCCATTTTTGAGTCCATAAATCGCTTTCTAAATGGAGTTATGAGCAATTTTTGTTATTTTTCCTTAATTTTTGGGTTTTGTTTTTGGGTTTGTATTTGGCCCATGGACTTTTAGGGTTTCATTTTAATTTCTGCTTCTTATTTAACTGTTTTTGATGTAATTTGGATGGTCAATCATCAATTTTATGAACTTTCGATTTTCTCCCAAATTCTGTGTGTTAACCCAGATTTTGAAGCCAATCCCACGGTATCCGTAGAATCAACGTGGTTTTGAAGAGATTGTCCTGGCTATTCTTTTAGAATCAACAGGTTCATTCTTGGTTATCTTTGTGTTGTTTTTTTGCGCTGCATCACTTTTTCAAATGTTTTTCAAATGTTTTCAGGGGGGGGGGGGATACAAGCAAAAGTACAAGGAAATCTTGTACTTAAACTTATTTTAAGTTCAATGTTTCATTTTATGTATGTTTATAATTTCAAAATTTGTGTTTACTAATGGTTCGAATTGCAGGGTAAACAGTTAGACTAAAGTCAGATTTCTTTAAAAAGTGTTTTAAACTATATTACTTTATGTAAAAGAAATCATACTAATCATAACTAAGATTAATACTAAACGAATACGAATGCGAATACGAATATAACCAATAGGATAGTACGAATACGAATACGAATACGAATACAAATATAACCAATAGTATAGTATGAATACGAATACGAATGCGAATACGAATATAACCAATAGAATAGTACAAATACGAATATGAATACGAATACGAATATAACCAATAGTATAGTACGAATACGAATAGGAATATAACTATTAGGTTAGTACGAATATGAATGCGAATACGAATACGAATACGAATAGAATATGACTACGAATGCGAAATAACGCTTTTGGATGACACCAAGACTTCGGATATACAGTTAGTGTACGCCTTAAATGTCACCAGAGTTTCGAATTTAATACGAAAGTACGCCTCTGGACCTCTACTGAGTTTCAAATACATCCGCCTTAGAATGTCGCCAGAGATACGAAAATACAACTAATGTACTCTTTTGGAAATCATCAGAATAATCGAAAATACTGTAATGTACGTTTCTGGTGAATCCAAATATTCGAAAATACAACTAAGTTAGTAGATGATAGACATTCGAATGTAGGATAACTAAGAGTTTAGAATACTTAACTAATACTGCAAGTATGGTAATCATTAGTACTTCGAAATCAAACTTAAGAACCAACCTCAACACATAGGAAAATATGGGATTTTCCTGAAGTAACATAACAACTAGTAACGATATTAGAAACGAATAGATAACTCAACACATAGGAAAATATGGGATTTTCCTGAAGTAACATAACAACTAGTAACGAAATTAGAAACGAATAGAAAACACATCACCTAGGAAAATATGGGATTTTCCTTGGGTAGCATAGCCACTCATATACGAATAAAGTAACAAACGAATAACTAAACTATTAGAAAATAAGGGATTTTCTGGAATGACATAACAAACCGTTTTCGAATTTGTAACAAAAGATAACTAAACTGTTTTCATAAGAAAATATGGGATTTTCTTGAACAACAACTTTTTCAGAAAGCAAAGGAAACTCGTTCTTTTCAAAACTAAACCGCTTATGAACTCACCAGCTTTATGCTGATTTTCAAACTGCTTGTATTCTCAGGTCAGCGTTAGACAGGTACACCACCATCTTTTGGAGAAGACGGAGCGTTCCGAAGACTCGTCTTTGCTTTTGTTCATATGATATATGTATATAACACTTGTATAACCTTTCTTTCAAACAGATGTAAATAATATTATGTAATGTAATGTTTTGTGTTTACTGTTTTACTATGTGCATTGGATTTGATACTCAACGTGGAGTCAACCCCGGAAATGTTTCCGCCTTTGGTTTTCGGGGTATGACAGATTGGTATCAGAGCCCTTGTTTATAGTGAACTAGTATACCAAAGCTTACATGGTATAAGACTATAAACATTAAGGGGCCTAAGTGCTCTGAACTAAAAGTATACTCTACAAATATAAGTATTTTCTAAAGTATACAAGTATACCGAACCGTCGAAATCCGTAACTACAAGTAGAAGAAAATATAAGTAAATGGGTGTTGTATGCTGCGGTTAAACCTGGGCAGTTATGTAGGCGTGTCTAGGATCAATATAGCCTGGCCAACTATATTCATTCGAGACACGACCAACATGTGCTTGGGAGTGACTGTGGTACGCAGCATACCTAAAACATACCCAATAACCCAAACAACGAGCCGTCGTCGCAGCGAACCATGAAATACTATAGGAGTATTTCTCGAGCCGATCCATTGTAGAAGTCCTCATTCAAGCGTTGTTCCTTGATCATTCCTTTAGCGATAAATTATTTGCTTTGATAACTCCTTCCTGTTTTATCGCTTAATGTTATATCTGTCTTGATGAGATATCCCCTGATCCATATCTCTTGATTCAATTCAGAGGACTTATGATCCTCTCTTTCTTGATCTTTTTAGATCAAGATGCCTCCGAGGAAAAGACCCAACTCAAAGACCAACAACCCTCCACCGCCACCACCTCCTCTTCAAATCGATCTGGAAACACTTCAGGCAGCCATTACTGCCATAATATCAGCCATCCTGCCTCAACTAAACCCCAGTGGTTCAGGGGGTGGTTCCCAAACCCAAAACCCGGAAGGTAATCAGGGACACCGGAAGGAGTGTTCCTATAAAGACTTTATGAACGCAAAACCCACATTCTTCGATGGCATAGGGGGTGTCATTTCTCTAACTCGGTGGTTAGAGAAAATCGAATTTTATCTTCGAGATTTATGCTTGTTCGGAATCCGACAAGGTAAAATTTGCCGCCTGTACGCTCATCGATAAAGCTTTGACTTGGTGGAACGGCCGAGTCAAATCCTTGACTCTACCTGTAGCCAATGCTATGGGATGGGAAGTTATGAAGGAACTTCTGCGGGCAGAGTATTGCCCTCGGGGTGAAATCCAGAAGCTGGAGCATGAACTTTGGAACCTGAAGATGAAAGGTTCTGATATCGCCGCTTACACATCCAGATTTGATGACTTAGCACTACTTTGTCCGGGGTTAGTTACCCCGGAGAGCAAAAAGATTGAGAGGTTCATCTGGGGATTAACCCAGCCAACAAAAAGGAACGTTATAGCGGCAAAGCCAGATACCTATGACAGCGCCAAATGTCTAGCGCAAACCCTGATCGATCACAATGATGACCAAGAATAAGCATACACCACTCCCGAGCCAACAGAAAAGAGTGGCGAGAAAAGAAAGTTTTGGAAAAAGAAGAAGAAGAGTCAGTCTTCCACAGAACCCTCAAAGAAACAGCAGATACTGGCAGTCCACGCTGCCACTACCCCTGTCGCTGTATCTGTTCTACGTTCCTCAGCTCAAGCACCTATCACCGGATATGCCGGTATCCTCCCATGGTGTAACCGATGTAGCTACCACCATCGCATCCCTGGCCCTTGTCGTGCAAAGTTTTGTAAAAGATGTGGCCAGGAAGGTCACCTCGCGCGAAGCTGCAAAACCCCAACCCAACCAACTAGTCAAGCTTCCGGAGCTGGTATCAGTCAAACCTGCTACAGTTGAGGAGAGGTCGGGCATTATAAACGAAACTGTCCTAAGACAGTAACATTTGGCAACATCGGGAGAGTCCAGACTATGGGACAAGAAAGGACGGCCGCCAACCCCACCGTTGCCACAGGTATATTGTTTCTCGATGAATCTTGTGCCCGTGATCCTTTTCAATTCTAATGCTGAAAGAATTTTCTAACCATTCGTTCAAATATCTTTCTAAACTAAATCCTTCATTAGTAATCGAAACGTGTACCGTCGAGACGACCAACCAGTGAGAAAGAGAACGTTAATGTCATACCCTTAGTTCTTATCCTCAATTCGGATGATTATTCCTTTCCATTCGATCTAATGGTAAACTTTTCGTGAAAAGCTTTGATTCGATCATTGGCATGTAATGACTGAGTCTCATTCATGCTGTTATTCTTGTTTTCCAAAGGGCCGTCCGTCTGAATCTTTCTTCTGACCCGACTCTCATGATTCTCGGCATCAAACCTAAATCCAACCTTCGCATCTTCGTGTATCAAAGCTTAGAAAGTTTCCCATGCATTCCTCGTCCGTGTGATATTCGGGAAATGAAAAGTTTGCAACTCTTTCCCCAATGGGTTTCCCGAAAATTCTCGAGAATTCCTTCCGAACGTCTCGTCAAGTCTCATATCGACCTAATCCCTGGAACTGCTTCGTAGCCGGACCTCCGGGAGGATGATGTATCCAATACAGCGACTAGGACATGATCACCACGAGTTCGTAGTGGTGCCCTTCGGTCAAACCATTTTCCTTGGTTATGTGGATAAGCAAAGCAGCTATATCCGTGATCCTTCCAAAAGCTAAGACAATAGGGAACAAATCGGCACCAGAGATACCTATAGAAACCTGTAACTTAGTAACATTAGACCCTTCGCGATCCTCGTAGGATCGATTCCATAACCTTCAAACTTCGGCTACCCTTAGAACTTAGTAACATTCCTCTGGTACTTCACGTCTCAGTCCTTAAGAAGTATCTACCCAACGAAACCAAAACGCGTCCCGATATTGAGGGTTCGCTGGAACGTCAAGCGGAGACCCGATTCCAATAGGAAGCGTGAAAACTCGGAGCAGCAAATACATCCGTATCTCATTCCAATTCATGTTCGATATCTTAATCTTTGAATTTCGGGACGAAATTCTCTCTAACGGGGAGATAATGTAACAACCCGAAGTTGTCCATCGCCGAAACCCGTTCTACCCGTAAAACTCGCCGTTTATCAATTCATTCCGATTTCGTTTTTGGGTTAAATTATTTAAACTTATATCATTTATTAATACTAATGAGTGTCTAAACCCTTTAGGAACTCATGAAATTAGCCCAAAATGTTTATTTCAGAGACTTTAGAAACGTCCCCGCCGGGTTACGGAAACTTAATCGGGTGCGACCAAATGCCCCGTTTAATGCCGGTATTGGGTAGAATTTCATCGTGTCCAAGTTTTGGGACCTATTTAAACGTGTTCAATCTTTCATTTGAAGCTTTTGCTTAATCTCTCTACTCTCTCTCTAACCTCTCTTCGAAATTCAAGTTTAAGGGTCCAAGTCTCAAATTTAAGGCTTCTAATCACCAAGGTACCTTCCCTAACTTGTTATACAACTCCTCTAGCCTTCAAATTCGAGTTTAAACCATGGATTAGGACTATTATCATGAGTTTACGGCCCTAGAACAGTCCTAGGCCGTAAACTCATATAAATGGGGTTTTTGGAGCAACAAAACCCTTCCAAACCACAATTAGACCTTAGATATGGCTAGATGACTTTATGGAATGGACTTAGAATGCCTTAAACCATGATTTAGAGCCTTTTTCATGTGTTTACGGCCCTGGAGCATGCTTGGGCCGTAAACACATATAAATGGGGTTTTTATGCCCTTAAACTCTTCCAAAACACCAATAAGGCTTAGATACGACTTATAGAATTATGGATTTGGCCTTGGAACACCTTGAACATCAATTTAGAGGAGTAAACTTGAGTTTACTGCCCAACAACAAGCTTGGGCCATAAATTCATATTCTTGGGGAGTAAAATCCTCTAAATGTGTTAAGATGCCACTTAAACACACCTTAAGCCTTGGGATAAATTCTAGAAGTGACCACAAACAAGAATTGGACCTTAAAACATAATAAAACACCCATTTAGGGAGTTCACAGCCATGAGGGGGTTCATGGGCCGTAAACTCCTAAATTCATGCCAAAAGTCCCCCAAAAATTGATATAAGGCTTGGGAAAAATCATTGGAATCACATGTGATTGTTTAAGGAACAAAACTTTAAGGATTCGATGTGAGGGGGGGGGGGGGGGATTTTACGGCTGTAAAATCCATGTTTACTACCGTAAACTCCAATAAATGGTATTTAAATAAGTCTAAATTCATCCTAATGCCCTAGATAAATTCCTAGCTAAATTATCCTTGTATTTTGAAGCCATTTTGCATCCAAAAGCACCCTCCATGAGTAGACTCCATTCCCTAGTCATACAAGTCCTTAAATGCCACCCGGGTCCTTCCAAACACTTGTAATGGGATGTTTCCGCAACTAGAAGCATATGCCCCTAACAAGTAAATTAATCAAGTCCTAATTAGATACAAATGTTTATCATTTCATAATCCATAGGAATCTTGTGCGTTCGCGAATCCAGAACTGACGTTTAGGATCCAAACTGACGAGTTTCTTAACCGGTGAGTTCATACCCCTACCCTTTTTCAAATGTTTTCAGGGGGGGGGGATACAAGAAAAAGTACAAGGAAATCTTGTACTTAAACTTATTTTCAGTTCAATGTTTCATTTTATGTATGTTTCTAATTTCAAAATTTGTGTTTACTAATGGTTCGAATTGCAGGGTAAACAGTTAGACTAAAGTCAGATTTCTTTAAAAAGTGTTTTAAACTATATTACTTTATGTAAAAGAAATCATACTAATCATAACTAAGATTAATACTAAACGAATACGAATGCGAATACGAATATAACCAATAGGATAGTACGAATACGAATACGAATACAAATACAAATATAACCAATAGTATAGTACGAATACGAATACGAATGCGAATACGAATATGAATACGAATACGAATATAACCAATAGTATAGTACGAATAAGAATACGAATATAACTATTAGGTTAGTATGAATACGAATGCGAATACAAATATAACTAATAGGATAGAACGGATACGAATACGAATAGAAATAGGACTACGAATGCGAAATAATGCCTTTGGATGACACCAAGACTTTGAATATACAGTTAGTGTACGCCTTGAATGTCACCAGAGTTTCGAATTTAATACGAAAGTACGCCTTTGGACCTCTACTGAGTTTCGAATATATCCGCCTTAGAATGTCGCCAGAGATACGAAAATACAATTAATGTACTCTTTTGGAAATCATCAGAATAATCGAAAATACTGTAATGTACGTTTCTGGTGAATCCGAATATTCGAAAATACAACTAAGTTAGTAGATGATAGACATTCTAATGTAGGATAACTAAGAGTTTAGAATACTTAACTAATACTGCAAGTATGGTAATCATTAGTACTTCGAAATCAAACTTAAGAACCAACCTCAACACATAGGAAAATATGGGATTTTCCTGAAGTAACATAACAACTAGTAACGAGATTAAAAACAAATTGTTGGGCTGAAAAGAGTTTTGATGTTGCGTCTTTTGGGCTCGTTAGATTAGCCTTATATTCTCCGGTTTGGGCCTGTCCAACCGAGAGCCTTTTATGTATTGTATATAAGTTAATGCTTGCATGCATATTAGGTTAAGATTCAAGAGATTATCGATATAGCGATAGATCAAGAGTACAATATTTTCAAGTAATCGTTCTTGTAATCTTCCAATCCTTTACAGTTGATGTTCTTAATCGAGCTCTTCTAAGGATTTTATTTAATCATTCGACTCGTTTGATTCAAGCTGTTTGTTCTTATTATTGCGTTTTTACTGTTTTAAATTCATACACTTGTTCAAGATCTAATCGATCTTCTTAGATTAAAAGTTGTTTTAATCCCATCAATTGGTATCAAAGCGGGAGGCTGTGTAATCGATACACATCTTTTCTGTGAAAAAGATTTCCATTAGGGTTTTCCGCAATCATCGATATTTATTGAGCCGTCATCTTAATTGACGTATCTTAGTATTTATTGTTTTGCCCTAATCTGCTTTATTACAAGTCTGATCTTTGAACAAGTTTTTAGGATCATTATGGACGCAACGCAATCAAACCCTATTAATATTTCCAACAGCATCGGTTCGACGACAAAGATTCCAATCTTGTACACCCATGACTATGAAGTATGGGCGCATCATTTCGAAGATTACGTGATTGGATCGGAGGACAATGGTTTTCTCATATGGGAAGCCATCATCAGTGGACCGTTTTCTCATTCTACGACATCCAGAATCATTAAGACGCAAAAAGAGTACAATGATCTGCTCAAGGACGTGACGAATATCGCGCAAGATGAAAAAGACAAACTCCAGTGCAATATTAAGGCACTTAGGTTGATCAGATTCGCCCTTCAGTCCGACACATTCAGGCTTGTCAGCTCATGCACTACGGCGAAGGAAGTGTGGGATAGACTTCGCGAACTGTATTCCACAGACGAAGATCTTGAACATTCCATCCAAACCTTGCTTCTATCTGAATTTGGTGAATTCAGGCAAGGGGCCGAAGAAACAGTGACCCAGACGTTTGATCGCTTCAATCATCTTCTCAGCAAGATGATCAAACACGATATTGAAAGGAAGCTCATCGAACAAAAGGTTACTTTCTTGAACGGACTGCGATCTGAATGGAGAGCAGTTGTTTCCACAGTCAAAGCCCATGAACAGTTTAAATCATATTCTTTGGCGAAACTGGTGGGTATTCTAAAGTCCCAAGAGAAGATTGTGGTTCAAGAGAAGAATGTTGTCTCCAGTCTTGGTTCGTTGGCCCTCCTATCCAAAAGTAAAGCCGTGATGGAGGATTAAGAGCTCAACTTGGAAGAATATGACCTCTCAACTGAGGATTATGCCATGATGGTATCCAATCCTAAGAGGTTCATAAAGAAGAGATTCCCCAGCAACAAAAACTGAAACTGGCAGGGGAGTTACAGCTCAGAAAAAGCAAACAATGAACCGAAAGCTGAGGAGCCCAAAAAGGAACCGAAAGCAGATGGCGATTCGGAGTAAGCTGTTTCTATTGTGGTGGCAAGAACCACTACGCTAAGGACTGTGTTCTTAAGAAGATGGCTGAAAAGGACAATGGAAATGATGAGGAAGCTGTGTTGCAGAAGAGATTGGATGAGTTGAGAAAGAAGAAGTCTACCGCTAACCCTTCTATTAATGCTCTTATTGTGCAGGGTTCGGTCAATGACGATGAGTTCGGTAGCACTGAAGTCTGGTCTACTGACTCAGAACACGAAGAAGTGAGGAAGCCTACTCATGGAAAGGCATATGTGGCTAAGGAGGAAAGCAGTGGTGGAAAATGCTTCATGGTGACTGAAGTGTCTCAAATGAGGGGATACAACACCGATGGAGGAAGCAATGGACCGAAGGTGCAGGAGGATATGTGCTTTACGGCCAAACCACTCAGCCAGCAGTTCAATGAACTCGATGAACTGATAAAGAAGGTACAATCTGCTTTTATTTCATCTAAAGTACCACCATCCTCTTACGAGAAAGAACTAAAAAATATTAATACAAGAATTTCTCATTTAGATAGTAGCCTAACTCAAACTCGAGTCACCAATTCTAACCTGACTGATCAATTAAGCAGGGCGGCGTCGAAGAGTGAGGAGCGGCGAATGTGGATTGAGTTAAAAGAGTCGGAATTAATTAAAGTTAAAGACGAAAACATTTATTTGCAGAGAGACAATTTGAAATTGTTAAAACAACGAAATGTTTTTTGTTTAATAGCTAAACGTTTATATTCCAATATTACTCAACTTCACTTGGATTGTGAGATAGGTCAAAAGATCCATCGCATGATTTTGCCCTTTCTAGAATTTAAGGAGGATGAAATCGATGCCGAAGCCTACAATTGTGAGAGTGTGATATCGTCTGATGATGTCAATCCGACCTATATGTATGGACTGGACAAAATTGAGTCCTTCATTAAGTCCAAAGACCACAAGGACATGCTCAAAAACCTTTTGGACGAAAATGACCGACTTAAACTGAGAACCGAAACCATGCAAAAATTTGACTCTCTAAACGCCAACGTAAGCTCAGAAAACAAAATCGATGTTGAAAATGCATCTGAGCTTAACGAGGACGAAAACATGAGTGAAATTTCTGTGGAGGATACGGTTGACTGCTCAGAGTTTGTTAAAAGCGAAACTGAAAACCACAAAAATCTTATTTCTGAAAATTCTGTGGAATTCACTAGATTGTCCCAACAAAAGTCCCCGAAATTAGTAGAAAAAGCTGTTGTGTATCAAAAGGTCAGGACCACTCCAAATCAGGTATACAAGGTAACTGGAGTAACCAAACATCAAACAGCTGAACTCACAGCTATTGTTAACGAAGACAATGCTGATGGCTGTGATGAGTATTTCTGGGAAGCTCCTATTGATAATGGAAACGAAACCGTCGGCCTGTCTGAAAGAACCTCCTGGATGAAGAAAGGGAGGTACATACCTGAACCCTTGAACAAGCCTGATAGTTTCAGTGAACCAAGTACAAGTGGTACCAAAGAAATTCCTCAAGAGGATGATCGTTTAGCAAAAGAAGACATTCCTTCAACACCTACAGCTCGAAGCGAAACTTCATCAGATACTCCTTCCACTTCCTCAGGGCAAACTGAATCTTCTTTAGATATTCCATCTGTTCCCTCTGCTCAAAGGAAAACTCCTGAAGGTCAAAAGGAATCAGTCAAAGTGACAGCAAAAACAAGAGCGAACGTTCATCATCAGCCTAAGCAGATGAGGGATAAGAAGATAGAGAGGAACCAAAGATACATGAAAAATCTTTCTGAAAGGAAACAATTCTGGCACTCCCAGAACGCATACTATACACACAAGGACAAGAATCTGAAGTATGAAAACAATCCTGTACGAAAGCCTGAAAGTTCCTCCAACCGAAAGCCAAGATTCGGTTCACAAGAAAATACCAACCGAAAGCTAAGGTTCGGTTCGCAAGAAGATACCAACCGAAAGCCAAGGTTCGGTTCACAAGAAAATACCAACCGAAAGCCAAGGTTCGGTTCGCAAGAAGATACCAACCGAAAGTCAAGGTTCGGTTCTGAAAAGGATTTCAACCAAAACAAAAGGTTCGGTTCCAAGAACAACTCCAACCGAACGCAGAGGTTCGAATCTGAAGTCAAAAGAGAACAAGACTCGAAGGTCCGCCCCTCTAATGATCAAAAGCAAAAAGGTCACCTAAAGTCATCAGCCAGGAAGTCTTCCCCATCCAACTCCTCTCGTTCTAATTCTTCTCGTTCTTCTACTTTCACTCATTCATCTCCATCTAGTTCCAAAACTAATCCCGCTTGCCCTCAAAAACCTCATTCTTCAGCTGAACAGAAGGGAAAGCAAAAGGTCAATGAATCCAAAACTGAGTTCAAAACGAACAAACCCAATCTTAACAAAATAAAAGTCTACACCATTAAAAAGAAATATGAAACAACTCTAATTAAAAGAACATATCTAGTTGACATCTCTCTTACTATTCCCGTTCCCATGAAAATCTCACATGGACCCAAGAAACTTTGGGTTCCTAAATCTGCTTAATTTTTGCAGGTTATAAGTGACGAGCAGTTTGACGAAGAATGGTACATCGACAGTGGCTGCTCGCGTCACATGACAGGGAGGAAAGAGGAGCTCAAGGAATACAGATCTCTTGCAAATGGTGGCAACGTTAAGTTTGGAAATAACTCTTTCGGCACCATAAAGGGATATGGGATGATAACGAATGGTGATTTTACCATAAGGAAGGTGGCCTATGTGGAAGGACTTCAACACAACCTCATCAGTGTATCTCAGCTTGTTGGAGGTACAGGTCTCAAAGTTTCATTCGATGATGAAGGTTCTGAAATCATAGAGAAAAAGACAAAGAAAGTGATTCTGAAGTCAGAGCGAAAGGGTGAAATGTTTCCTCTGAACATGAAACCCATCAAAGGAAACCCAGCCATATGTCTGCTATCAAAAGCTCAATCTGACGAAAGCTGGTTGTGGCACCGAAGACTCTCACATGTCAATTTCAAAGACATCAACCGACTTGTCACTGGAGGTCACGTTAGGGGTCTTCCATTGCTCAAGTTTGACAGAGAGCATTTGTGTGCTGCATGCGAAATGGGAAAGCAGAGTCGTCAAAGTCACCCATCCATAATTAACACAAAAGTTGTTGAACCACTCGAATTGCTTCATATCGATTTGTGTGGTCCTTCATCTATTGAAAGCATCGGTGGTAGCAAGTACATTCTTGTTATCGTTGATGACTTCTCTCGGTTTACATGGGTGTTCTTTCTAAAGCTCAAATCTGAAGCGACTCAAAAGCTGAAAGTGTTTATCAAGCAAATTGAAGTCCAGCTCAAGAAGGTCGTTCGAAACATCAGGAGCGACAATGGTCTCGAATTCAAGAACAGGGAGTTTGAAGAGTTTCTTGCAGAGAAGGGAATTAGTCATAATTTCTCAGCTCCCTACACACCCCAGCAGAACGGGATTGTCGAAAGACGAAACCGATCTCTGTGTGAAGCTGCCCGAACTATGTTAAGTTTCGCTTCTTTACCTCTTTATTTTTGGGCTGACGCTATTTCTGCTGCTTGTTATACACAAAACAGGTCCTATCTCAACAAGCGATTCACGCTCACACCATATGAGATATTAAACAACAGAAAGCCCAATGTGAAATTTTTCCACGTTTTTGGCTCAAGGTGTTTCATCTTTAACTCTAAAGAACACCGCAACAAGTTTGACGTCAAAGCTGACGAGGGAATCTTTCTGGGTTACTCACTCACATCCAAGGCGTACAGGGTCCTAAACAAACGATCAAGAAGGATTGAAGAGACATACTATGTGACCTTCGACGATAACTACGTCAAGAAGCTACAGGCCATAGATGACACTGCCGGGGAAATATTTCCTCAAACTGGCCAAGTCACAGTCTCAATCGCCAATCTGTACGAGAAATTTCTGGAACTCTTTGACGAACCGGAAAAAGCTTCTCTCTCCGAAGCAGGTGCAGCTGACAACAAAATAGATCATATGAAGCAAATTGTCGAAGATGCTGCAAGAAGAATGCATGAAGGAGAATTGCCCACTGATGAATCTCCAACCAACACTGCTTCTGTCGAGGGGGAGCCAAGTTCTCATGTCGAGGGGGAGCCAAGCTCACAAGTCCAGGGAGAGCAAAGCTCTACCACTTCACCCGAAGGTCCTTCACCAACCGAAGGTACCTCTCCAACCGAAGGTGCCCCTCCAAACGAAGGTGCTTCAATGCCTGAAACTCCAGCACCACAAGAAACCCCTGAAACTCATGTTTCTCAAGACTCATCAATTGAGGGGGAGCATGATGATATGACGCTTGATGACGATAGCCAATCTGAGCCCGAAGAGATGATCAACGCTGAACTAGATCCAACCTTCGATCTGAATTACCCTCCTCTTACAAAATGGACCAGAGATCATCCTATCTCTCAAGTAGTTGGTGATGTATTTGAAAAGGTTCTGACCCGATCTCAACTGAAGGCAAAACATACATCTTTATTCTCAAAGGTAGAGTTTTGTATGTTTAACTCATTCATATCAAAAGTTGAACCGAAGACAGTGAACACTGCCCTCGATCACTCTGATTGGGTTCAAGCAATGCAAGACAAACTGAACGAGTTCGAAAGGAACAAAGTCTGGCGCCTCATTCCAACTCCTCCGGATGCTTCAGTTGTTGGTCTTAAATGGGTTTTCAGAAACAAAATGGACAAGGAAGGTAATGTCATAAGGAACAAGGCTCGTCTGGTTGTCAAGGGATACTGTCAGGAGGAAGGGATAGATTACGAAGAGACGTTCGCTCCAGTAGCTAGGCTAGAATCGGTTAGAATATTTCTGGCCTATGTTGCTCACAAAAACTTTGAGGTCTTTCAAATGGACGTCAAGTGTGCATTTCTCAATGGAGAACTTGAAGAAACTGTGTATGTGGAGCAACCTCCTGGGTTCGTGAACGAAAAGTATCCAAATCATTGCTATATTCTGGATAAAGCTGTGTACGGCCTCAAACAAGCTCCGAGAGCCTGGTATGAAACGCTTACAAAATTTTTAAAGATGTTCAAATTCAAACAAGGTTCGGTTGACCCAACCTTCTTTCGCAAAAAGGAAGGTAACCACCTTATGATAGTTCAAATTTATGTCGATGACATCATCTTTGGCTCTACGAATCCCAGCTTAACAGCTGAATTCAGAAAGTTGATGGAGACTAAGTTTGAAATGAGCTCAATGGGTCCTATTAATTTTTTCCTTGGTTTAAATATAAGAGAGGGACCCGAAGGCATCTTTATCAATCAGGAAGCTTACACAAAGACTCTCCTAGCAAAGTTTGGCATGATGGGAGACTCAAAAGTCAAAGTCCCAATGGCATTCGGCACCAAGCTTACCCCTTCTCTAGACAAACCGGCTGTCGACATCATGCTCTATCGTCAAATGATAGGCTCACTGATGTATCTAACTGCTAGCAGGCCTGATATCACGTTTTCTGTGTGTTATTGTGCTCGATTTCAGGCTAACCCACGCGAACCTCACATGCTGGCAGTGAAGAACATCCTACGCTATCTCAAGCGAACTGCCTCCTTAGGTCTATGGTATCCATCCAATTCAGGCTTCTTCGTTCAGGCCTATTTTGATGCTGACCTTGGAGGATGTGGACTCGACCGCAAAAGCACAACTGGTGGCTGTCAATTTCTTGATGGGAAGTTGGTCAGCTGGCAATCCAAGAAACAAACATGTGTGTCGCTGTCTACTGCTGAAGCGGAATACATTGCCGCTGCATCCTGCACATCGCAAGTGATTTGGATCCAGAGTCAACTTCGAGACTATGGACTCAATATGAAGAAGATCCCACTATATTGTGACTCTGAAAGTGCAATTAGGATCTGTCATAACCCAGTGCAACACTCTAAAACCAAACACATAGCACTGAGGTATCACTTCATCAAAGATCATGTGGAAGATGGAAATGTCGAAGTTCACTTCGTAAGAACCACTGATCAACTGGCTGATGTCTTTACCAAAGCTCTTCCTGAAGCATCATTCAATAAAATATTGCAAGGGCTAGGTATGATGGAATCAGCGTCAGTACCTCACACTACCTCTCAAACTCAACCGTAAGAAGCGAAACCAACCGAACGTTCGGGTTTGGTTCACCCATTTCACTCGCTCATTACTTCAAAGGTAGTTTTTCTGTGTTGTATATTTCTTGTTAAAAATTTGTTTTTCTTTATGTAAAAAGTTTTTTTTTATATTGCATATCTAAACTCCTTGGTTTCTTAAAAATTTTCAAGAACCGAAACTAACCGAAGGTTCGGGTTCGGTTTTTCAAAATTTTCAAGAACCGAAACCAACCGAAGGTTCGGGTTCAGTTTTTCAAAATTTTCCTGAACCGAAACCAACCGAAGATTCGGGTTCGGTTTTTCAACTTTTTCCAACCGAAACCAACCGAACGTTCGGGTTCGGTTTTTCATTTTTTTTTCCCCGAGTTTTTTTTAGGTCTTATTTTTATTTTCACTCTTAATTTTTTATTTTTATTTATTACTGTTTTATTTTTTTTTGAATTTCAAAAACTGCAAAAATATTTTATTTAGTTGTGTGCTCATTCGTTTATGGGGATCTATTTGATGACTTACTTAAGTGTCCCTAGAAGCATGCTGCTGTATGTGTCCCAAGCCTCATAAGATTTTGAATAATAGCCTTCATGACCTGGTATACACAAACCTTGTCTTCCCAATAAGGCTAACTCATTTATTCTAATCGTGAGCTACCTCACTCTTTTCTCACATGAGTTCAGAGTCTCCTGCTTGGTCCTTTTGTTCGCAGCAAAGGTACTATGTCTTCTTTCACCATCCATATTACACTTCTCCATAACATTCGTTTCATCACTGTAACCCTTGAGACTCTCAGAAACTACCACTGAGGTTTATGGTTACACAACATCTGTGTTTATGATCTTAGCTTCGTGTCACTACGAGCTGAGTGAAACCCAAAATTCAACACCAACGAATTGACGGTGACCAATTAACTTGATCAAGTTTTCACCAATGAATTGACGAATGTACCTTCATGAAATCTCCATTTTTTTTTGCGTGATTCCAATGAAAATGTTACACACCATAACATTTCTTCCCATGGGATCCAGTTTTAAATTTTTATCTGAGATTTCATATTTATCCAACCCACTACAAAATCAACTCAAACCTACTTGTTCAACAGACTACACTGGTCTCACAAGTACTTTGTTCACATTCGTTCTTATATCAAGAATTGCATTGTTGAATCAAAGCGAAACCACCATTACTTAGCCTAATTAAAAGAAGCCTTTCAACATTTCTTAATAAATGTTTGATCGTACTTCAACGGGATTCCATATTAACACTTTGAGGTTCTTCTAGACCTTGAAGGAAGAGATTCGTGCCCGGGATCATCAGTTTCGTGTCATTATTGACATCACAGATTATCCTAAAAAAAGTTGGTTTATTTCTTTTTTTCTTTTACACTCTTTGCACGAAAATCCAAGATTTTCCAAAATTCCGTTACTAATTATTTTACAGGCTGGATATTTACTGGATGGTTACAAATGAAGTTGTGGTCAAAAATTAGACACGTGGATCATTAATTGGAAACAGCTGTTTAAAAGGGGATAAGACAAAAAGTTGTTGACTCGGCGGAAGTTAAAAGGATAGAAATTCAAACGACGGTAAAAAGGAGGGCGCGTGAATTGGAAACGGCCGCGCTTTTTCTGACACTTGAGGACGCGTGAATTGGGATTTTCCTTGGGTAGCATAACCACTCATATACGAATAAAGTAACAAACAAATAACTAAACTATTAGAAAATAAGGGATTTTCTGAATGACATAACAAACCGTCTTTGAATTTTTAACAAAAGATAACTAAACTGTTTTCATAAGAAAATATGGGATTTTCTTGAACAACAACTTTTTCAGAAAGCAAAGGAAACTCGTTCTTTTCAAAACTAAACCGCTTATGAACTCACCAGCTTTATGCTGATTTTCAAACTGCTTGTATTCTCAGGTCAGCGTTAGACAAGTACACCACCATCTTTTGGAGAAGAAGGAGCGTTCTGAAGACTCGTCTTTGCTTTTGTTCATATGATATATGTATATAACACTTGTATAACCTTTCTTTCAAACAGATGTAAATAATATTATGTAATGTAATGTTTTGTGTTTACTGTTTTACTATGTGCATTGGATTTGATACTCAACGTGGAGTCAACCCCGGAAATGTTTTGCGCCTTTGGTTTTCGGGGTGTGACATAAATCTAGTATCTCGGTCAGAGATAATAGATATTGATACACCATGCAATTGTACTATATCCTTAATGTACGTCCTTGTTAACTTCTCCATTTTATGATTTTCTTTTATTGGCAGGAAGTGTGCGGATTTGGTTAATCTATCGATAATAACCCAAATGGTATCATTACCATCCGTTGTCCTGGGTAACTTGGTTATGGAATCCATTATAATCTGCTCCCACTTCCACTTAGGTATTTCTGGTTGTTGAAGTAAACATGAGGGCTTTTTATATTCTACTTTGACTTTGGCACAAGTTAGACACTTGCCCACAAAATTAGCTATAGCTGCTTTCATGTTTAGCCACCAATAGAGTTTCTTAAGGTCCAGATACATCATGTCTGAACCTGGGTGAACGGAGTATCGAGTTTTATGGGCTTCGTTCATGACAACATCTCTGTAGCCACCAAACTTCGGTGTACAAATTCAATTCATGAAATAACGAACTCTGTCACCCTTGGTTTCCAAGATCTTTTCCATTCCCCTTAAGGCTTCACCCATCGTGTTCTCAAGTTTCAAGGCTTCCAGCTGAGCATCCTTGATCTGAGTGGATAGGTGGGAATGATAGTAATAGTCAGAGACTTTACTCGGCGGCCCGAGTACTATTTCCGACTAAGGGCATCTGCTACCACATTGGCCTTGTCGCGGTGATAACGAATCTCACATTCGTAATCATTGAGTAGCTCTAACCATCATCGTTGTCTCATGTTAAGTTCTTTCTTATCAAAGATGTGTCAGAGGCTTTTATGATCAGTAAAGACTGTGCATTTCGTACCATACAGGTAATTCCTCCAGATTTTTAGAGCAAAACCCACTGCTCCCAGTTCGAGGTCTTGTGTGGTATAATTAACTTCGTGGTTATTAAGTTCTCTCGAGGCATAGGATATAACCTTTCATCACTGCATAAGAATGCAGCCTAGCCCTTGCTTGGACGCATCACAATCAACTACAAAATCTTCCGTCCCTTCTAGGAGGGACAAGATCGGTGCGCTGCAAAGGGCTTGCTTTAGTGTTTGGAAAGCAGTTTCTGGTTTCACCTCCCAGTTGAATGTCAAACTTTTCTAGGTCAAGGTGCTGAGTGGCTTTGCGATCTTTGGATGAATCTATTGTAGTAGCCAGCGAGACTTAGAAACTGACGAATTTCTGTTGGGGTTCGTGTGGTCGCCCAATTTTTGATAGCCTTGATCTTGGATGGAACAACATGTATCCCTTCCTTGCTGACTATATCACCTAGGAACTCCCCCCTTCGAATCCAGAATTCACATTTTGAGAATTTTGCATACATTTTCTATGCCCTTAAGGTTTCCAAGACATGTCGCAAGTGTTGCCTGTATTTTTCCTTACTTTGGGAATAGACTAGTATATCGTCAATGAAAAATATAACGAACTTTTCTAAGTAAGGTCGACACACTCGATTCATCAGGTCCATGAATATTGCGGGTGCATTCGTTAGACCAAAGGGCATCACTATAAATCCGTAGTGATCGTAGTGAGTTCTGAAAGTAGTCTTTGGAATGTCTGACTCCTGGACTCATAGCGGATGGTATCCTGATCTCAGGTCAATCTTGGAGAAGAAACTAGCTCCTTAAAGTTGGTCGAAGAGGTCATCTATACGTGGTAAAGAGTATCCGTTCATAACGGTAAGTTTGTTTAGTTATTGGTAGTCTATACACATGAAAACGATCTATCCTTCTTTTTCACGAACAAGATCGGTGCTCTACAGGGTGAGAAGCTCGGTCTAATGAAGACTTTGTTGAGAAGTTCGTTCAATTGGCTAGATAGTTCCTGCATTTTTTATGTCGCAAGACGATACAGGGATTTAGCTACAAGAGTAGCTCCGGGAATCAACTTGATTCGGAATTCGACTTGGCGTTCAGGAGGATCTCCTGAGATATCTTTAGGGAATACATCAGGGAAATCACAGACTTCAGGGATATCCTTGATGCTTTTCACTTCTTATTTCTTATCAACAACGTGAGCTAAGAAGGCAAAATAATATTTGTGAAGATACTTCTGGGCCTTGACACAAGAAATGATTTGAAGATTTGCACCAGATTTGTCGCCATAGATAACAAGAAATTCGTTACTTGGCAGATTAAGATGGATGTCAGCACGATGGAGACTTAACCAATCCATGTCGATTATGTGTCAAAACTTTTAATTGAGACAGTCAGAAGGTCAATTTGGAATGAATGGTTATTTAGAGTAAGTGCATCCTATGTATATGTCATTGGTGCTCTCGGTTTTTCCGTTATCCATCTCAACAGTGAATGTATCATTTAATGATTTGGGATTTTGTTTTATTAGAGGTTTGAATTTATTGCTTACAAAACTTTTCTTTGCACCTCTATCGAAAAGAATGCATGCTTAATAATTGTTGAGAAGAAACGTACCGGTCACCACATTAGGATCAACTACTGCTTCTTCATAGCCAATTGCCAAAACTCTTCCTGTACCACCAACATTTGTTGTCTTAGGATAGTTTCTCTTGAAATCTCCTACTTCCCCTGCATTCGTAGCAAGCTTGGCTTATTCCCACGGCAGGGACTTGAGAAATGGTTTGTGCTGGTCCTTTACAGAAATGGGAAGTATGCCTCTTTCTGTTACAATTCTTGCAGTGCATTTCTCAACAATCTCCCGTATGATGGAAGTTGCACTCATTTCACTTTTGCAAAGTTATAGTGTATCGACTTAGGGTTGCTAGAGTAGCAGACATGGTGGTAGGAACAGGAGATGGAACAACAGCAGGAATAATAGCAGCGTGTGCTGCCACTATTTGTTGCTTTTTCGAGGGCTCTTGTGATGACTGCCTCTTTTGCTTATCCCAGGACTTCTTTTTGTTTCCCCCTTCCTTGGGTTGCTCCGGGATGGGTACCATGAAGCCCTGACGAACTCCATGGTCTACTAATGTCTATGCCAAACGCTTGGTACTATCAAAAGTGAGTGGGTTTACAGCTATTACATTCCCTTTTATCTTAGGAGAGAGTCTCTAGATGTATCTCTCTCTACTTTCTTGCTCTCAGTGGGAACCATCCCTGGACACAAAATAGCCAGATTGTTGAACCTTGCAGTATATGTAGCAATATCAGAGTCTTTCAACATCAGACCCCAGTTCCTGCTCTAACTTTTGAATTTCTACTCTGGGACAATATTCTGCTAGCATCAGAATTTTTAAATCATCCCAGCCCATAGCATTGGCGACCGGAAGAGATAAGGATTTGACATAGCCACTCCACCAGGAAAGGGCTCTATCTAGGAAGGTGCGTGCTGAAAACTTTACTTTTCTTTCTTCAGCGAAAGCACAGATTTCAAACACTGATTCTGTTTTCTCGAACCAACATGTCAGAGTAATGACAACTTCAGTGGCATCAAAATTTTTGGGTTTCACATTTGTAAAGTATTTATACAAACACTCCCAAGGGTGTCCAAGACTTTCACTATGATTAGAGTTATGAGCACCACTGCCAGCTCCACTAGTAACATTGTCATTAATTTGCATCATGACAGCAGCCACGATGGCAGTTACTGATACTTGGAAGACAACATCATCAAACTGTGGAGGTGGTGGTGGTGGTGGATTTGGTGGATTGTTGTTCTTTCTTTTAGACTTTCTTGGAGGCATCTTTCTCTAAAATAATTTAAGAGAAAAATAATGATAAGTTCTTTATAGCGGTTATGAGTCTGGTGATTTTGAACAAATATATATTAGTTCTAAATGCATCATATCCTGACTTTCATAGTATTCTACGATTTACAACAGGAGTTTACTAATCTAAGTAAACAATCGCAATGGTACTTGTGGTATCTCTTCAAATGAATAAGTTTAGTGAAATACATACTCGGTCTTTCTATAATCACTTAGTGTATACAAATCATACATAACCAAGACTAAATAGACCTTCAAATAAGTGATCATACTCTATGTCCACAACCAAACAAGGAACAAAAAATAAAGCTAAATCATAGATTCTAAATCTATAAAACCTTAATTAGATATAACTCTTGTGTATACACTTAGCAATTATACCTTTACCAGTAATGATCCTTTGTTTTCACATGTTTGTTTCTAGTAAGAATGATCTTCTTGTATCTTGTTGTTTCTGTGTTATAGTGTCATAAAATACTCTTATAGTATTTTAACTATATGTTTGATTCTAGAGTTCTTCTGTATATAGGTTTGGTAAGTTTTAGACTTGTTGCAACACCACTATCACTCCCAAGAACATGTTGGTCGTATCTCAAATAAATATAGTTGATCAGACTATATTTATCCCATATATGATTACATAACTGTCTAGGTTTAACTGTAGTGTCCAACGTCTAAATACTTTTGTATAGTTTTTACTGTGACACTGTTTCTTGTATGTATGCATGTTAGTATACCTCTTATAAAATACTTAGATTTTAAAAGTATACTTTTAGTCAAAGCACTTCGGTCACATTGTATTTATAGTTGTATATCTTTCATGGTCTGATATACTTAATTCACTTCAAACAATGCTCTTATACCAATCTGTCACACCCCCAAACCGGAACAACAGAAACGTTCGGGGGCGGAGGAAGTCACATACAGTATCACAACAATGCATAATAGTAATCAAAGTAAAACAACCATTGTGTTAACAAGGTCATAAGTTTACATCCGTGTTCAAAACATTGTATACTGACACCAAAAAGTACAAGTTAAAAGACATGAGTCTATAGAGCTCCGTCTTCTAAAAAATATATGGATGTACCTATCTACTGATTCCCTGATAATACAAGTAGTTTTGAAAAGGTTTCAATAGTTAAGTTGGTGATTTTATAAGTATATTTGTTACGGAAATCTGTTTTCTTGTTCCTTGATAACGTAAACATGGTTTTCCCAGAATGTAACGCCAGTATATCCGGGCTAGTCAATTTAGAGACGATAAGCATCAAAAATGACTTTTTGATGGAAGATTATTTAGAAGGATTAATCTTAACCAAGTTTTAGTATATGTCACAAGGTTTCCGTGCATATAAAGAACGCCAAAATCCGAGTTATAACGAAGAAGTTATGACCTGTCGAAGTTTCGCAACATAACCGGCACGACCCAGCGCGACGTAAATAGTGAATTTAAGGTAGATAGATATATATCCTTAGTGATCTAAATGAGAATTGAAGATCTCATCGATAATAGTGCAACGATGGAAAGACGGACGAAAACGGAGTTCAGATGAAGGAGTTATGAATTTCGAACGGAGTTTACCTGTCGCGGCATACTAAAGATAATATATAAGTAATATATTTATAATATATTAAAAAATAAATTCAAAATTAGCCAATGGATTCTAAACGATAGTTGTAGAGCATAATCTCACCTTCGCGTCGATATAAAGAACGTCGAAAACGGAGTTCGTATGCGAAAGTTATGAATTTCTGAAGTTCGGGGCGCGAAACCCCAAAACTGTTAGAGACCACGACGTGGCAAGCAGTGCCACGACGTGGCAAGTCCCCCAGATGCAACTTGCGATAACGCATGCAGTAATGACCAAGCCCACGACGTGGAAAAAGTTTTCCACGACGTGGCAAAGGCCAATTTTGCCCTATAATATATTTGAAGGGCCAGCCGTTTAGGGTTGCTATTTTCTCTTCTCTCTCTCCCGTTTTACCTCGATTTGCGTGCAATATATATCCCGAAGCCCCGATATCAACCCCGAGACCCGAAGAAAGTCCTGAAGCACCGAAGATCCCGAGAAGAAAAGAGTTTCCGAGCCGAAGCTCTACCCGCGAGAAGTCTGGTGTGTGAAGAGATCACAGTTTCACCGAAGGATACTACTTCTACAAGCCGTAGTGCTGCCCGATCATCTTCTGATCAAGTGAGTGTGTGGTCACTTTCTTCTAACACATAAATATTAAGTATTTACTATGAAATACGTGCTATGTGTATAATATATTGTTGTTTATTTGAGATGATTGTGGAATGGATGAATTATATAAGTTTTAATGAGTTAAACTATATATGTATGTTGTATCTAAAAATATGTTGGGTAGAACATGAGTAGATGAGGTTGTTGGTAGGTGATAAAAGGTGGGTTGGACCATGAGATAAAAGGATAAAGGGATAAACTAGTTTTAGATCCGAGAGTATGGATCAGAGCAGGAGGTTAGTTTTAGATCCAAGGGTATGGATCAGATCAAGAGGTTAGTTTTAGGTCCAGGAATATGGATTAGGTAATGAGGAAAATTTAAGATCCGGGAGTACGGATTATGTATTTTAGAACTACGTATTCATTCGATAAGGTATCATGTGTATAGTCCCTTTTAGGAATTGTGATTTGAAATACGAGTATTGATTATAATATGAAATATACATATGTATGTGAAGTATTTGTCATTGTCCGAAATACGTGTTAGATATATTTGATAATATACAACGTGCGAATCAGACATGGTTCAATATGTGTTAAGATGTGTATATATGATACTATTGCTTAAAAACCTTGTGTTAAGTATACACTAGTTAGCGTTTCCTAAACGGAGATAGTATCATAAATTGATTATAAACATTGTAGGTTTGCCTAGTGATGGGTTAAGACTTAAATGGGATGTTTAGTTCAATTAGGATTGGGATTTGGGTAGTCTCTTATTAAGAGTACGTGTGGGGTGAGATTGATGATCGGTGGAGTACGTCCTACGTACAGAAGTACATTTTATGTACGCAGTATTTTTCAAAGCTCTGTGTCTTGGGTGCTGCTTGTGCCATTGTACTATTATGTTCTCAGGTACGATTCTTTCGCATACCAGAGTACTATAATGTGCAAGAAGTACTATCTTGTACAAAGTCTTTCGAAAATTTTGTGTTTCGGTTACGGGAGCGTACGAGAATACTCTATTAGTATTTCCGCATACTTTTATTTTGAGAGAGCTTTGGAGTCAGCGTTTCTTTTATGAAGTGATCGACCGAGCTTCATATGTCAGTGTTTTCTTTCATGAAGTAATTAAGGGAACTTCATAGACTACCTAATAAAGTGCGTTGGTAATAGACCACTGCTAGGTATCTCTGGTGTTATATTGCTGGGATAGGTAGAGTCTGGGGGTATAATACCTCATGATAGTTGGACCACGCCTAGGCATTGTTATCTAGATAACTACCCCTGACTTAAAATGTCTTGTGGTTCTTTCTTTTACGAACAAAGGTTCGTGGTGAAACTTGTTCCATTCCCCTCATTTGATGTCTTTATTGATCCTCGTTTGCTGTCAGGGAATTTCCGAAGCAGCTTCGTCAGTTGTTATTCATATCGAATCCTTAGGCTAGATCTCGTAAGATCATTGTATAGGGTCAGTATGTAAGGATCAACGGGATGGGATATGTTGTTTTAGAAATATAATATGTTTTCATTATATCAGTGGTTTTGTAGGATCGAGATATACTTTATTGTCATGTTGTTTGAATTAAGAGCTTTCATACTCTATGTTCCTTAGATAAGTAGGTTCATTGGGTAGTATTGGAACTAAATGTTCTTTAGGTGTTCTTAAACCAGGTGTCCATTAATTATTGTGAATTGCGTGTTCACCAGAGGTGATCCAAGAACCATGTCAACACTAGACTTTGTGCCAATTCCTTAGGGCAATCCTTAGGAATTAATGGGAGAAGGGTAATCGGTTCTAAGGAGAAATATTTAAGAAATAAATGGAGTTAAAGGGGTGGGTAATTGGATAGATTATTTGATAATTAAATATAATAATTATATTATTGTGGGTTGAAAACCCTATATGCTCACCAGGCTCCCAAGCCTGACCCACTCAGTTTAATTGTATCACAGGTATCGATACGAAGCTACTTTGCACTGAGAGATTAGAGGAGATATAAATCACTAGAGTAAATGAATGTATGTTCTATTTATGCTTCTGTGTCTGTATCGGAACATGACATCCCGAGGTTTTATTATTTAATGAAAATACATTCTCTTTGAGAAATGTTTTGATAAGTTTTTATCATATCTTGTTTTGGGAACAAATTCCGCAACCGTTTTCTTTAAACGATTACTCTGATTTTAAAATAAAGCATAAACAAACCGGTCTTTTCTGGCCGTGAAATTTGGGGATGTCACAGTTGGTATCAGAGCATTGGTTTAAGCAAACTAGGAATTTATAGGAAATTTCTAGACTTAAACTTAGAATGCTAAGTAATGATTGTGAGGAGTGTGTCTAAAATATGATTGGTAGTACACCTAAACTGACACAAGCACTAGTTTATTTTAGGAATGATGCCTAAAATGCTTTTACGTGCTAATTGTTTTGTGTGATAGCTAAATTGATGCTGTTATTTGTTCGGATCTATGGTCTATTGCTGAACGGATCTGGAAACCTTATGTGTATAGGATTCTATGTGTATGACTATGATATTAGAACTCGCATGTAAACATTTCGGAGTGATAAGGAGATTTATACGTTTATCGTAAATAAAGCATCATATCTTAAATTCTCGCCTGGTACACCGAACGTTTGCTTAGGTGCACGAAAGGTCATGGTGAAGACTCATAGAGAATTAAGTAAATGGAGGAAAGAAGGAAGGCTTATGATAGTGGATGACACCTATCACAAGATATCGTAAGAGTGGTATCCTGCCTTTAGAGTATGTCTTATGAAATAACAGTATGTTTAGAGGAGTACAATATGTCTGAAGTACACCTTCGATTGGCAGGATGATGGAACGGTTGGTGTAATTCTTGAAGTTGTCCCATCGTCTGGAATTTCCACCACCAATCGAGTTGAAGTAGAATTGATGATTGTAGATTGAGCAATGAAGAAATCCTAGTAGAGTCTAGGGAAATTTCTATGATTATTTGGACACTTTTGTATGTGTTAAATTGTTTTGTGATTTTCTTGTATGGTGACTTGGTCGACTGTAGGACAATACTTGGGACGAGTATGAGTAGGTGTGAAAGGTAGTAGATGCATATACTACCGGAAGCACATGACTCACACTTGGATCAGGGAAAGTCACAAGGTTACCAAGAAGCTAGTGATTGATTCCGTTTTATTCGGATATGTCATTACCCTTGTTTCGGTAATTACTAGTAAGATGGTTGTTATTCCGACCCTAGTGGTCATATCAAATTGAGTCCGACTACGATGAGTTTGTTACGTGGTTCATAGAACCAAGTTCGAGGTAGCATCTGACTCAAGTCAGAAGATTGAAATCAATGTGATCGATAGCATCACGCTCGTTGTTAAGGAAGCTTGTAGCTAGAAATGCAACATATAAAAATGTGATTATATCACATTAGAATATGAAGGAAGGTATATTCCATTCTGGAATTTGACTCTAAGAGACTTGAGTCTAAGCGTTGTATCATACGATGAGAGGTCATTAGAACATGACCCATCGGTCTGTTACAATAGATAAAGGAAAGTATTTATCCTAAGAAGAAGAAGGAGTCACAATAAGGATTTATTTTGTAACTCGAAGGTTACAATTGAAAGTACAACATTGTACGAAGAGCAGATGCAGGATTGAGCACTACCTGCTATCAAGAAGTCCAAGAGTTAGATACTCTTTTGAGGAAATATATATAACTTATATTTATTACTTATGATGGAGAGATAACGTATGGAGTCAGTATACGAATCTTGTTTCATTGATGATTCCGGGACGTAATCATCCTAAGGGGGAGATAATTGTAATGTCCGTAGATCCGGGCTAGTCAATTTAGAGACGATAAGCATCAAAAATGACTTTTTGATGGAATATTATTTAGATGGATTAATCTTAACCAAGTTGTAGTATATGTCACAAGGTTTCCGTGCATATAAAGAACGCCAAAATCCGAGTTATAACGAAGAAGTTATGACCTGTCGAAGTTTCGCGACAGAACCGACACGACCCAGCGCGACGTAAATAGTGAATTTAAGGTAGATAGATATATATCCTTAGTGATCTAAATGAGAATTGAAGATCTCATCGATAATAGTGCAACGACGGAAAGACGGACGAAAACGGAGTTCAGATGAAGGAGTTATGAATTTCGAACGGAGTTTACCTGTCGCGGCCTACTAAAGATAATATATAAGTAATATATTTATAATATATTAAAAAATAAAGTCAAAATTAGCCAATGGAGTATAAACGAGATTTGTAGAGCATAATCTCACCTTCGCGTCGATATAAAGAACGTCGAAAACGGAGTTTGTATGCGAAAGTTATGAATTTCTGAAGTCCGGGGCGCGAAACCCCAAAACTGTCAGAGACCACGACATGGCAAGTGGTGCCACGATGTGACATGTCCCCCAGATGCAACTTGCGATGACGCATACAGTGACGACCAAGCCCACGACGTGGAAAAAGGTTGCCACGACGTGGCGAGGGCCAATTTTGCCCTATAAATAGATTTGAAGGGCCAGTCGTTTAGGGTTGCTATTTTCTCTTCTCTCTCTCCCGTTTTACCTAGATTTGCGTGCAATAAATATCCCGAAGCCCCGGTATCAACCCCAAGACCCGAAGCAATTCCTGAAGCATCGAAGATCCCGAGAAGAAAAGACTTTACGAGCCCAGGTACTACCCGCGAGAAGTTCGGTGTGTGAAGAGATCACAGTTTCACCGAAGGATACTACTTCTACAAGCTGTAGTGCTGCCCAATCATCTTCTGATCAAGTGAGTGTGTGGTCACTTTCTTCTAACACATAAATATTAAGTATTTTCTATGAAATACGTGCTATGTGTATAATATATTGTTGTTTATTTGAGATGATTGTGGAATGGATGAATTATATAAGTTTTAATGAGTTAAACTATATATGTATTTTGTATCTAAAAATATGTTGGGTAGAACATGAGTAGATGAGGTTGTCTGTAGGTGATAAAAGGTGGGTTGGACCATGAGATAAAAGGATAAAGAGATAAACTAGTTTTAGATCCGAGAGTATGGATCAGAGTAGGAGGTTAGTTTTAGATCCAAGGGTATGGAACAGATCAAGAGGTTAGTTTTAGGTCTAGGAATATGGATTAGGTAATGAGGAAAATTTAAGATCCGGGAGTACGGATTATGTATTTTAGAACTACGTATTCATTCGATAAGGTATCATGTGTATAGTCCCTTTTAGGAATTGTGATTTGAAATACGAGTATTGATTATAATATGAAATATACATATGTATGTGAAGTATTTGTCATTGTCCGAAATACATGTTAGATATATTTGATAATATACAACGTGCGAATCAGATATGGTTCAATATGTGTTAAGATGTGTATATATGATACTATTGCTTAAAAACCTTGTGTTAAGTATACACTAGTTAGCGTTTCCTAAACGGAGATAGTATCATAAATTGATTATAAACATTGTAGGTTTGCCTAGTGATGGGTTAAGACTTAAATGGGATGTTTAGTTCAATTAGGATTGGGATTTGGGTAGTCTCTTATTAAGAGTACGTGTGGGGTGAGATTGATGATCGGTGGAGTACGTCCTACGTACAGAAGTACATTTTATGTACGCAGTATTTTTCAAAGCTCTGTGTCTTGGGTGCTGCTTGTGCCAGGGTACTATTATGTTCTCAGGTACGATTCTTTCGCATACCAAAGTACTATAATGTGCAAGAAGTACTATCTTGTACAAATTCTTTCGAAAATTTTGTGTTTTGGTTACGGGAGCGTACGAGAATACTCTATTAGTATTTTCGCATACTTTTATTTTGAGAGAACTTTGGAGTCAGCGTTTCTTTTATGAAGTGATCGACCGAGCTTCATATGTCAGTGTTTTCTTTCATGAAGTAATTAAGGGAACTTCATAGACTACCTAATAAAGTGCGTTGGTAATAGACCACTGCTAGGTATCTCTGGTGTTATATTGCTGGGATAGGTAGAGTCTGGGGGTATAATACCTCATGATAGTTGGACCACGCCTAGGCATTGTTATCTAGATAACTACCCCTGACTTAAAATGTCTTGTGGTTCTTTCTTTTATGAACGAAGGTTCGTGGTGAAACTTGTTCCATTCCCCTCATTTGATGTCTTTATTGATCCTCGTTTGCTGCCAGGGAATTTCCGAAGCAGCTTTGTCAGTTGTTATTCATATCGAATCCTTAGGCTAGATCTCGTAAGGTCATTGTATAAGGTCAGTATGTGGGGATCGACGGGATGGGATATGTTGTTTTAGAAATATAATATGTGTTCATAATATCAGTGGTTTTGTAGGATCGTGATATACTTTATTGTCACGTTGTTTGAATTAAGAGCTTTCATACTCTATGTTCCTTAGATAATTAGGTTCATTGGGTAATATTGGAACTAAATGTTCTTTAGGTGTTCTTAAACTAGGTGTCCATTAATTATTGTGAATTGCGTGTTCACCAGAGGTGATCCAAGAACCATGTCAACACTAGACTTTGTGCCAATTCCTTAGGGCAATCCTTAGGAATGAATGGGAGAAGGGTAAATGTTCTTAGGATAAATATTTAAGAAATAAATGGAGATAAAGGGGGTGGGTAATTGGATTGATTATTTGATAATTAAATATAATAATTATATTATTGTGGGTTGAAAACCCTATATGCTCACCAGGCTCCCAAGCCTGACCCACTCAGTTTAATTGTATCACAGGTATCGATACGAAGCTGCTTTGCACTGAGAGATTAAAGGAGATGTAAATCACTAGAGTAAATGAATGTATGTTCTGTTTATGCTTTTGTGTCTGTATCGGAACATGACATCCCGAGGTTTTATTATTTAATGAAAATACATTCTCTTTGAGAAATGTTTTGATAAGTTTTTATCATATCTTGTTTTGGGAACAAATTCCGCAACCGTTTTCTTTAAACGATTACTCTGATTTTAAAATAAAGCATAAACAAACCGGTCTTTTCTGGCCATGAAATTTGGGGATGTCACACAGAAAATCATATATTTTCTGTTTTAGTATTTTGTAAGCAAAACGTGTAAATGTTACTGTTCTCTTAAATTGTAAACTGTAGTTTAGTTCACATAAAATCATGAAACGTATGTTTTCTCTGTACTAAAATAGTATTATGTACTTGTACTAGTATGCAACCCAGATGTTTGTAATTGTCTACTGTAACCAACTGTACTTTGTAAAATATTGTATTATAGTTTTATTATTAAATAAAACTATGTGAAGTTGTTTACTTATTCATACACTAATCATTTTGTTCGATACCAAATTATGAGTTATTATAACCATGCTTGATGACCTAAGATGGCCTGAACACGACGTTCTTCAGGCGTTGCAAATGTTATGACATTTGTCACCACAGGCCTGCCGGCCTAGCTGCTGCAAACACCTCTGGTGTGGGATCGTCAGTTACGTATAGATCTAATCACAAATCTCACGCTCTCCCTCCAGGAGACTCTGGTTATAATTTCAAGACTTGGTTGGTACTTAGAAAAGTACTTGAAGTGTGTCTCACAAATGCTATATTGATGACTACACGTAGAATAATGAAAAGTTACTTTGTAATGAACACACTGTAAGTATGTAATGAAAAGTTACTTTGTAATGAACACACTGTAATGTACTCTGAATCTGTAAAGTAATGTATATGACCCATAAAATATACCCATTATAGTTTATATGTTTGTGTTTCACTATAATGAAAACCTTTGTCAAATTTTGTAAAAATATGTAATACTGTTTGTTCCTTGAAATCCACTGTTTATTTCCATATGGTACTAAGACAGTTTGTAAAAAAAATGATGTTTCTATTTAACAAGTTTTGAAAATCATTTTATACATATATAAATATAATATTTATATAATTGTGATTAAATAGACATTCAAATAAATAATTCTATCCCAATCCTACAACCAAACAAGGAACAGGAAATAAGGTTAAATTATATATTTTAATTCTGTTGAATCCTAATTTTATATATATATATATATATATATATATATATATATATATATATATATATATATAACCTTGACAACGGCAACAATTTATAGATATTAAAACTTTTAGATATTACCACAATTTTTATTGTGTTACACTTGTATTCCCCTAAAATAGTTAAAAATCATGAAAATATAGGGGTATGAACTCACCTTTTGTGTGAGTTCTCGATTGATTGTGTAGATCTCCGGGTTACAACTCATGACTAAACCGAATCCTAATTTATATTAACATTATATTAAATATAAATCAGATAATCTAATGAGGTTTAAAGTGTTGAACAACACTTAATTACTGTAAAAAGACTTACAAGAATCCTTAGAATAATGTGTGGGTGTTTTTAGTGTTCTTCATGTGTTCTTGAAGAAAGCTGGTGATTTTATGTGTTTTCGGCCCAATACTTGAAGATTGGAAGGTGTTTTTGCAATGAAAACAAGATCAATAGTTGATACCTGTAAGATTCTAAGAAGAATCAAGTGATTTTTGTATGATGATCAAGAAAATAAGAGGCTTCGCTTGTTCTTGAGAGGAGAGAGGTGTTTTTGTTTGGCTTCCTTGAGAGAAAAGTTAGAGTTTTTGGATGTAATGTGTGAAAATGAGAAGTTTTTTGGTTCCTACATGTATATAGGAGCATAAAGTGTGGCTCTTTAAAGTTCTCGACCCAGAACACAAACCGAGGAAGTGTTCTCGGTTGGGAACTCAAACCGAGGAGATGGGATCTCGGTCAGGAACTCCTTCCGAGAAGATAAGTCTTATCTGCGGTCAGAAGGGATAAGAATTTCGAGGTTTTCGGTCGTGAAAGCTATGTTGGCCTCGCATGGTTTTGGATCATAACTAAGTTTACAGTCACCCTGTTGTTTGTCTGAGTGTCGTTTGATCGTTAGTTATATATTATGTATATGTGTATAGATATAAAAGCTTTTACCTTAGTTCCAACACCTTTGGGTAGCAAGGGTATATAAGCATACTTTGTCTTTCAAACAACATAACTAGTAAACTATAATAGGTATAGTTTAGGAGATTAATACTCACTATTTCTA
Source organism: Lactuca serriola (assembly GCF_051521515.1). Classification (NCBI taxonomy): domain Eukaryota; kingdom Viridiplantae; phylum Streptophyta; class Magnoliopsida; order Asterales; family Asteraceae; genus Lactuca; species Lactuca serriola. Next base: position 183,722,621 of record NC_136411.1, on the reverse strand, counting down.
GTACAAGGAAACATACATAAGTCAGTTCATATATGAGTCAGTTCAAACATACTATAACGAGAAACAGAAAGAACATACAATAAAGAGAAACAGATGGAACATATTATAATGAGAGACAAGGAGGAACATACTATACACTATACAAAGAGAACATATTATACACTATACATATACAAGAATACTATAACATAAATGTGAGCCACTACTTCGGGGCATGGCATCACTGCTGTGTCTCGTTTTGTAACCGGAGTCTCCTGGAGGGAGAGCGTGAATTTGTGTATAGATCTATATTGGAATGACCATCCTACACCTTGATGCTAGCTACAGTGGGACTTGCAGGTCTACGGGTGACGAATGTCATAACTTTTTGACGTATTACAACGTCGTGTTTCCACTAGTGAATCAAGTATGGTTACAACAATATCACTTTTTACCTTGATTAACAATTGATTTAAGGTAGTTAGTACAACGGTAGTTACTATTTACAATACTACAGTACTACATTATTTTCCTATTGCATTCACTTTGTGATCTTCTAACATAAACGATGATGTAAACTATATTTTGATAATGATAGTTATAGCTGGAAAAAACTCATAATTTTACAAAAGAACAAACATACAGAACAGCCGGGTCTTGGTGGAAGACTACATTTCAGTAGAAAATATAGGATTTTCTAGGAAGTACAAACATTTACTACAAACATTTACATTACACTGTTACAAACATTTGCTTCAAACTTATACAAACGAATGACACTAAAATATTTATGAACTCACCAGCTTTTGTGCTGATAAACTCTTTCAAAATAACTTGTATTCTTAGGTCATCAGTAGACAGGTACAGGTGGCAGGTTTTGAGAAGATGGAGCATTTTCAGACTCGTCTTTTTTTATTATTATTCATTTTTGGTGTCTTATAAACTATACACAGAACACTTGTATTGAATTATACTGTTAATGCAAACGATGATGTTGTTGCTTGGTTACTAGTATGCATTGTTGTGATACTGTACATGACGTCCTCTGCCGCAGAATGTTTCCGTCGTTCCGGTTTTGGGGTGTGACAGATTGGTATCAGAACATTGTTTATAGTGAATCGAGTATATCAACCCATAAAATATATACAAACTATAAACACATCGGGACTAAAATACTCTGACCAAGAGTTTATACTTTTAAATAATAAAATATTTAACTAAGTATACATACTTGCATTCATACTAAAATCAGTGTCACTAGGACAGAACAAAAGTATTACGATTGTTGAATGGAACAAGTAGGCTTGGGGATGTATGGTTAGTTCTGGGAATGACATACACTAATCAACTATGTTGATCCGAGAAGTGATTAGCATATGCCCAAGAATGGTTGTGATGTTGCAACAAGTCTAAAAACTTACCAACACTACTACAATTAAAACATTAGAACTGAACATGAACCTAAAATACTATAGAAGTATTTTGTGTTACTATAATTACTTATTTGAGAACTAAAAAGGTCTTTACTAGTAGGTCAATAGTGGCTAAGTGGATACACTAAGGTTATACGTGACTAAGGTGTCATAGACTTAGAATCTGTGATCTTTGCTTTACTTCCTGTTCCTTGTTTGGTTGTGGATTTAGAGTTAGGGTCAATTAATCAAAGCTATATTCTGTTTTGATTTCATATAACTGGTATGCACTACGCAAGTATTGAAGTAACTCGTAAGGATCATATTATAATTATCTTAAGTAGTACATCTATTTATATAAGATTCTTAGACCCCTTTTTCTCGTATAGATATCATAGCTGGATTCCATCCTCCCGACGACCCGTACTTTCCCAACCAAGGCAATGTTGGATGGCTCGAGGTAGATCCAAAAGAGAATCATCCAATCCCTTTGGATGATAACTTCGCAGAAAACTTCTCCGAAGGTTCTGACTTCAACCCAGAAGTCAACAACCTACCTCAAGGGGCTCCAATCCCAAACCTCAACACCCGACCAACATTTCGAGGCCCTACACCCTTGTAGGAAACAAACATGAACCAATGGAGTCATGAACAGGGTCAGAAGCTTCTAGAATCTGAGCGAGGGAGGCTTAGCTGACCGAGTCCTGCCCATTCTGGTCCGCAGGATTTCTCGGAATGAATAGCAAGGTTAGACAGCCATTGACCGAGTCATGGCAATTGATGCCAATCCGGGTGTTAACACGGTCCGCATTCACCATCTCAAATAGGATATGGGAAGGACCAGGAGAGACAATGAGGCTCTACAGCAACAACTAGCTGCATCCCGATCTGAGGTCATAGAACTTCGAGTACGTCAAAGAGCTCATGAGCGACACCTTCTCGACGTAGTACGTCAACTGGCAGAACTTAGGGTTCACCCGAGGAGTACCCGTCGCCGGTAGAAGATGTTTGACTCATCCTCTCTTTTGGTTTAAGGAATATCCTTCTTATCTATGCTCTTAGAATCACTTTTCTTTAAAATATTCCTGTCTTTCAAGTGCTATAACTAGACTTCTATGCTGTCAACATTTTCCCTATATGGTTTGATGTAAGACCTACTTAAGTCATTTTCCCCAAAATTGTTACATCATTAATACCAATATTATTGACAGTTATCTAATCTGTTAGAAAATCTTTTCCCTTGTGCTTTCCTACTCTTACTGTTATTTCTCTATTTCAATCATACACTCACTCAATTGTTGGGCTTTGGCGATTTAGTCCATGGATCACTCTCGTTATACTTAAAGTTGGTTCTTACTATCATCTACATCTTTATAAACTTTTAGTTAAAAGATGCCTCCGCGTCGATCATCAAGACGCGATCCTCCGATAACTCCAACTCAAACACCACCACCGCCTCCTCCACAATACGATCCTGCAGCCCTCCAAGCTACAGTATCTATGGCTGTTGCAGCATTTTTAGCATAATTCAGCAATAGCGCCACTAGTGGTGGTGGTGCAGCTACTCATTCTGCTCAAGGCAAGGCTCCAGTGCGTGCTAGGGAGTGCTCGTATAAAGACTTCAGCAACTGCAAACCCAGATCCTTGAACAGAACTGGTGGAATCATTTGCCTCTCGCAATGGTTCGAGAAGACGGAGTTGATCTTTGAGATCTGCTCCTTCCCAGAAGGAAGCAAAGTAAAATTTTATGCCTGCACCTTCTATAAGAGAGCCCTTACATGGTGGAATAGCCATGTCAAGTCATAAACTCTTATAGTGGCTAATGCTATGGGCTGGGAGGCTCTGAAGGAGCTCCAAATCGAGGAATACTGCCCGAGGGGCGAAGTTCAGAAACTTGAACAAGAACTCTGGAGCCTAACCATGAAGGGCTCCGACGTAGTGGGCTACACAGCTAGATTCAACGATATGGTGACACTATGTCCAGGAATGGTCCCTACTGATGGAAAGAAGATTTAGAGGTACATATGGGGGCTGATGCCTCCATTCTACGGGAATGTCCTAGCTTCAAACCCCGCTACCTTCGACAGTGCCAAGCGGCTGGCACATCGGCTCGTGGATCACAGAGTCCGTACCCCGTCAACAACAACTGTTGGGTTTTGAGCATTCTAACACTCCTAAGTGTACATGCAACCCTAAATACCTTGGATCTATGTTTTCTCTATTACACATGCAAATAAGAACTTCCAAGGTATTAATCCTAATCTAGCATACAAATCAATGAATGTAACAAGATAGAATACATACCTTTTGATGCAGCTTGATGTCTTCAAGCTTTAAGAGCTTAGCCCCAATAGTATGGAAGCCTCAAGTGGAATCACAATCACCAAAACACTTAGATTAGCTTGAGAGAATTCTACAACTCATGAAATCGGCTAGCCCTTTCACTTCACACTCTAGTGTGATACTAGTTGCCAATTTTGTCAAGAATAAGATCTTTATATAGTGTTACAATTAGGGTAAACCCTAATTGTCATGACTTTCCATTTCCTTGGATCCATGGGTACAAATAAACCATGGAGCATCCATGGACCATCCTATGGGTTTTAGCCCAACTTGATTATCCATGGAGCTTAGCCCACTATACAAGTATGGATGATTTACACAATCAACCCATATATTTAATTAGTCTTCTTTTGATCACTTAATTAATCCTAGATTAATTCTTGATCAATACTAATGAAATAATCTTATTATTCTTATTATTAATATACTAGAACTTATAATATATTAATAACCATAAGTGTCTTATTTCTCTCATTATAGTCTATCCAAGTGCATGATGGTATGCAACCCAAATGGACCATGCCAGGTCGGGTCAAGTCTTACCAATTATAGTTATGGACTTAGACATTAATCCAACAGTCTCCCACTTGGATAAGTCTAAAACTATTATTGCGTATAACTTCAGGAACCAACCGGCAATCGTAGCTCTCAAAAGCTTCTGTCGAACTCTGACCTTGTAGATGAACTCTGACCTTTGTCAGTGACTTGTCCATTAGATAAGGGATCATATATTCCTCCATTCTAGATATCATATGGACTGAGACATGGATTATAATCATTCTCTCTGTCCATTTGTTGTTTCCCGATTTCCGATTTATGACGACTGACTAATTGAACAAATCAAATCAGTCCTGGCCCGGCCAAGCACTTCCATTTGTCATCATCAAATCATCGAGGGGCCCACAGATATCGCTTTTATCCCGAAGGTAAAAGGAATGGATAAACTTCGACTCATATGGCTTGTTCTACTACTTGTTGAATCATACACAAAGGCACGTTTTATAACACCGAGTTACCGTATGCGTTTTCGTGCAATCAATGTACAACCAACTCATAGTAACAACTCATATCTCTAGGTTTGAAGAATATAAGATATTATCGTCTCATGATCACTCGTGATAAAATCCATGAAGTGATTCCAATGAGCGCGGGTTGAATCCAATACTCAGAACTTATGAGCACTCATGATTGTTGTAGCCTTGTCCAACACCTTAGACCTCTACAACCCATCATGACAGTCTTAATTCATATCTACTTCCAACATATGAACGACTGTGGATGGTTTGAATAACTTAGTCATTCCGGAAGAATAACCCAGTTTATTCGAGAAGTCAAAACATGCAAAATGAAACACAATAATAATTGAATCCAATATGGTATCAACCCTTTGAACATAAATAAAACACCTTTTATTTATCACCATATGATTACACATTATTCATTGTATACTGTTTCAGCTATCAACTTTATTCTTGAATTTAAAACAATAGTTGTCCCATGCTCCAAGCATGTACACTATGTTTTCTTAAACACTAGTCATGCCATACACCAAGTATGCATACTATGTTTGTCTATGATCTTTGCTTTGTGAACTAGATCAATTGAACATAACTTCAATGGTTCTTTTTTTCACACTCCCAAATCCTTACTGCAAATGCAAGAATTCCAAATTCATGCCATTTACTGAAATCTGTTAGATTCTAAACTTATATGCATTGATCCTCTTGTAACGATTATGCACAAACTCACAAAGACTTGGCAACAATCATTACAGAGAATTCCAAAGGAGATCAGGTCCTTAGAAACATCCTTCTTGCATTAAGTTTCCTAATCTTAGACAGATTGAAGATTCTAACTTTGAAACATTTCCAGATTCCATTTTGACTATCACTTCTGAAAAAGAGTTGCCTCCTTACAGATTGTGTCAATATGGTCCTTCCAGAATTATCACTATACTTCCAACTATCCTTGAGCAACCAATCTTTGGTAAACCTTAGATTGTCCTCGACAATTGTTTAATCCTTTTAGTCATATCCAGTTCTAAACCTTTTCCCTTCTTAATGCCCCAGGCATTTGGAAAATTTTAGAACGGATGATTATAGCACAAGTAATCGATCCTATATCCGAAGCATATGGGACACAATTCATGATGTCTCACATAAAGACTAAACCAGTCTTTTGCTATAATATTTCCATTTCAATTTGCCAAGTTCTCATAATTCAGATTATGAAAAGGGATGCCGTAATCATAATCGAATTTTAGAACGCAAATAATGGACCCATATACAGAATTTCCTTATGTTGAGCCATTCCAACATGAAATTCATATATATATCCTTGACTAAATGATTAAAACCTCACGATCTAAGCTTATAGATTTGAGATGAAGTATAATTTCCTCTCCCTTAATTATAGCAAAACAACTTTTCCCAATTGAAGCCTTTTGTTTTCTATAATTAACATTGCTAACTTGCAATACTTATCATAATTATCATGCTCCCACTAACATGATGATTATTAGCATAACACTTATGCTCCCACTAGCTTTGACATGTACTCAGAAATCAGCTGGACTTCTAGAAATCAATACTTCATTGACTTTCTTACCAAAGTTCAGATTTCTGATACTAGATTGTTTTGATAAAACTTTATCAAAAATCATACACCTTCCCTTAGATAGCACACTTGTGTGTCTAAACAGTTATGAAGAGGTATGCCGTAATCATAATGGTTAGACCTTTTTGCCACTTCTCACAAGTCCATATTAGTGTGTCGGTTAACCACACGCGCTCCACTAACGACTTTGAGAATGCAAATATCACAATTGCTATCTAGATAAAATCTACTTAGTGAAAGTGTTTCCTCACCATCATTTTCATGAATCGGAGAGAAACCTTATGACACTTAGATTTAATGGTATATGTGTTCTTATCCATGTGAATTTTCAAAACCATAGTCACAAGACAAGGATAATGACAAATCCAAACTCATATGGACTGAACTCAATCTTAATTTCTTGCCACCTGGCAGCTCAAGGGCCTGCCATTGCTTCCAAGTTGTTGTGCAACAAATTGAGAACTCTAAGAACTCATATGCAAGGCCAACTTTAACTGGAATGGGCACAGAATATGTCAACACGATAGGTTATAAACCTCAAGTCGTGTGCTAGTGTAGAACTTCAGGTTCTATTCTTGATTAGTTCTTGAGACTTTCAAGACCTTTAAGACTCCCACTGTCCTCTTGACATATAAGACTTTCTTGTCTGATATTCAAGAGATAGTGTGGGTTCTAATCAAGACAAACACTTCACACATTTGGCCTAAGTTGATCTTTGTTTTATCCAAAACATCACAACTTACCAATTTCAAATGTACAAGAGTAGAAAACTTTTACTCTTACATTTGACAAGTGTTTTAAACCTTCTTTAAGACATGTCACTCAAATGACAATCTTGGAGTATGACTCTAAGACTTGTATTGGAACGAAGTATCACTCATCTTCTTGATTTAACCATTTCAACAATTCAAGATCCCTCTTCTTAGTCATAAGAATGCACTAAGACTTCCTTAGAGAACTAATTATGCTATGGTTTCTTAATCGTTAAGATGATCACAAAACTGATACTAAAGTACTCTCCCATCTTTTCAGATTTGAGAAACTTTTATCCTTCTGCCTAATTTGATTCTTCTTATTCGCTCTGCCTTACATTGAAACCTTTTTTCCAATGTCTCAGAGTTACACTTAAGCATGTAAGTATAATCATATTTACTGAGCTTTAGTAAACTATGACGAATAGTCTTATCGATCTTATGTGGTGGACTTAATCAGTGCACAAGAATGTGTACTCGATCCCTTAGTCCTTCACTTGACTCACACATCCATGTGAACAAGTAATTAGCCTTAATTTTCCAAAACTTGAAAGTTCTCATTCATCATGCTATACAACTTGCATGATTCCAAGTCCCGGTCCAATTGAAACTTAGGTGATGAGAATCTTTCCTTATTTGGTAAATTTAGACATTACCACAAATGAAAGAATCAATTTCATATTTCCACTCTTGCTATTAATGGAATCATATAAGCAACAATTTTTTCCTCAAATGCCATTGTAAGGATATTTAAAATAAATAAAAAAAAAAATTTCTTTTATTTTAAACTTTGCGGAAAACTTATCCTTACAATCCATATGAAAACTTGTTGTTACCTATTCCTAAGCAATATCTCATAACTCCTAAGAAGTAGCTCAAGAATCCGATCTTCAAACTATGCGATAGAAATCCATCTACGCCATCAGATTCAGCATATTCTTTCTTTAAGTTTCTTCACTTTTCTTTGATTCTTAAAACATCACCATGTGACCCAGTCACATCATGTATCAAGAATCTCAGAATAGAAACTTAACAGAGTTAGATAGTGGACTTTACCTGAAGTAGAGTCAAACTTATTGACTTTAACATCCTTAGGTAAATTTTGGCAGCTTCGCAACCAATGCCCCTTTCTTTGGCAATACAAACATATGGACCCTTTGATAATGGTACACGAGACTATCACAGACTTAGCTTTTCTCTTTACCATTTGGTCAACCGAGTTGACTATGGCCGATCCCTTTCCATCGGGAAGAGAGAGCTTTACTAGATATCCAATGTCATCATTGTCAATGTCCATAAAGTTTTAGGAAGTTGATCTTAGCAAATAGATAAGATCATTAAGGGTCTTGTCATAGTCTGTTTCATAGGTGTCCCAAAGGAACTCACTATGTGACTTAGAAAGTGATTGAACCACCAACTTTCTCAAGACTTTGACACCCAACTCTCCCGACTTGTCAATATGTGACTACATCTCCAAGATGTGATCACACCTAGTCCTTGCCTTGCCAATAGGGCTTGAGTAACCTTAAACTTTTTTCAAGAACTTGTGGGTTAGGGAGAATAATTGGAGGAGGTGAATGAAGTACGATTTCGATAGGACATCATCTTCATTTAGGAAAGCTTGTTTCAAGAGATTTGGGAAGATCATAGGTGTCTAAACTAGACATCTTTTGGGAGATATTCAAGATAGTTGATTTTAAGTCCTTAATATGACACCCAATATGAAATATTAAGGCTAGGACCCAACAAACTATTTTATAACTTAGAAGAGGTATGCCGTAATCCAAGCTATAAAATATTTGAAGGTAGGTGAATGACGATTCACCAATTTCCACCAAGAGAAACGAAATGTATTATTAGGTTTTAATTGGTTTTGAAACTCCTAGATCTTTGAGATTCATTGAACTGTTCAAAGGCATGTTTCAATCTCGAGTGTGCCCTTTAGGTTTTGTGACTGGGATGCCGAGGATCACAAAACAAGGTGTGAAGTAACCATGCAAATCACTTGGTACCCTTAATAAATTACCCCTCAATCGATGTGCCGATTAACCACACACGCTCCATCGATACTATGATAAATATTAAGTCACCCTTTACCTACCTTGTTAAGTCCAAGTTAGTGTGCCGGTTAACCACACACGCTCCACTAACCGACTTAAACAAAGTGCAAAGTGTAATTTCATGGATTAGCACCTTATTCACATTTTCCTAAGCAACTAAGATTGGGTATTATTAAGAGTTTAGTTACTTAGTATTTATCATTAATACTTTTAATGAAGGGAGAATTATAGTCTTGTCAAACCCGTTCGGCTAACGACCCTCCACCGGTCAAGCAAGCGGTGGGTGAGAGTGGACACCCATTAAGTTTCCATTTTATAGGCAACAACCTTATACCCACCTTATAGACCGGCTTCGTGAATGAGGCATACTAGCGGTAAGACTGACTTTACTCTTATACATATATATATATATATATATATATATATATATATATATATATATATATATATATTAACTTATAATATTATAAAGTATAAGGGTTGAATTTTAACTTTTAAAATTCTAAGGGCTAACTTGGAATTAAAGTATTCATAAGTGAAAACTTTTCAAATTCCAAAACTTGAGGGCAAGTTTTGAAACTATTCAAAACTAATTAATTCCATAACTTATGTGTTTAAAGTAGTTTTAATCCAAAAACTCTTCAAGTTCCATAACTTGAGGACAAGTTATGGAAGACTTTAAACTAACAAAAGAATTAACTTTTCTTTATTTTATAACTTATAGAATTAATTAAGGTTACATATTTTATTTATTTATTAATGAAGTGACTCTTGAACCTCCATAACTTAAGGACAAGACTCTTCATCTTTTGTAACCATTGCCAACTTTTATGAGTTTTATGAAACTTAAATGTGACTTTTCAAATAACTTGAGGACAAGTTACAAAAACACATTTTAGAATCAACTCTTAGATTAATTTGGATTGAAACTAACTATTTCACTCAATTTTTCTATTAATCTAAGCAACTCATAAAACAAGGTAACACAAATTTTTTTTTTTTTTTTTTTGGTGATCCATAACTTATTCTTAAGTTATGGAATCATTTAAAACATTAACACCAAATTTTGTAACTCCATAAAAACTTTGAATCAATTTTTTTTAAAACCTTTTCATATCCATAACTTATGGAGGTTTCAAAAAATAAAACTCTTTAGATCAAACTTTTAAAACTAATAAAATAATCATATCATTTTATCTTTTATTAAATTTGACCTAATTCAACTCATAAAGCAAATTATTCAAATTTTACAAATAATTAGTTTTTCACAAGAACAAGTAATTATCTTAAAATTTGACAAACTTCATGCTTTTTTTTCTTTTTTTTTTCCAACTTTGAAAATAAAATATTTGCATCAATATAACAGAAAACAACCCGCGGCTCTGATACCACTGTTGGGTTTTGAGCATTCTAACACTCCCAAGTGTACATGCAACCCTAAATACCTTGGATCTATGTTTTCTCTATTAAACATGCAAATAAGAACTTCCAAGGTATTAATCCTAATCTAGCATACAAATCAATGAATGTAACAAGATAGAATACATACCTTTTGATGTAGCTTGATGTCTTCAAGCTTTAAGAGCTTAGCCCCAATAGTATGGAAGCCTCAAGTGGAATCACAATCACCAAAACACTTAGAATAGCTTGAGAGAATTCTACAACTCATGAAATCGGCTAGCCCTTTCACTTCACACTCTAGTGTGATACTAGTTGCCAATTTTGTCAAGAATAAGATCTTTATATAGTGTTACAATTAGGGTAAACCCTAATTGTCATGACTTTCCATTTCCTTGGATCCATGGGTACAAATACACCATGGAGCATCCATGGACCATCCTATGGGTTTTAGCCCAACTTGATTATCCATGGAGCTTAGCCCACTATACAAGTATGGATGATTTACACAATCAACCCATATATTTAATTAGTCTTCTTTTGATCACTTAATTAATCCTAGACTAATTCTTGATCAATACTAATTAAATAATCTTATTATTCTTATTATTAATATACTAGAACTTATAATATATTAATAACCATAAGTGTCTTATTTCTCTCATTATAGTCTATCCAAGTGCATGATGGTATGCAACCCAAATGGACCATGCCAGGTCGGGTCAAGTCTTACCAATTATAGTTATGGACTTAGACATTAATCCAACAACAACAACCCTAGCCATCCTAGTACCTTCCAAGACCACTGACAACAAACGGAAACACTGGAGTAACAAGAAGGAAAAAATGGCGCAGAACTCTGCCAAAAAGCAGCAGGTCGTGGCTGTTTAGGCTGCGGTAACACCAATTGCAACTCCGCCGACAAAGCAATATGCTGGGAGCTTGCCCAAGTGCGACAAGTGCAGCTTCCATCATGGACCCTTCCGGGAAATGCAGTGCTCTAACTGCAATAGGAAGGGACACACTGTCCGTTTTTGCAAATCTCCGGCAAGGCCAGTCAACCAAGTCCTCGGTGTTGGAGTGGGCCAGGCTTGCTACGGATGTGGCGAGGTGAGCCATTTAAAAAGGAACTGCCCGAAGGCAAGGAACGTTAGAGGTGTGGGAAGAGTTTTTGGGTATTGGCCACGAGGAAGCGGTAGCCGACCCCATTGTGGTCACTGGTACGTTTCTCCTGGATAAATCTTATGCATGCATACTATTTGGCGGAGTAGTGTGGAGTTTCCTGAATCAGAAATTTGCTCACTTGCTTAAAAAACAGTCACGCGCACTTAAAGAACCATTCACTGTAGAAATGGCCAATGGAAATACTGAGAGCACTAACAGTATATACATTGGATGTACTCTAACACTAGATAGTCTTTCATTTCCAATCGACCTCATGCCGATCTCAATTAAAAGTTTCGACGTCATAATTGGCATTGATTGGTTGCGTCTTCATCGTGTCGATATCATGTGTTATGAAAAGGCCGTCTGCCTTAATCTACCATTTAACGAAGCTATAGTTATCTACGACGACAAACCCGACACTAACTTCCGTATAATCTCAAGTATTCAAGCTCAAAAGTACTTGTGTAAGGAATATCATGCATTCCTTGCTCATGTTGTAGATGCGAGCCAAGAGTCGAAAGACGTAAAGAGCATTCTAGTGGTACACGACTTTCCTGACATTTTTCCAGAAGAACTATCGGGATTACCACCTGTAACAATTGGTAAAAATAGGAACGATCGTACGATGCTATGTTTTGATTATTAAGCAATATGAGTATTTTATCAAGAATGGTTGAAGGAATTTAACCGCTTTTATTTAAATAAGTTATTGTGAAATATAAAACAAGTAGCTATTGATAAATTTCGTTATGATGTATGGCTACGAACCATCACCGGTTTGTTAAATTAGCATATAACATCATTTGAACGCAACAAACTTAATTTTTGTATCAACATGTATCTAGTTGATAATTAAGTTAGGTTCTATGTAAAATGTGTGCTTAATAGTTGTGTAGGATCTAAATTCGACAAATATAGGAACCAAAGTGACAAAACGTGTTTAACGATATGGTTAACCGGTTAAATGTCACGAAATTATGCATTGGTCAATAAATTTTATATTTAAATAAATTAAAATATAAAATGAATTATTATAAGGTATAATTAAAATGTATCTAAGTGTTTTTGAATAAAAAGAATAAAACATAAACATTAAAGTTCAAATACACAAAAACTACATTGTTATTTTATACTAAGTATACATGTATGTATTGGTACATATGTATTATTATCTAGTGAATGACTAGTTATGGGTCATTACTTAAAGTGATTTAATGTAAGGAATATGATTTCTAAATCAATTAAGATAAGAGAATTGGTGGAGATAAGTGTCAACTTAAATAATAAGTGCTTAATCACTTAAGACATTTTACTAAGAATGCTTCTTAATCCCTCTTCTAATTTTCAAGATTAAGACCTTCCCTCTCCTTACCTAGAACTCGTAACTAACTAAATAACTAGTAGTTAGTTAGTTAACTAACTCTATCTCTAAGCAACCACCCAAGCAAGTGGCTAGACAAGATTACATCACTTAAACTCACATCCCATCACAAGCTAGTCTAGGTTTTGTCCCCTTATCCTCTTCCACTCTTTCCTCCTTCATATCCACGAAATTTACTCTTCATTTTACCCTCATTTGACCAGCCAATACTCCATGGAATTACTCTCAACCTTCATCTCATTTTCAAGAACAAGAACTTCCTTCCAAAGCCATCAAAACCATGAACAAAAGGGTTGCTGTCCCTTTTGTGTTTCAGCCACCATTTCACCCATCTACACCTTCCTTTTTGCTTGATATTTTTACCACAAAATACCCCTGGAAGTTACTTGTTATGATACTCAAAATTATTGATTCAAAACAGTGAGTAAACTACCCTTTTTCTTGCTCTTTTGCTGTGAAATTTTCGTGACAGCAACATAGCCAAAAGAGTGGCTGTTTTGGAGCATCAAACCAACAACCAAAAGTTCATCTTCAACCTTCCATTCTTCAAGTATTCACATAAGGTGAGTTCATACCCCTACATTTTCATGTTTTATTCAAGTTTTAAGGGGGGGAATACAAGTTAGAACACTAAACATAACTTAAATTTAAATGACAGCTTTCTACAGAAAAGTTGAGTCCTGTTCACGGACTGTTTTGACCATCTTAAACTTAATATATTTCAAAACTGTACATTATGCAAATAGTTCAAGTTTATAACTTTCTAAGGACTACTCGCACGCGTTAATACGATTTTTCTACAATTTATGGCGATTTTTATAAAACTGCCTGTCATTTCAGAAGTGATTTCGGACCAGTCTGTGAAGATGTTCATTTTCACACTAGTTTGAGACCACTAAAAATCATAATAAAAATTGGGAACAAAGTAGACTCATTTTATAAACTCTCAGAGGTGACGGATTCAGTTTTTGACTTACGATGATTTTTCTATGAGTTTTCTAAAAACAGGGACAGTAAATGGTAAAACTGTCAAAAGTGGTTTATAGATTTATTAACACCTTCTAACATTTTTGAGCAATGTTTATACATTAAGGAAGTTAAAACAGAATCATTTAAATATGTTTAATTATCATTTTTACAAAAGTGATAAGTACAAAAAGGTCTTTTGTATCAAACTTAAGGATTATTTCATGCAAAGTTTCTAATAAAAACGTAAGAATATGAACAACAATTACGAAACATACCAAATCATCTTTTAAAACTTATACATATATATAACCATATACATATATATGTTTTGTTTACAAACTTGTCTTCTACATCAAAAATTTCACTTTACTCGTTTTTATCAAATAAATCACTTGTGATTTATTACTACTATGTGAAAACTCTTGTCATACTTTGCATGCACTAGATTTATACAAAGTATTTAGAAATTCCAAAGTATCCTTCGTTGTTAAACCGTTTTAATGCATTTTAAAAACTTATGATTTATGCATTGTCAAAACTTTGAGAGAAAGGATGATCTTTGCATACAAAACTATTACTTTAATACAGACTTAGTTGAGAATCCGTGAGACAAGTACATCTTCAAACACTGCCTTTTTGCTAGGAGGTATCGCTACAAGTCCTGTCTATAACCAGAGTCTCCCGTTCGGAGAACGTGTCAAATGTGTATAGATCTATACGGGAAGTCATGATCCCGCGCCCTGACTGTTAGCTATAGTCCGTCCTTTGGGGTGACAGTTTGTCATAACGCTTCGACGCCTGAAGAACATCGCTACAGGCATATTATGTTTAGTATGGTTATAAAACTCACCGGATATACAATTATTATGGTATTATGCTTTTATGAACGAGTAGCTATTAAAACTATTCTTCATCTAACAAGTGCGATCTTCGTATAGCTTTATTATATAAAACTATGCCACAACTTTTAAGCACGTCGGTTGCTTGCGATTTTCGGTCTTAGAGACTGCCAGTTATGTTAGGAAAATAAGGGTTTTTCCTGCATCTAAAACAAACAACTAATAGGAAAATAAGGGATTTTCTTGGTGCAACTATTTACAACTTATAACACGAACATTCATATGCATTTCATACTTTTATAAGAAAATAAGGGTTTTTCTTGGAAAGCACAACAAATCATATCTCAACTATTAGGGAAAATATGGGATTTTCTGGATCTAATACATTCATTTTCAACCCAACGAATCATAACTCTTTTCATTTGAAAATACCGCGTTTTCTGGAAAACATACATGAACTTTCGAATGGCGTACATTTTCTCAAAACACTACTTATGAACTCACCAACTTAATTGTTGACACTTTTTCTTTGAAATAACTTGTATTCTCAGGGAACCGCTAAGCAGGTTTGGAAATCAACTTTTGAGGATTAACGTGCTGACGTTAATTACTTCTTTTGAAAGATGTTTATGTATTTATCTTTTGAACATGTAACGAATACAATTATGTAAACATTTTGGAAACCTTAATATGTATGGTGGTGTGTACTATCCTTTCTATGAACTGTTATGATACTGAATATGACGTCCTCCGCCCCCGAACGTTTCCGCCGTTCTGGTTTGGGGGTGTGACACCACTGCATCACCAAGTCGAGTTCATAATCGACTTAGTTCCATGGGCTACCCCAGTAGCCAAATCGCCCTATCGTCTAGCACCAGCTGAGATGTAGGAACTATCCGGTCAACTTAACGAACTTCTCAACAAGGGCTTCATTAGATCAAGCTTTTCACTGTGTGGAGCACG
The DNA here is from genome assembly GCF_051521515.1 of Lactuca serriola. NCBI lineage: Eukaryota > Viridiplantae > Streptophyta > Magnoliopsida > Asterales > Asteraceae > Lactuca > Lactuca serriola. The sequence continues at coordinate 183,706,742 of NC_136411.1, read as the reverse complement.
GGTCTTATTCATAAAGAAGAAAGACAGATCTTTCCGTATGTGCATCGACTACAGATAATTAAACAAGCTAACCATTAAAAATCATTACCCTCTGCCTCGCATAGATGATTTGTTCGACCAAATGCAAGGGGAGAATTACTTTTCAAAGATTGATCTAAGATCCGGGTATCACCAGTTACGAGTGCTAAAGGAGGATGTTCCGAAGACAGCCTTCCGAACTCGTTACAGACACTACGAATTTGTAGTGATGCCATTCGGATTGACTAATGCGCCCGCAGTATTCATGGATTTAATGAATAAGGTGTGTCGTCCTTACTTGGATCAGTTCGTCATTGTATTCATCTATGACATACTTATCTACTCTTGTAGTGAGGAGGAGCATAGAAAACATCTGCGACAAATCCCAGAAACACTACGGTTAAAGAAGCTCTACGGGAAGTTCTCTAAATGTGACTTTTGGATTCGAAGATTCGAATTCTTAGGTCACGTGGTTAGTAAAGAGGGAATTCACGTGGACCCTTCCAAAATTAAACCCATTGAGAACTTGTCAACACCGAATGCGCCTAATGAAATTAGTCAATTTCTAGGTCTCGCTTGCTACTATCACAGGTTCATTCAGAACTTCTCTAGGATCGTGAAACCTCTCACTACATTGACCCAGAAAGGCGTGGCCTTTGACTGGGAAGAGAAACAAGAGAAGGCGTTCCAAACGCTAAAGCGAGCCTTATGCACTGCACCGATACTATCCCTCCCATAAGGAATAAAACACTTTGTGGTCTATTGCGATGCATCCAACCAAGGGCTCGGCTGTGTCCTCATGCAACAAGGTAAGGTCATAGCCTATGCCTCAAGACAGCTGAAGACACACAAAGTAAACTACACCACACACGATCTTGAGCTAGGAGCAGTGGTATTTCCTCTGAAGATCTGGAGATACTACCTGTATGGTACGTAAAACACTATCTTTACAGACCACAAAAGCCTTTAACACATATTCAACCAGAAGGAGCTCAATATGAGGCAACAACGGTGGTTCGAGCTACTCAATGACTACGAATGTGAAATTCTTCATCATCCCGGTAAAGCCAACGTAGTAGCTGACGCCCTAAGTCGAAAAGAATATTCTGGTCGCAGAGTCAAATCATTGACTATGAACAACCATTCCCATCTGCCCACACAAATTAAGGAGGATCAACTTGATGCCTTGAAACCTGAAAATGTGGCGGGTGAATCCCTGAGAGGGATGGATAAAAACATAGAAGTCAAGGGTGACGGAGCCTTATATCTCATGGACTGGATCTGGACACCGAAACACGGTGGCTTTAGAGACTTAGTCATGAGCGAAGCGCACACCAATCGATATTCCATCCACCTAGGTTCGGAGAAGATGTATCTGGATCTTAAAAAGTTATACTGGTGGCCTAACATGAAAGCAAAGATTGCTACCTTCATGAGTAAATGTCTTACTTGCGCCAAGGTTAAGGTCGAATAGTAGAAACCCTCAGGTTTACTACAGCAATCGGAGATACCGGAATGGAAGTGGGAGCGGATCACCATGGACTTCATAACCAAGTTGCCCAAGACGACGGGTGGTCTTGATACCATTTGGGTGATCGTTGACAGGTTAACAAAGTCCGCACACTTCCTGCCCATCAAAGAGACTAACAAGATGGAGAAGCTCACGAGAACGTACATTAGGGAGATCGTACAGCTGCATGGTATTCCAAGGTCTTGTTTGTCACTCCCCCGAACCGTCAGGAAAACAACGTCGAAAACGTCTGGGGGCGGGTGACCTCATACGTAGTATCACAACCATTGTACATAGTAATCATAGTAAACACAACCATTACATTACCATATGAATATTTACATTTGTTTGAAAACATTGAAAACATAGTTTATGTACATCAGTATAAGCAAAAGTAAAGACGAGACTTCAATATGCCCCATCTTCTCCAAAAGTGAGCGAGGTAGCTGTCTTACGTTGACCTGAGAATACAACCGGTTTGAAAGAATATCAGCATAAAGTTGGTGAGTTCATAAGTATGTTCTTGTAATGCAAATTGGTCACTGAATTTGTGAAAATACTTCATTTTCATTAATAGTAAATGTCGTTAGTATCGAAAACCATTGTTACCTTGTTATAAAATACGTATGTATGTTTTCCAAGAAAATACAATATTTTCTATCATGTTTGTTGGTTTCTGTATGAAAAGTACGCTTCGTTTAAAAACCCTGGTTACCACCAGCATGTAAGATCTGTTCGAAAACCTTAGCTATCACCAGTAAGTATAGTAGTTTTATTACTTAAAATAAAACCATAGAAGAAAGGAATCCCATAAACAAAGGTTAGTTTACACATACTGTGAGTCTTATAACCATACTAATATGACTGTTGAACTCCTTGATGTTTCTTCAGGCGTCGTACGATTACAAAATTTGTCACCCTAGGCATGCCCGCCTAACTGTAGCTAACAGTTCAAGTGTGGGATTGTCTGTCCCGAATAGATCTATTCACAAATTTCACACTCTCCCTCTAGGAAACTCTGGTTATACTATTGGAGAGGATTTATTGGTATCCCGAGGGGCATAACGAAGACAAGTCTCACAATCCTGTATTAACTAGTTTACGTGTTGTTCGGTTGTTCTCGAGTTCGTAATCATTTGTAACGGGTAGAGTATACATAATTATACACAAAATAATTATTTAGCAATATACTCTATTTGTATTCGTAGTAGTGGATAAACTAAATCTGACATATTTTATACGCTTGACTCTGCATGAAATTCAAATATGTAAGACAAGTAATGAAATCCCAAACTATACCCATTATAGTTTGAATGGTTTGTTATATTCGTGTACTGTTTTGGAAACCATGCAATTATATTTAGAAAGCATCCCTTATGCTCCACATATTACAAAAGGGATAAATGTATCTAAATGTTTGATAGAAAACCGTTGTAATTGCATCGGTTTTTAAGTTACGAAAACCTTTATGTTTACCTTGTACCCCCCCTGAAAACATGGAAAACTCGGAAAAGTGTAGGGGTATGAACTCACTGCTTAACGTAGGATCTGAGAGTATGACTGGTTACGAATGTTGGGTATCAACCGATGTTTCGTACGCTAGTGGATCCTATTAACATGTGATGACACATATGTGTGTTAGAATTAGGGTGTTTCATGACTAAACATGACGGGAAACCACCCTAAAGACTTGGGAATGCTTGTCAGGACCCTATATGATCAAATAAGGGAGGTGTACGGCCATTATGTGCGGCCAGGGTATGCGGCCAGACTGTGTGTGTAGCTGCACACAGGAGTGTGAGGCCGTACAGAGGGTGTGTACGGTCGTACACAGTTGTGTGCGGCCGTACACAGGAGTGTGCGGCTGCATACAGGAGTGTGAGGCCGTACAAAAGGTGTGTGCGGCCGTACACAGGAGTATGCGGCCGTACACTCCTTATTTGTGCCCAAAATGTCGATTTTGAGCTGTTCTAGTGCTAATACCAAGTCCAACTAGTAAATGGAGGCCAAACTCTTCACTTTGGAGAGTTTTAGTGTGTGTGCGGCCACCTTATGAAGGTGTCCGGCCGCACTCCTTCAAAGGATAAAGAACACGAAGAACATGAAGAGTTTTAGGCTTATATTTATGTGTTTTACCTGAATAACAAGTTAGATGATGGATTTCTTCACATTTTTTAGGCCCTTAGAGTGTTCTTGTACGAGATTTTTAGAGAGAGCAAGTAGAGAGAGGAGTAGAGTGCAGCCAAGTGGGAAAAGAATGCATAAAGGAGGTCGTCCCCTATATATGGAGGAGAGTGTGCAGTTGGGGGAAGGGTGTGCGGACGTACACACCTCATTTGAGTGTGTATGGCCTGATTTTTCTTTCATATGACGTGAGGACTCGTTCCTAAACTCATCCTTGGCTATACTCTCGCTTTGAACGCTTGGAATCATATTGGGGGTACTTCTGATTCATTGAATCTTCACTCTCCCAAGTGAATTCAGGTCCCCGCTTGGCATTCCATCAAACCTTCACTATTGGGATGCGGCTTTGTTTCGTACGTTTGACCTCTCGATCCATGATTTCGATTGGTTCTTCCACGAAGTTGAGGTTCTCGTTAATTTTGATCTCATCAAGATGAATCATAATGATTTCGTCGGATAGGCACTTTTTAAGATTAGAGACGTGGAATACATGATGGATGATGCTTAGCTCTTAGGGTAATCGGACTTTGTATGCTACTGGAACGATCCTAGCGAGGATCTCAAAAGGTCCTATGTACCTTGGATTTAGTTTCCCGTGCTTTCCGAAGTGTATCATGCCTTTCCAGGGAGAGATCTTCAACAGGACACGGTCTCCAACCTGGAACTCCAAAAGTTTTCGTCGCTTATCGGTGTAGCTCTTTGGTCTGTCTCTAGAGACTGTCAATCGTTCTCTGATTTGAATGATCTTTTCGGTAGTTTCACGGATGATTTCAGGGCCAGTGAGAGTACTGTCGAGGACTTGTCCCTTGGCTAGCTGCGTGTCACCCACCTCAGCCCAGCATAGAGGGGATCTGCACTTGCGACCATAAAGGGCTTCGAACGGGGCAACCTTGATACTGGTGTGGTAACTGTTCTTATAAGAGAACTCAACCAAGGGTAAATGAGTGTCCCACGACTTGCCGAAATCGATGACACATGCTCTCAACATGTCTTCCAAGGTCTGGATGGTTCTCTCACTCTTCCCTTTTGTCTGGGGACGATAAGTTGTGCTCGTGTCCAACTTAGTTCCAAGAGCCTTCTGCAGAGACTGCCAAAATCTCGAGGTAAATCTGCTATCTCGATCGGAGATAATGGACACAGGCACACCGTGCAGTCAGACTATCTCTTGAATGTAGATTCACGTGAGTCTTTCCATCTTGAACGTTTCTTTAATCGGTAGGAAGTGGGCGGATTTCGTCAATCGATCTACTATTAACCAAATGGGATCGTACCCACTCGGAGATTTGGGTAATATGGTAATGAAATCCATAGAAATCATCTCCCACTTCCACTCAGGTATCTCGGGCTACTGGAGCAGGCCTGAGGGCTTCTAATATTCGACCTTCACCTTAGCGCAAGTCAGACACTTGCCCATGAAGGTAGCAATCTCTACTTTCATGTTTGGCCACCAATATAGTTTCTTGAGATCAAGGTACATCTTATCCGAACCTGGGTAAACGGAGTATCTAGTCTTGTGAGCTTCGTTCATGACAAACTCCTTGTAACCGCCGAACCATGGGGTCCAGATCCGGTCCATGAAATAATAGACTCTGTCTCCTTTGATCTCAATATTCTTATCCATTCCCCTCAAGGCTTCATTCAACACGTTCTCTGGTTTCAGGGCTTCCAGTTGAGCCTCTCGGATTTGCGTAGATAAGTGGGAATGGATGGTTATCGACAACGTCTTCACTTAGCGGCATGAACATTCATTCCGCCTAACAGCATCTGCCACCACATTGGCCTTGCCGGAATGGTAGCGGATTTCACACTCATAGTCGATGAGCAGCTCTACCCATCGCCGCTGTCTCATGTTTAAGTCTTTCCGATCGAAGATGGGTTGTAGGCTTTTATGGTCAGTGAAGATCGTGCACTTGGTCCCATAGAGGTAATGTCTCCAGATCTTCAATGTGAAGACCACTACTCCCAACTCTAAGTCATGAGTTATATAATTGACTTTGTGTGCTTTCAGCTGTCTTGAGGCATAAGCAATAACTTTTCCTCGCTGCATGAGCACGCAGCCTAAGCCCTGGTTGTCACACCCCGAAACCCAGGGCGGAAACGTTCCGGGGCGGAGTGACTTCATGTTGAATATCATAACCAATGTACATAGTATCACAGTAAACACAAAACATTACATTACATAGAATCATTTACATTTGTTTGAAAGTAATGTTATACAAGTGTTATACACATATATCATATGAACGAAAGCAAAGACGAGTCTTCTAAACGCTCCGTCTTCTCCAAAAGATGGCGGTGTACCTGTCTAATGCTTACCTGAGAATACAAGCAGTTTGCAAATCAGCATAAAGCTGGTGAGTTCATAAGCGGTTTAGTTTTTGTAAAAGAACAGGTTTCCTTTGGTTTTCTGAAAAGTCGTTATCCAAGAAAATCCCATATTTTCTTATAAAAACAGTTTAGTTATCATTCATTACCAATTCGATTACGAGTTGTATGTTATCTCAGGAAAATCCCATAGTTTTCCTAATAGTTTAGTTATCCATTCGTTACTTGATTCATTTATGAGTTGTTATGCTATCCCAGGAAAATCCCATATTTTCCTAATAGTTTAGTTATCCATTCGTTACTTGATTCGTTTACGAGTTGTTATGCTATCCCCGGAAAATCCCATATTTTCCTAAGTGTTGTGATTAGTTCTTAGTTTAGATTTCGATGTACTAGTAACTACCATACTTATAGTATTAGTTAGGTATTCTGATATCTTAGTTATCCTACACGCGAAAGTCGATTATTTATTGTACTTAATTGTATTTTCGAATATTTGGATATACTCAGAAACGTACATTCACTGTATATTTGATGTTTTGGTGACTTCCAAAAGAGTATGTTAGACCTATCTCCGAAACTCCGTCGACATCCAAAGGCGTATGCTTTCGAAACTCAGTCGATGTCCAAAGGCATACTTTCAAATTATTTTCGAAACTCTGGTTACACTCAAGGCGTACACTAACTGTATTTCCGAAGTCTTGGCGTCATCCAAAGGCGTTATTTCGTATTCATGTTCGTTCTATCCTAATGGTACTTTCGTATTCGTATTCGTTCTATCCTATTCGTTTCGTATACGTATTTGTTCTATCCTATTCGTTTCGTATTCGTATTCGTTCTATCCTATTCGTTACTTTCGTATTCGTATTCGTTCTATCGTATTCGTTTCGTATTCGTATTCGTTCTATCCTATTCGTTTCGTATTCATATTCGTTATGTTCCTAGTTGTACTATATTAGTAACAATCTTAGTTTATGATTAGTAAGATTCCTTTGCAATATATAATGTGTAACATAGATTATAACACTTTTTAAAGGAATCTACATTTAGTCTGATAGTTTACTCTACAATTCAAACCATTGGTTAGTACGATTTTCGGTATTAAAAACAAACGTAATATGAAACATTTGAACTGAAAATAATAAGTTTAAGTACAACATTTCCTTGTACTTTTGCTTGTATCCCCCCTGAAAACATTTGAAAAACACGGAAAAAGGGTAGGGGTATGAACTCACTGGTTGAGGAACGCGTCGGTTTAGATCCTAAACGTCAATTTTGGGTTTGCAAACGCACAAGATTCCTATGTAATATGAAAAGATACACATTTGTATCTAATTAGGACTTGAACTATTAATTAGTTGAGGGTATACACTTCTAGTCGCGAAAACACTTCATTTCAAGTGTTTGGAGGGACCCGGGTGACATCTATGGACACATATAGCTTGGATATGGAGTTTACTCTTCAAGAGTAAACTCTCAAGAGAGTTTTTGGCCCTATAGACCCACTCCCCATGAGTTTACGGTCATAAACTCATGGTGGGTTTTTCTAGGGTGCAAAATGGCGTTAAATCAATTGAGGGGTGATTCTAGGTTTGGTTTCAAGGCATAGGAAAGTAGTTTGGGCATCTTTGGGACCATTTTAGGAGTTTACGGCAGTAAACTATGTGTTTACGGCCGTAAGCTCTTGTATACATATTCAAAATGTATTTTGGTGGTCCTTATTCAATCACATGTGATTTCAAGCCATTTTACAAGCCAAGGGGTGAAGTTTCACCATTTAACTACTTTGGGTTGTCTCATTATCCCCCCGTTAGAGGGAATTTCGTCCCAAATTTCAAAGATTAACATACAGATCATGAATTGAAAAGAGGTATGGATGAATCTACTGCTTCGAATCTTCACACTCCCAAGTGGAATCGGTTCTCCTTTTGACATTCCAGCAAACCCTCACTATCGGGATGCGGTTTTGTTTCGTACGTTCGATCTCAATTTGTTCTTCCATGGGGGGTTCAGTCTTTCGTTGATTTCGGTATCATCAAAGGGATTGCTAGGGTTTCGTTAGGCAGGCACTTCTAAAGTTGCGAGACGTGGAAGACAGGATGGATACTATTGAGTCCTTGAGATAGTCGAAGTTTGTAGTTCACGGTTCCGATTATGGCGGGGATTTCGAAAGGTCTGATGCATCACGGGTGAAGTATTTCGCGCTTCCCAAAGCATATCATGCCTTTCTGGGATTAGGCCTTCAACAGGACACAAGCTCCAACAACAAGGTACATCTTCATGTGGCAGAGTAGGTAAGGGTCTAATGGTTCTAAAAGAAATTTCTGGGTGGTTCTGCGATAATAGTTGACGGGACCCAAGAATTGACGGGTTTCTATGGGTATCTCCGGTGCCGACTAATTCCCTATCGCCTTAGTTTTTGGAAAGGTCCGCGGGTATGACTGCTTTGTTTACTACATGACCAGGGAAAGTGGTTTGACTGAAGGACATCACTACTAACTCGTAGTTACCATATCAAGCCCTAGTCGCTGTTTCGAACACATCATCCACACGGAGGTTTGGTTACGAGGTAGTTCCAGGGCTTAGGTCGATGCGATACTCGACTAGACGTTCGGAAGGAATTCTCGAGAAATCTTCGGGAAAGACATCAGGGAAAGAGTTGCAGACTTCCCGTTTCCCGATGATCACACGGACGAGGAATGCATGGTGCTCCCTTCAGGGAAACTTTTTAAGCCTTGATGCACGAAGTGATGCGAAGGTTGGATTTAGGTTTGTTGTCGAAGATTATGAGAATCGAGTCAGAGGAAAGATTTAGACGGACAACCTTTTCGAAACCAAGAATAACAGCATAAATAAGACCTGGACATTACATGCCAATGATAGCATCAAAGCATTTCATGAAAAGTTTGCCATTTGATCGAATGGAAAAGAACAATCGTCCAAATTAAGGATACAACCTATAGGTATGGTGTTAAAGTTTTCTTTCTCATGGGTTAGTCATCTTGACGGTACACGTTTCGGTTACTAACGAAGGATTAAGTTTAGAAAGGTGTTTGAATGGATAGTTAGCAAATTTCTTTCAGCACTAGAATCGAAAAAGATCACAAGCATAAGATTCATTGAGGAAGAATTTACCTGTGGCAACGGTGGGGTCGATGGCTGCCTCATTTTGTCCTATAACTAGGACTCTCCGGTGTTGCCAGATGTTACTGCCTTAGGTCAGTTTCGTTTGTAATGTCCAACTTCTCCACAACTGTAACAGGTCTGACCGATACCAGCTTTGGAAGGTTGACTAGTTGATTGGGTTGGTGCTCTGCAGCTTCGTGCGAGGTGGCCTTCCTGACCACAGTTCTTACAAAACTTTACACGACAAGGACCGGGGATACAATGGTGGTAACTACACCTATTTCACCATGGAAGGATACCGGCATATCCGGTGATAGGTGCTTGGGCTGAGGAACCGACAACAGAAATAGCAACAGGGGTAGTGGCAGCGTGGACTGCCACTATCTGCTGTTTCTTCGAGGGCTCCGGGGAAGACTGACTCTTCTTCTTCTTCTTCCAAAACTTTCTTTTCTCGCCACTCTTCTTTGTCGGCTCAGGAGTGGTGTCCGCTTCTTCTGGGTCATCGCTATGGTCGATCAAGGTTTGCGCTAGGCATTTGGCGCTGTCTTAGGTGTCCGGCTTCACAGCTAAAACGTTCCCTTTGGTTGGATGGGTCAATCCCCAGATGAACCTTTCAATCTTTTTACTTTCCGGGGTAACCAATCCCGGACAGAGAAGTGCCAAGTCATCAAATCTGGATGTGTAGGAGGCGATATCGGAACCCTTCATCTTCAGGTTCCAGAGTTCATTCTCCAACTTCTGTATTTCACCCCGAGGGCAGTATTCTGCGAACAGAAGTTCCTTCATAACTTCCCAACCCATAGCATTTGCTACAGGTAAAGTTAAGGATTTGACTCGGCCGTTCCACCAAGTCATAGCTTTATTGGTGAATGTGCAGGCGGCAAATTTTACCTTGCCAGATTCGGAACAAGCACAGATCTCGAAGAGAGATTCGATTTTCTCTAACCACCGAGTTAGGGCAATGACACCTCCAGTGCCATCGAAGAATGTGGGTTTTGCGTTCATAAATTCCTTATAGGAACACTCCTTCCGGTGTCCCTGGCTACCTTCCTGGTTTTGGGGTTGGGGACCACCTCATGAACCACCGGGGTTTATGTGAGACAAGGCGGCTGCCACTGCGGCGGCAACAGCTTCCTGGAACACGACAGGATCAAATTCAGGAGGAGGTGGTGGTGGCGGAGGGTTGTTATTCTTTGAACTGGGTCTTTTCCTTGGAGGCATCTTGATCTAAAATAGCCAGGAAAGAGAGGATCATAAGTCCTCTGAATTGAATCAAGAGACATGGAACAAGGAATATCTCATTAAGACAGATATAGAGTTTTATTAAGCGATAAAACAGGAAGGAGTTATCAAAACAGATAAATTATCGCTAAAGGAATGATTAAGGAACAACGCTTGAATGAGGATTTCTACAACGGATTGGCTCGAGAAATACTCCCATAGTATTTCATGATTTGCTATAATGACGACTCGCTGTTTGGGTATTGGGTAAGTTTTAGGCATGCTGCATACCACAGTCACTCCCAAGCACATGTTGGCCGTGTCTCGAATGAATATAGTTGGCCAGGCTATATTGATCCTAGACACGACTACATAACTGCCCAGGTTTAACCGCAGCGTACAACACCTATTTACTTATGTTTTGTTCTACTTGTAGTTTAAAGATTTTGACGGTTAGGAGTACTTGTATACTTTCGAAAATACTTATATTTTAAGGTATACTTTTAGTTCATAGCACTTAGGCCCCTAAGTGTTTATAGTCTTATACCATGTAAGCTTTGGTATACTAGTTAACTATAAACAAGGGCTCTGATACCAATCTGTCACACCCCGAAACCCCGGGCGGAAACGTTTCGGGGCGGAGTGACTTCATATTGAATATCATAACCAATATACATAGTAACACAGTAAACACAAAACATTACATTACATAGAATCATTTATATTTGTTTGAAAGTAATGTTATACAAGTGTTATACACATATATCATTTGAACAAAAGCAAAGACGAGTCTTCTAAACACTTCGTCTTCTCCAAAAGATGGCGGTGTACCTGTCTAATGCTGACCTAAGAATACAAGCAGTTTGAAAATCAGCATAAAGCTGGTGAGTTCATAAGCGGTTTAGTTTTTGTAAAAGAATAGGTTTCCTTTGGTTTTCTGAAAAGTCGTTATCCAAGAAAATCCCATATTTTCTTATAAAAACAGTTTAGTTATCATTCATTACCAATTCGATTACGAGTTGTATGTTATCTCAGGAATATCGCATATTTTTCCTAATAGTTTAGTTATCCATTCGTTACTTGATTCGTTTACGAGTTGTTATGCTATCCAAGGAAAATCCCATATTTTCCTAATAGTTTAGGTATCCATTTGTTACTTGATTCGTTTACGAGTTGTTATGCTATCCCCGGAAAATCCCATATTTTCCTAAGTGTTGTGATTAGTTCTTAGTTTAGATTTAGATGTACTAGTAACTACCATACTTATAGTATTAGTTAGGTATTCTGATATCTTAGTTATCCTACACGCGAAAGTTGATTATTTATTGTACTTAATTGTATTTTCAAATATTTGGATACACTCAGAAACGTACATTAAATGTATATTCGATGTTCTGGTGACTTCCAAAAGAGTACATTAGACGTATCTCCGAAACTCTGTCGACATCCAAAGGCGTATGCTTTCGAAACTCAGTCGATGTCCAGAGGCGTACCTTCAAATTATTTTCGAAACTCTGGTGACACTCAAGGCGTACACTAACTGTATTTCTGAAGTCTTGGCGTCATCCAAAGGCGTTATTTCGTATTCGTATTCGTTCTATCCTAATGGTACTTTCGTATTCGTATTCGTTCTATCCTATTCGTTTCCTATTAGTATTCGTTCTATCCTATTCGTTACTTTCGTATTCGTATTCGTTCTATCCTATTCGTTTCGTATTCGTATTTGTTCTATCCTATTCGTTTCGTATTCGTATTCGTTCTATCCTATTCGTTTCGTATTCGTATTCATTCTGTTCCTAGTTGTACTATATTAGTAATAATCTTAGTTTATGATTAGTACGATTCCTTTGCAATATATAATGTGTAACATAGATTATATCACTTTTTAATGGAATCTACATTTAGTCTGACAGTTTACTCTACAATTCGAACCATTGGTTAGTACGATTTTCGGTATTAAAAACATACATAATATGAAACATTTGAACTGAAAATAATAAGCTTAAGTACAAGATTACCTTGTACTTTTTCTTTTATTCCCCCTTAAAAACATTTGAAAAACACGGAAAAATGGTAGGGGTATGAACTCACCGGTTGAGGAACGCGTCGGTTTAGATCCTAAACGTCAGTTCTGGGTTTGCAAACGCACAAGATTCCTATGTAATATGAAAAGATACACATTTTTATCTAATTAGGACTTGAACTATTAATTAGTTGAGGATATACACTTCTAGTCGCGATAACACTTCATTTCAAGTGTTTGGAGGGACCCGGGTGACATCTATGGACACATATAGCCTGGATATGGACTTTACTATTCAAGAGTAAACTCTCAAGAAAGTTTTAGGCCCTATAGACCCACTCCCCATGATTTTACGGCTGTAAACTCATCATGGGTTGTTCTAGGGTGCAAGATGGCCTTAAATCAATTGGGGGTAATTCTAGGTTTCGTTTCAAGGCATGGGAAAGTAGTTTGGGCATCTTTGGGACCATTTGAGGAGTTTACGGCACTAAACTATGTGTTTACAGCCCTAAGCTCTTGTATAAATATTCAAAATGTGTTTTGGTGGTCCTTATTCAATCACATGTGATTTCAAGCCATTTTACAAGCCAAGGGGTGAAGTTTGGGCACCATTTGACTATGATTTAGGAGTTTACGGCCCAGGAACCCATCTTTGGAGAGTTTATGGCCATGAACTCCTTAGGGGGTTGTTTTCATCAAGTTTTAGGCTTCTAATTCATTTGTGATTGCTTCTAGATTTTAGTTCAAGGCTTAGGAGGTGTGTAAATGGCAATTTAACACCTTAGAAGGAGTTTACTACCCATGAATGGGTGTTTATGGCCCAAGCATGTTCTTGGGTAGTAAACTCATGTTTACTCCTCTAATGATGAGTTTAAGATGTTGTAAGTCCAATCCCATAAGTCTATAAGCCATATCTAAGCTCCAATGGTGTTTTGGAAGGGTTTTAAGGCTCAAAAACCCCGTTTTTATGTGTTCACGGCCCAAGAATAATCCAGGTCCGTAAACACATGTTTATGGTCCTATTCCATGATTTGAACTCGAATTTGAAGGTTAAAGATGTTATACTAGAAGTTAGAGTAGTTACCTTGATGGTTTGGAGCCTTAATTTGGTGATTTTGGACCTTAAGTTTGGATTTGAGGAGAGAGGTTAGAGAGAGAGTGAAAAAGCTTCAAATGAGGCTTAATCAACCTTATATATAGTTCGGGTTTGGGACACGGTAGAATTCTACCCGATACTGACGTTAAACGGGGCTTTTGGTCGCACCCGATTAAGTTGTCGTAACCCGGCGAGACCGAATTTAGAAATTTTCAAATAAATAATTTGGGCTGTTTACATCAGTTTCTAAGGAGTTTGGGCACTCATTAGATTATAATAAACATATAAGTTTAAATAACTTAGCCCAAAACAAAATCGGAACGAGTCGCTAAAGACGGGTTTTACGGCGGAACGGGTTACGGCGATGGAACTACTTCAGGTTGTCACACTGGTTGGATGCATCACAGTAGACAACGAAATCTTCCGTCCCTTTGGGCAGGATAGGATAGGTGTGCTGCATAGGGCCTGCTTCAAGTTCTGGAATGCGACATCTTGCTGTTCATTCCAACAAAAGGGTATGCCTTTTTGAGTCAGAGTGGTTAAGGGTTTGGCAATTCTGGAGAAGTTCTAGATGAATCTACGATAATAGCCAGCAAGACCCAAGAATTGACGGATTTCTGTGGGTGGCTTTAGTGCCGACCAGTTCTCTATTGCCTTGATTTTGGAAGGGTCCACATGTATGCCTTCCTCACTTACCACGTGACCTAAGAAAGTTACTTTCCGAATCCAGAATTTGCACTTAGAGAATTTTGCGTATAGTTTTTCCGATCTTAGAGTTTCCAACACTAATCTCAAGTGTTGTTTGTGATCTTCCTCGCTTCTGGAATAGACAAGTATATCGTCAATGAACACAATAATGAACTTGTCCAAAAACGAACGACACACCCGGTTCATCAAGTCCATGAACACAGTCGGTGCGTTGGTTAGACCAAAGGGCATCACTACAAACTCGTAGTGACCATATCGAGTCTTGAATGCTGTCTTGGGAACATCACTCTCATAAACTCGTAGCTGATGGTACCCTGATCTAAGGTCTATTTTAGAGAAGTAACTGGCTCCTTGAAGTTGATCTAAAAGGTCGTCTATTAGAGGAAGAGGATAATGGTTTTTGATGGTCAGCTTGTTCAATTCACGGTAGTCTATACACATCCGAAAGGATCCATCCTTATTTTTCACGAATAACACCGGGGCTCCCCAGGGTGAGGAACTTGGTCTGATGAATCCTTTGCTAAGTAGCTCATTGAGTTGGCTGGATAACTCTTTCATTTCTGCTGGCGCTAAGCGATATGGAGACTTGGCTACAGGGTTAGCGCCAGGAATTAAGTCGATGTGAAATTCGACGTGGCATTCAGGAGGAATTCCTGGAAGCTCTTCGGGAAAGACATCAGGAAAGTTGCAGACTTCGGGGATGCTCTCGAGGTCTTTAACTTCCTATTTCTGGTTAATTACATGGGCTAGGAATGAATGGCACTCTTTTCGCAGAAGTTTCTGGGCTTTGATGCATGAAATGATGCGGAGGTTGGAGCTAAGTTTATCACCATAGATCATGAGGGTTTCGTCAGAGAGGAGATTGAGACGAATAGGTCTTTCGTAACAAAGGATATCAGCACGATTGGGGCTCAACCAATCCATGCCAATGATAACATCGAAGCTTTTTATGGAGACTGGCATAAGTTCGATGGGAAAAGAATGATCGTTGAGTGTAAGGGTGCAGCCTATGAATATGTTGTTTGCATTCTCTTTCTCACCGTTAGCCATCTCAACGGTAAATGTTTCGGTTAACGGTTGGGGTTTATGTTTAAGAAGATGTTTGAATGAATGGCTAATAAAACTTCTTTCCACACCAGAATCGAAAAGGATACATGCATAAGAGTTGTCGAGAAGGAACGTACCCGTGACAACTGTGGGATCAGCGATTGCCTCCTCTTGCCCCATTGTTAGAACTCTCCCTGTGTTGCTAGTCGTTGTTGCCTTGGGGCAATTTCCCTTGTAATGCCTGACCTCACCACAACCATAACAGGCTTGACTGACACCTGCTTCGGATGTTTGATTGGTTGGTTGGGCTAGTGTTCTACAGTTTCGGGCAATGTGACCCTTCTTGCCACAGTTGTTGCAGAGTATTTCACGACATGGGCAGGGGATAAGATGGTGATAATTGCACTTGCTGCACCAAGGGTGGGTACCAGTATATCCACTGGTAGGTGCTTGAGGTGCAGGAGCGGCGACAGGGGTAGTAGCAGCGTGGACTGCCACAATTTATTGTTTCTTAGAGGATCCTTGTGAACTCTAACCCTTTCGCTTGTTCTAGAATTTCTTTTTATTCTCCCCACTCTCCTTTGCTGGTTCAGAAGTGGTTGTTGCCTTATCCAGATCAACCCCGTGATCTATGAGGGTCTGCGCCAGGCACTTGGCGCTATCAAAAGTGTTTGGCCTAGCAGCCAAGACATTCCCTTGAGTTAGGAGCGTCAATCCCCAAATGTATCTCTCTATCTTCTTGCTTTCCGGGGTGACCATTCCCGGGCAAAGGAGTGCTAGGTCTTCAAATTTAGAAGTGTAGGCAGCAATATCGGAACCCTTCATCTTTAGGTTCCAGAGTTCATGCTCCAGTTTCTGCATTTC
This sequence comes from Lactuca serriola, assembly GCF_051521515.1. Classification (NCBI taxonomy): domain Eukaryota; kingdom Viridiplantae; phylum Streptophyta; class Magnoliopsida; order Asterales; family Asteraceae; genus Lactuca; species Lactuca serriola. Next base: position 183,690,620 of record NC_136411.1, on the reverse strand, counting down.
GCCCCACGGGCAGTACTCAGCAAGCATGAGCTCTTTTAAGCTCTCCCAACCCATAACACTTGCTACTGGCAGGGTTAGGGATTTGACCCGACTATTCCACCAAGTCAATGCTTTGTCGGTGAAAGTACAGGCGGCGAATTTCACCTTGTTGGCTTCCGAACAGGAACAGATTGTTGGGTTTTGAGCAATCTAACACTTCCTAACTGTGCATGCAACCCTAATAAACCTTGGATCTATGTTTGTCTAAATACATGCAAAATAATAATTTTCCAAGGTTTATAACCTATCTAACATGGCATGGGGAACATTTCAACATAAAAAGTTAGAAGAGATTACATACCTTTTTGATGAGTTTGGTTCTTCAGGAGTTTGAGGGCCAAGCACCAATAGTGTGAATGCCTCAAATGGAATCACAAAACACCACAAACTCTTGGAAAACTTTGAGAGAGTATACACACTTTGTATTTTCGGCCACACACAAGCACACACACACACACTAGTTCACTAGTTGCCATTTCATGCTCCATAAGCATGCTTATATAGTGTACATGGTTAGGGTGAAACCCTAATAACCCATGACTTTTCCTTTCCAAGGATCCATGGGTTAACAGCTCCATGGATCACCCATGGACTTCCATCAAAGCCTAGCCCATTAACAAATGAGTGTTAGCCCACACCATATAAAACCAATAGCCCATAATCTAATTAGTCTTCCTTTTAATCTCTAAATTAATTCATAATTAATTTAAGACTAATACTAATTAAATAACATAACTTCATATTAATATATTATAACTTATAATATATTAATAAACATATGTGTATAACTCTCATAAAATTATCCATAAATAGTTTGGATGAGATGCAACCCAAATAGACCATGCCGGTCGGGTCAAGTATATACCAAATAAGTTATGGACTTAGACACCTTATCCAACAGACTCCCACTTGGATAAGTCTAATAACTGTATTTGCCTATATAACTTCAGGAACCAACCAGCAATCGTAGCTCTCGAAAACTCCGTTGAACTATGAAGCGCCATTTTAAGACAAGTGATCATATAATCCTCTATTCTCATGATATCAGCCGGACAAACACATGGAACTATGTCTTGCTTTTTGTCTGGCAGTTGTTTCTCGAATTCCGATTTGTTTGACAAAGAACTTTACTGAACACATCAGTTTAGTTCTGACCGGGCCCGGTACATGGGTCAACACAAAATCATCGAGGGGCCCAGATATCGCTTCTATTTCTAGAAGGAACAGATAAACTTCGACTCATATGCTTGTTCTACTACTGGTTGAATTGTACACAAAGGCATGTTTTATAACATCAAGTTACTGATGCGTTTTCATGCAATCAATGCACAACCAACTCATAGGTAACAACTCATATCTCTAGGTTTGAAGACTTATATGATATTATCGTCTCACGATCACTCGAGATAAATTCCATGAAGTGATACAAGTGAGTGTGGGTTTATACCAATACTCATAACTTATGAGTACTCATGAATGTTGCAGCAACCATTGCCATGTCTAAACACCTTTAGCCATCTACAAACCCAATTCATGACAATCTTGATTCATACCTACTTCCGACGTATGACCGATTGTGGAGGTTTGAATAAATTAATTATTCTGGAAGTCAAAACATGCAAAACTGAAACAATAGTAAATAATTGACAATGATAGTAACACTTTACTCATAAATAAATCACAAATTTTATTCATCATCAGACGTCGATTACATTTTACAAGTTTCAGGAAAACTATCTAATCTATAAACTAATATCGTCCCTCAGCCCGATGCGCCTCGCATGCTGAAAATGCTTATCCCTCATCAGTCCCTTCGTAAGGGGATCTGCAGGATTCTCATCCGACGATATCCTCCTTGTCACGAGGAGTCCTTCTTCAATCTTGTGTCTTATGAAGTGATATTTTTTTGTCAATGTGTCGGGATCTGCCATGATCTCTTGGTTCCTTGGCTAAGGCAACCGCACTATTGTTGTCACAGAAAATCTCCATAGGTTCTTTAATAGCTGGTACAACTCCAAGGTCTCCGATGAAGTTCTTTAGCCATATCGCCTCCTTTGCTGCTTCACTCGCTGCTATATACTCTGATTCACAAGTCGAATCAGCCACCGTCTCCTGCTTGGAACTCTTCCAAGAAATTGCCCCTCCATTTAAGGTAAAGATCCAGCCCGACTGAGAGCGGAAGTTATCCCTATCAGTCTAAAAACCAACATCACTATACCCTAATACTCTCAAGTCATCACTCCCACCAAGGGTAAGGATCCAATCCTTAGTCCTCCGCAGGTACTTGAGAATGTTCTTTACCGCGGTCCAATGAGCCTTGCCAGGGTTCCCCTGATACCTGCTGACCATGCTCAAAGCAAATGCCACATCAGGGCGGGTACAAGTCATAACATACATGATCGAGCCAACAGCGGAAGCATACGGTAATTGGCTCATCTCAGCTATCTCTGCCTCTGTACTCGGACTCTGAGTCTTACTTAGTTTGGCATTTCTTTGGATCGGTAAATCTCCTTTCTTGGAATTCTGCATGTTGAACCTTTTCAACACCTTATCCAAGTAGGTACTCTGACTAAGTCCAATTAGTCTTTTACTCCTTTCTCTTAATATCCTTATTCCTAGGATATAGGCAGCCTCCCCTAGGTCCTTCATAGCAAAGCACTTCCCAAGCCAGGACTTAACCTCTTGCAAGGTTGGGATGTCATTTCCTATAAGTAGTATGTCATCCACATACAGTACCAAGAAGCTAACTATACTCCCACTAGCTCTGACATACATGCAAGACTCATCTTCACTTCTCGAGAAGCCAAACTCATTGACCTTCTCATCGAAACAAAGATTCCAGCTACGAGATGCTTGTTTTAATCCATAAATGGATTTCTCAAGCTTGCATACTCTATTAGGGTACTCTGCACAGACAAAACCCTCTGGCTGATTCATATACACATCCTCAGCCAACTTTCCATTAAGGAAAGCGGTTTTGACATCCATTTGCCATATTTCATAATCATGAAATGCTGCAATGGCTAGCATAACCCTAATAGACTTAATCTTGGCTACCGGCGAGAAGGTTTCATCATAATCAATACCCTGAGTCTGAGTAAAACCTTTTGCAACCAGTCGAGCCTTATAAGTATCCACTTTTCCTTCCATGTCGGTCTTCTTCTTGAAGATCCATTTGCACCCGACTATTTTACGGCCTGGTACATGGTCAACCAAGTTCCAAACTTGATTGTCATACATGGACTGTATCTCGCTGTCCATAGCCTCCTTCCATTTAGCAGACTCCGGGCCTGCCATGGCTTCCTTAACACTGCTAGGTTCATCCAAATTTACCAGTGTACTATCACTGATAAACGTATCACCTTCCGTAGTAATATGAAAGCCATAATAAAACGAAGGTGTGTTCCTAACCCGTGTGGAACGCCTCGGAGGTACAGACATGTCAGCTTGCTCAATAGGAGTTTCCTCCTCAGGTTGATTGCTAGTGTCTGAGGTTCCTTCACCAATTGCTTCTTGAATTTCTTCAAGATCAATTTGCCTCCCACTGTCTCCTTGGCTTATAAATTCTCTCTCACGAAAGACCCCTCTTCTTGCTACAAAGACCACATTCTCACTGGGTCTGTAGAAGAGGTAACCGAAGGATTTCTGTGGGTAGCCGATGAAAATACACCTTTCACTTCGGGGTTCGAGTTTATCATGAGTCTCATGCCTCATGAAAGCCTCGCAGCCCCAAATCTTGATGTGGTTCAAATTGGGAACCTTCCCAGTCCACATCTCATGTGGTGTTTTGGTAACCTTCTTTGTAGGGACTAGATTAAGGATATGGGCGGCAGTCTCTAAGGCATACCCCCAAAAAGAGATTGGTAGCGAAACTCGACTCATCATAGAGCGAACCATGTCTAACAGGGTTCGATTACGCCTCTCAGCTACACCATTCAGCTGTGGTGTCCTGGGAGGAGTCAATTGTGAGACAATCCCACACTCCTTAAGATAGTGAAGGAACTCGGTACTAAGATACTCACCACCTCGATCGGATCGAAGCATCTTAATGTTCCAGCCCAATTGATTTTCTACTTCCTGTTTGAATTCCTTAAACCTTTCAAAGGTTTCTGACTTATGTTTGATTAAGTAGACATACCCATATCTACTAAAATCATCAATAAAAGTCACATAATACCTATTAGCTTCCCTTGTGGCGGTTTTGAATGGCCCACATACATCAGTATGTATTAGGTCCAATAAACCCTCACCCCTTTCACAAGTTCCAGTGAAGGGTGATTTTGTCATCTTTCCAAGTAGACAAGATTCACAACTATCATCCGATTTAAGGTCGAATGATTCCAAAACTCCACTCCTTTGGAGTTGGCCTATGCGTTTCTTGTTTACATGTCCAAGACGACAATGCCACAATGATGCTTTATCTAGGCTAGTAGAAGAATCAATATACAACACATTATTTCCTAAGTGTCTACAATCGACACAGTTTCATACACACCATCACAAGGTAATGCTTTAAAATAAAACACATTTTTAAAGAAAGCATTAATACCACCACATTCATTATCAAACGAAAAGGTAAAACCTTGTTTGTACAAAGCATGAAAAGAAATAATATTTCACGCCATTTCAGACGAGTACACACATTTATTCAAATCTAATTTTAACCCATTATTAAGCAACAAAGTATAAACTCCAATCTTGGAAACAGGTGAAGCCTTCCTATTCCCCATGATCAAGTTTATCTTCCCGTGCTCCACATCCTCACTTCTTCTTAGGCCCTGCAAATCAGAACATATGTGAATACCACATCCTGTATCAAGCACCCAAGAGTTAGAATATAATGAGTAATTAGACAATATAGTGTAAATACCTGCATGGGTGGGTTTCACTTTCCCATCCTTTAGATCTTGCAAGTACTTAGGGCAGTTTCGCTTCCAGTGTGCCTTTTCATGGCAATAGAAACATTCAGCATCCTTGGGAATGGCAGAAGGAGTGACAGAACCGCTCTTGGTCTTCGATGAGGAGCCTTCAAGAGACTTTCCCTTGGTACCCGTCGAAGGGTGCTTCCTCTTTTTCCCTTTGCCTTGCTCGATAGCCAAAACAGGGGTAGATGTTGGAGTAGGAGTAGTAGAGGTAACAACCGCCTTGCCCTTAAGACCGGTTTCCGCGGTCTTCAAGAGTCCTTGAAGCTTGCTGAGGGTAACTTCCTCCTTGTTCATATGATATGTCATACGAAAATGGTCATAACAAGATGGTAAGGAGTGCAAAATGATGTCAATTGCCAACTCCTCAGGGATGTTCACATTCAGCTTCAGCAAACGGTCCATATACCTTTGCATCTTTTGCATGTGGGCCATGACGGAATCACCGTCCTTCATGCGGGTAGTTATTATGGAGGAGATTATTTCATACCACTCCTGACGAGCACTCTGATGGTACATTTCCATCAGGTCTTGGTGCATCTCAAAAGGGTAGTAATCTTCATATGACTTTTGGAGCTCGGCTGTCATCGTGGCCATCATGATACATGCCACCTTAGTAGCATCTCTCTCATGTGTCCTGAATTCAGCGATCTCCTCAGGAGTAGCAGTAGACTCATCAAGCTCTTTTAACTCCTTATCGAGGACATATTCATTGTCCTCATAACGAGTAACCATCCTGATGTTCCTAATCCAATCCATGAAGTTGGAACCATCAAAGATGACCCTCCCACAAAGATTCATGAGAGAGAAAGAACCAGTTGGGTTAGAGCCTGAAGCATTAGTGTTGGAAGACATCTGAAGGAAGAAAGCAAGTTTAGATTAGATATATAGAATCCTTAATAAGACACCCAAATGTAATATTAAGGCTAGGAACCAATCACAATATATTATACTTAGAAGAGGGATGTCGTAATCTAAGTAATAATATATTTGAAAGGTAGGTGAATGACGATTCACCAATTTCCACCATGATAAAACAAAATGAATTATTAGGTTTTAATTGGATTTGAAATTCCTAGATTCTTTTGAGATTCATTGAACTTTTCAATGGCATGTTTCAATCTCGATTGTGCCCTTCAAGTTTTGTGACTGGGATGCCGAGGATCACAAAACAAGGTGTGAATAACCATGCTAATTCACTTGGTACCCTTAATATTATCACCTAATCAATGTGCCGGTAAACCACACACGCTCCATTGATCCATGACAAACATTAAGTCACCCTTCGTGATCCTTACTAGTCCAAGTTAGTGTGTCGGTTAGCCACACACGCTCCACCAACGACTTGGTAAGGTACAAAGTGTGAATTCCATGGACTAGCACCATGTTCACATTTTTCCTAAAATAACTAAGATTGGGAATTAAAATTTTAGTTACTTTATAATAATCATTATACTTTTAATGAGGATTTAAAGTCATTGTCCTACCCGTTCGGCTAACGACCCTCCACCAGTCAAGCAAGCGGTGGGTGAGAGTGGACACCCATTAAGTCGCCATTTTATAGGCAACAACCTTATACCCACCTTATAGACCGGCTTCGTGAATGAGGCCTACTAACGGTAGAACGACTTATTCTTATACATATATATAATAATTAACCATTAATGTTATAAATAGTATAAGGGTTGAATTTTAACTATTAAAACTCTAAGGGTTGGAATTAAAGTTTATTAAAGTGTGTGAAACTTTACAAATTCCAAAACTTGAGGACAAGTTTTGTAACTATCCAAAACTTTTCATTTCATAACTTATGAATTAAAGGTTCATAAAAATGAAGACTCTTCACTTTCATGTAACTTATGTGTTTAAATGTGTGTGTTAAAGAGAGTGACCTTTGGATATCCATAACTTGAGGACAAATTATGGACTCCATTAAAACACATAAATGATCAAGAATTAATTCTAAACAATTCAGCAAATAATCCCTATCATCTTCTAAATTCATAAGAACGTGAACATGATCATCAAAATTTCAAGAATTATATGAACACATAAAAATCATGGAATTTTGATATATGCTATTGTAAATGGATTAGAACAACCATTACACCAACTAAAACAAGTTTTAAAACACCAAAACAGTTTAGGGTAATGTTTCTAGTCCATTTCCAGCAGCAAAAGTCGAAAATCTGCACTCTGTCGCTCCTACTCGTCGAGTGCATAAACCTACTCGGCGAGTAGGTTGAAGATACACATGGACTCACTGAGTCCCCCCATGGACTCGGCGAGTTCATCAGTCAGACAGCAAGTTTTTCGACTTTTTCAACTATTTCGCATCAAGTATCAAACAAGCAAGCCTAGGCTCTGATACCACTGTTGGGTTTTGATCAATCTAACACTTCCTAAGTATGCATGCAACCCTAATAAACCTTGGATCTATGTTTGTCTAAATACATGCAAAATAATAATTTTCCAAGGTTTATAACCTATCTAACATGGCATGGGGAACATTTCAACATAAAAAGTTAGAAGAGATTACATACCTTTTTGATGAGTTTGGTTCTTCAGGAGTTTGAGGGCCAAGCACCAATAGTGTGAATGCCTCAAATGGAATCACAAAACACCACAAACTCTTGGAAAACTTTGAGAGAGTATACACACTTTGTATTTTCGGCCACACACAAGCACACACACACACTAGTTCACTAGTTGCCATTTCATGCTCCATAAGCATGCTTATATAGTGTACATGGTTAGGGTGAAACCCTAATAACCCATGACTTTTCCTTTCCAAGGATCCATGGGTTAACAGCTCCATGGATCATCCATGGACTTCCATCAAAGCCTAGCCCATTAACAAATGAGTGTTAGCCCACACCATATAAAACCAATAGCCCATAATCTAATTAGTCTTCCTTTTAATCTCTAAATTAATTCATAATTAATTTAAGACTAATACTAATTAAATAACATAACTTCATATTAATATATTATAACTTATAATATATTAATAAACATATGTGTATAACTCTCATAAAATTATCCATAAATAGTTTGGATGAGATGCAACCCAAATAGACCATGCCGGTCGGGTCAAGTATATACCAAATAAGTTATGGACTTAGACACCTTATCCAACAGACTCCCACTTGGATAAGTCTAATAACTGTATTTGCCTATATAACTTCAGGAACCAACCAGCAATCGTAGCTCTCGAAAACTCCGTTGAACTATGAAGCGCCATTTTAAGACAAGTGATCATATAATCCTCTGTTCTCATGATATCAGCCGGACAAACACATGGAACTATGTCTTGCTTTTTGTCTGGCAGTTGTTTCTCGAATTCCGATTTGTTTGACAAAGAACTTTACTGAACACATCAGTTTAGTTCTGACCGGGCCCGGTACATGGGTCAACACAAAATCATCGAGGGGCCCAGATATCGCTTCTATTTCTAGAAGGAACAGATAAACTTCGACTCATATGCTTGTTCTACTACTGGTTGAATTGTACACAAAGGCATGTTTTATAACATCAAGTTACTGATGCGTTTTCATGCAATCAATGCACAACCAACTCATAGGTAACAACTCATATCTCTAGGTTTGAAGACTTATATGATATTATCGTCTCACGATCACTCGAGATAAATTCCATGAAGTGATACAAGTGAGTGTGGGTTTATACCAATACTCATAACTTATGAGTACTCATGAATGTTGCAGCAACCATTGCCATGTCTAAACACCTTTAGCCATCTACAAACCCAATTCATGACAATCTTGATTCATACCTACTTCCGACGTATGACCGATTGTGGAGGTTTGAATAAATTAATTATTCTGGAAGTCAAAACATGCAAAACTGAAACAATAGTAAATAATTGACAATGATAGTAACACTTTACTCATAAATAAATCACAAATTTTATTCATCATCAGACGTCGATTACATTTTACAAGTTTCAGGAAAACTATCTAATCTATAAACTAATATCGTCCCTCAGCCCGATGCGCCTCGCATGCTGAAAATGCTTATCCCTCATCAGTCCCTTCGTAAGGGGATCTGCAGGATTCTCATCCGACGATATCCTCCTTGTCACGAGGAGTCCTTCTTCAATCTTATGTCTTATGAAGTGATATTTTTTGTCAATGTGTCAGGATCTGCCATGATCTCTTGGTTCCTTGGCTAAGGCAACCGCACTATTGTTGTCACAGAAAATCTCCATAGGTTCTTTAATAGCTGGTACAACTCCAAGGTCTCCGATGAAGTTCTTTAGCCATATCGCCTCCTTTGCTGCTTCACTCGCTGCTATATACTTTGATTCACAAGTCGAATCAGCCACCGTCTCCTGCTTGGAACTCTTCCAAGAAATTGCCCCTCCATTTAAGGTAAAGATCCAGCCCGACTGAGAGCGGAAGTTATCCCTATCAGTCTAAAAACCAACATCACTATACCCTAATACTCTCAAGTCATCACTCCCACCAAGGGTAAGGATCCAATCCTTAGTCCTCCGCAGGTACTTGAGAATGTTCTTTACCGCGGTCCAATGAGCCTTGCCAGGGTTCCCCTGATACCTGCTGACCATGCTCAAAGCAAATGCCACATCAGGGCGGGTACAAGTCATAGCATACATGATCGAGCCAACAGCGGAAGCATACGGTAATTGGCTCATCTCAGCTATCTCTGCCTCTGTACTCGGACTCTGAGTCTTACTTAGTTTGGCATTTCTTTGGATCGGTAAATCTCCTTTCTTGGAATTCTGCATGTTGAACCTTTTCAACACCTTATCCAAGTAGGTACTCTGACTAAGTCCAATTAGTCTTTTACTCCTTTCTCTTAATATCCTTATTCCTAGGATATAGGCAGCCTCCCCTAGGTCCTTCATAGCAAAGCACTTCCCAAGCCAGGACTTAACCTCTTGCAAGGTTGGGATGTCATTTCCTATAAGTAGTATGTCATCCACATACAGTACCAAGAAGCTAACTATACTCCCACTAGCTCTGACATACATGCAAGACTCATCTTCACTTCTCGAGAAGCCAAACTCATTGACCTTCTCATCGAAACAAAGATTCCAGCTACGAGATGCTTGTTTTAATCCATAAATGGATTTCTCAAGCTTGCATACTCTATTAGGGTACTCTGCACAGACAAAACCCTCTGGCTGATTCATATACACATCCTCAGCCAACTTTCCATTAAGGAAAGCGGTTTTGACATCCATTTGCCATATTTCATAATCATGAAATGCTGCAATGGCTAGCATAACCCTAATAGACTTAATCTTGGCTACCGGCGAGAAGGTTTCATCATAATCAATACCCTGAGTCTGAGTAAAACCTTTTGCAACCAGTCGAGCCTTATAAGTATCCACTTTTCCTTCCATGTCGGTCTTCTTCTTGAAGATCCATTTGCACCCGACTATTTTACGGCCTGGTACATGGTCAACCAAGTTCCAAACTTGATTGTCATACATGGACTGTATCTCGCTGTCCATAGCCTCCTTCCATTTAGCAGACTCCGGGCCTGCCATGGCTTCCTTAACACTTCTAGGTTCATCCAAATTTACCAGTGTACTATCACTGATAAACGTATCACCTTCCGTAGTAATATGAAAGCCATAATAAAACGAAGGTGTGTTCCTAACCCGTGTGGAACGCCTCGGAGGTACAGACATGTCAACTTGCTCAATAGGAGTTTCCTCCTCAGGTTGATTGCTAGTGTCTGAGGTTCCTTCACCAATTGCTTCTTGAATTTCTTCAAGATCAATTTGCCTCCCACTGTCTCCTTGGCTTATAAATTCTCTCTCACGAAAGACCCCTCTTCTTGCTACAAAGACCACATTCTCACTGGGTCTGTAGAAGAGGTAACCGAAGGATTTCTGTGGGTAGCCGATGAAAATACACCTTTCACTTCGGGGTTCGAGCTTATCATGAGTCTCATGCCTCATGAAAGCCTCGCAGCCCCAAATCTTGATGTGGTTCAAATTGGGAACCTTCCCAGTCCACATCTCATGTGGTGTTTTGGTAACCTTCTTTGTAGGGACTAGATTAAGGATATGGGCGGCAGTCTCTAAGGCATACCCCCAAAAAGAGATTGGTAGCGAAACCCGACTCATCATAGAGCGAACCATGTCTAACAGGGTTCGATTACGCCTCTCAGCTACACCATTCAGCTGTGGTGTCCTGGGAGGAGTCAATTGTGAGACAATCCCACACTCCTTAAGATAGTGAAGGAACTCGGTACTAAGATACTCACCACCTCGATCGGATCGAAGCATCTTAATGTTCCTGCCCAATTGATTTTCTACTTCCTGTTTGAATTCCTTAAACCTTTCAAAGGTTTCTGACTTATGTTTGATTAAGTAGACATACCCATATCTACTAAAATCATCAATAAAAGTCACATAATACCTATTAGCTTCCCTTGTGGCGGTTTTGAATGGCCCACATACATCAGTATGTATTAGGTCCAATAAACCCTCACCCCTTTCACAAGTTCCAGTGAAGGGTGATTTTGTCATCTTTCCAAGTAGACAAGATTCACAACTATCATCCGATTTAAGGTCGAATGATTCCAAAACTCCACTCCTTTGGAGTTGGCCTATGCGTTTCTTGTTTACATGTCCAAGACGACAATGCCACAATGATGCTTTATCTAGGCTAGTAGAAGAATCAATATACAACACATTATTTCCTAAGTGTCTACAATCGACACAGTTTCATACACACCATCACAAGGTAATGCTTTAAAATAAAACACATTTTTAAAGAAAGCATTAATACCACCACATTCATTATCAAACGAAAAGGTAAAACCTTGTTTGTACAAAGCATGAAAAGAAATAATATTTCACGCCATTTCAGACGAGTACACACATTTATTCAAATCTAATTTTAACCCATTATTAAGCAACAAAGTATAAACTCCAATCTTGGAAACAGGTGAAGCCTTCCTATTCCCCATGATCAAGTTTATCTTCCCGTGCTCCACATCCTCACTTCTTCTTAGGCCCTGCAAATCAGAACATATGTGAATACCACATCCTGTATCAAGCACCCAAGAGTTAGAATATAATGAGTAATTAGACAATATAGTGTAAATACCTGCATGGGTGGGTTTCACTTTCCCATCCTTTAGATCTTGCAAGTACTTAGGGCAGTTTCGCTTCCAGTGTGCCTTTTCATGGCAATAGAAACATTCAGCATCCTTGGGAATGGCAGAAGGAGTGACAAAACCGCTCTTGGTCTTCGATGAGGAGCCTTCAAGAGACTTTCCCTTGGTACCCTTCGAAGGGTGCTTCCTCTTTTTCCCTTTGCCTTGCCCGATAGCCAAAACAGGGGTAGATGTTGGAGTAGGAGTAGTAGAGGTAACAACCGCCTTGCCCTTAAGACCGGTTTCCGCGGTCTTCAAGAGTCCTTGAAGCTTGCTGAGGGTAACTTCCTCCTTGTTCATATGATATGTCATACGAAAATGGTCATAACAAGAAGGTAAGGAGTGCAAAATGATGTCAATTGCCAACTCCTCAGGGATGTTCACATTCAGCTTCAGCAAACGGTCCACATACCTTTGCATCTTTTGCATGTGGGCCATGACGGAATCACCGTCCTTCATGCGGGTAGTTATTATGGAGGAGATTATTTCATACCACTCCTGACGAGCACTCTGATGGTACCTTTCCATCAGGTCTTGGTGCATCTCAAAAGGGTAGTAATCTTCATATGACTTTTGGAGCTCGGCTGTCATCGTGGCCATCATGATACATGCCACCTTAGTAGCATCTCTCTCATGTGTCCTGAATTCAGCGATCTCCTCAGGAGTAGCAGTAGACTCATCAAGCTCTTTTAACTCCTTATCGAGGACATATTCATTGTCCTCATAACGAGTAACCATCCTGATGTTCCTAATCCAATCCATGAAGTTGGAACCATCAAAGATGACCCTCCCACAAAGATTCATGAGAGAGAAAGAACCAGTTGGGTTAGAGCCTGAAGCATTAGTGTTGGAAGACATCTGAAGGAAGAAAGCAAGTTTAGATTAGATATATAGAATCCTTAATAAGACACCCAAATGTAATATTAAGGCTAGGAACCAATCACAATATATTATACTTAGAAGAGGGATGTCGTAATCTAAGTAATAATATATTTGAAAGGTAGGTGAATGACGATTCACCAATTTCCACCATGATAAAACAAAATGAATTATTAGGTTTTAATTGGATTTGAAATTCCTAGATTCTTTTGAGATTCATTGAACTTTTCAATGGCATGTTTCAATCTCGATTGTGCCCTTCAAGTTTTGTGACTGGGATGCCGAGGATCACAAAACAAGGTGTGAATAACCATGCTAATTCACTTGGTACCCTTAATATTATCACCTAATCAATGTGCCGGTAAACCACACACGCTCCATTGATCCATGACAAACATTAAGTCACCCTTCGTGATCCTTACTAGTCCAAGTTAGTGTGTCGGTTAGCCACACACGCTCCACCAACGACTTGGTAAGGTACAAAGTGTGAATTCCATGGACTAGCACCATGTTCACATTTTTCCTAAAATAACTAAGATTGGGAATTAAAATTTTAGTTACTTTATAATAATCATTATACTTTTAATGAGGATTTAAAGTCATTGTCCTACCCGTTCGGCTAACGACCCTCCACCAGTCAAGCAAGCGGTGGGTGAGAGTGGACACCCATTAAGTCGCCATTTTATAGGCAACAACCTTATACCCACCTTATAGACCGGCTTCGTGAATGAGGCCTACTAACGGTAGAACGACTTATTCTTATACATATATATAATAATTAACCATTAATGTTATAAATAGTATAAGGGTTGAATTTTAACTATTAAAACTCTAAGGGTTGGAATTAAAGTTTATTAAAGTGTGTGAAACTTTACAAATTCCAAAACTTGAGGACAAGTTTTGTAACTATCCAAAACTTTTCATTTCATAACTTATGAATTAAAGGTTCATAAAAATGAAGACTCTTCACTTTCATGTAACTTATGTGTTTAAATGTGTGTGTTAAAGAGAGTGACCTTTGGATATCCATAACTTGAGGACAAATTATGGACTCCATTAAAACACATAAATGATCAAGAATTAATTCTAAACAATTCAGCAAATAATCCCTATCATCTTCTAAATTCATAAGAACGTGAACATGATCATCAAAATTTCAAGAATTATATGAACACATAAAAATCATGGAATTTTGATATATGCTATTGTAAATGGATTAGAACAACCATTACACCAACTAAAACAAGTTTTAAAACACCAAAACAGTTTAGGGTAATGTTTCTAGTCCATTTCCAGCAGCAAAAGTCGAAAATCTGCACTCTGTCGCTCCTACTCGTCGAGTGCATAAACCTACTCGGCGAGTAGGTTGAAGATACACATGGACTCACTGAGTCCCCCCATGGACTCGGCGAGTTCATCAGTCAGACAGCAAGTTTTTCGACTTTTTCAACTATTTCGCATCAAGTATCAAACAAGCAAGCCTAGGCTCTGATACCACTGTTGGGTTTTGAGCAATCTAACACTTCCTAAGTATGCATGCAACCCTAATAAACCTTGGATCTATGTTTGTCTAAATACATGCAAAATAATAATTTTCCAAGGTTTATAACCTATCTAACATGGCATGGGGAACATTTCAACATAAAAAGTTAGAAGAGATTACATACCTTTTTGATGAGTTTGGTTCTTCAGGAGTTTGAGGGCCAAGCACCAATAGTGTGAATGCCTCAAATGGAATCACAAAACACCACAAACTCTTGGAAAACTTTGAGAGAGTATACACACTTTGTATTTTCGGCCACACACAAGCACACACACACACACTAGTTCACTAGTTGCCATTTCATGCTCCATAAGCATGCTTATATAGTGTACATGGTTAGGGTGAAACCCTAATAACCCATGACTTTTCCTTTCCAAGGATCCATGGGTTAAAAGCTCCATGGATCATCCATGGACTTCCATCAAAGCCTAGCCCATTAACAAATAAGTGTTAGCCCACACCATATAAAACCAATAGCCCATAATCTAATTAGTCTTCCTTTTAATCTCTAAATTAATTCATAATTAATTTAAGACTAATACTAATTAAATAACATAACTTCATATTAATATATTATAACTTATAATATATTAATAAACATATGTGTATAACTCTCATAAAATTATCCATAAATAGTTTGGATGAGATGCAACCCAAATGGACCATGCCGGTCGGGTCAAGTATATACCAAATAAGTTATGGACTTAGACACCTTATCCAACATAGATTTCAAAGATAGACTTGATTTCTCGAACTATCGAGTCAGGGCAATAACACCTCCAGTGTCATCGAAAGATGTGGGTTTTGCATTCATGAAGTCTTTATAGGAACACTCCTTCTGGTGTCCCTGGCCACCTTCCTGATTTTGGGGATGGGTACCACCTCCTGGCCCGCTAGAGCCGCCAGGGTTCGTCTGTGACATTACGGCAGCCACAGCGCCAGTAATGGCTGCCTGAAACATAATGGGAACGAATTAAGGAGGTGGCGGCGGAGGATTGTTGTTCTTTGAGCTGGGTCTTTTCTTTGGAGGCATATCTCTCTAAAATGATCAGGAAGGAGAGGATGGTGAGTCCTCTGAATTAAATCAAGAGATTTGAAGCAAGAGATATCACATTATGATAGATATAGTGTTCTATAATGCGATAATAAATAGGAAAAAGTACCAATGCAAGAGAATTATCGCTAAAGGGAATGAGTAGCAACACTTGGATGTGGACCTTTACAAGGAATTTTACTCTAGAAAATACTCCTATAGTATTTTATTTTTTGTTGTGATGATGACTTGTTGTATGAATATTTGGTAAGTTTTAGGCCTGTTGTACACTACAGTCACTCCCAAGCACATGTTGGCCATGTCTCGAATGAATATAGTTGATCAGGTTATATTGACCCTAGACATGACTACATAACTGCCCAGGTTTAACCGCAGTGCCCAACACCCATTTACTTTTGTTTTGTTCTACTCGTGGTTACTGTTTCTGGTGTATGGGTATTCTTGTACACTTCTTGCAAAATACTTATATTTCAAAGTATACTTTTAGTTCAGAGCACTTCGGCCCCTTAGTGCTTATAGTTGTATACCATGTAAGGTTTGGTATACTTAGTTCACTATAAACAAAAGCTCTGATACCAATCTGTCACACCCCCGAACCGTCAGGAAAACAACGACGGAAACGTCCGGGGGCGGGTGACATCATACGTAGTATCACAACCATTGTACATAGTAATCATATTAAACACAACCATTACATTACCATATGAATATTTACATTTGTTTGAAAACATTGAAAACATAGTTTATGTACATCAGTATAAGCAAAAGTAAAGGCGAGACTTCAATATGCCCCATCTTCTCCAAAAGTGAGCGAGGTAGCTGTCTAACGTTGACCTGAGAATACAACCGGTTTGAAAGAATATCAGCATAAAGTTGGTGAGTTCATAAGTATGTTCTTGTAATGAAAACTGGTCACTGAATTTGTGAAAATACTTCATTTTCATTAATAGTAAATGTCGTTAGTATCGAAAACCATTGTTACCATGTTATAAAATACGTATGTATGTTTTCCAAGAAAATACAATATTTTCTATCATGTTTGTTGGTTTCTGTATGAAAAGTACGCTTCGTTTAAAAACCCTGGTTACCACCAGCATGTAAGATCTGTTCGAAAACGCTAGCTATCACCAGTAAGCATAGTAGTTTTATTACTTAAAATAAAACCATAGAAGAAAGGAATCCCATAAACAAAGGTTAGTTTACACATATTGTGAGTCTTATAACCATACTAATATGACTGTTGACCTCCTTGATGTTTCTTCAGGCGTCGTACGATTACAAAATTTGTCACCCCAGGCATGCCTGCCTAACTGTAGCTAACAGTTCAAGTGTGGGATTGTCTGTCCCGAATAGATCTATTCACAAATTTCACACTCTCCCTCTAGGAAACTCTAGTTATACTATTGGAGAGGATTTATTGGTATCCCGAGGGGCATAATGAAGATAAGTCTCACAATCCTGTATTAACTAGTTTACGTGTTGTTCGGTTGTTCTCGAGTTCGTAATTGTTTGTAACGGGTAGAGTATAAATAATTATACACAAAATAATTATTTAGCAATATACTCTATTTTTGTATTCGTATTGGTGGATAAACTAAATCTTACATAGTTTATATGCTTGACTCTGCATGAAATTCAAATTTGTAAGACAGGTAATGAAATCCCAAACTATACCCATTATAGTTTGAATGGTTTGTTATGTTCGTGTACTGTTTTGGGAACCATGCAATTATATTTAGAAAGCGTCCCTTGTGCTCCGCATATTACAAAAGGGATAAATGTATCTAAAAGTTTGATAGAAAACCGTTGTAATTGCATCGGTTTTTAAGTTACGAAAACCTTTATGTTTAGCTTGTATTCCCCCTCCCCCCTAAAAACATGGAAAACTCGGAAAAGTGTAGGGGTATGAACTCACCGCTTGATGTAGGATCTGAGAGTATGACTAGTTACGAATGTTGAGTGTCAGCCGATGTTTCGTACGCAAGTGGATCCTATTAACATGTGATGACACATATGTGTGTTAGAATTAGGGTGTTTCATGACTAAACATGATGGGAAACCACCCTAAAGAATTGGGAATGCTTGTCAGGACCCTATATTATCAAATAAAGGAGGTGTACGGCCATTAGAGTGAGTGTGCGGCCAGGGTATGCGGCCAAACTACGTGTGCGGCTGCACACAGGAGTGTGAGGCCATACAGAGGGTGTATGCGGCCGTACACAGTTGTGTGCGGCCGTACACAGGAGTGTGCGGCCGTACACTCCTTATTTGTGCCTGAAATGTCGATTTTGAGGTGTTCTAGTGCTAATACCAAGTCCAACTAGTAAATGGAGGCCAAACTGTTCACTTTGGAAAGTTTTAGTGTGTGTGCGGCCACCTTATGAAGGTGTGTGGCCACACTCCTTCAAAGGATAAAGAACACGAAGAACATGAAGAGTGTTAGGCTTAGATTTATGTGTTTTACCTGAATAACAAGTTAGACGATGGAGTTCTTCACGTTTTTGAGGCCCTTAGAGTGTTCTTGTATGAGATTTTTAGAGAGAGAAAGTAGAGAGAGGAGTAGAGTGCAGCCAAGTGGGAAAAGAATGCATGAAGGAGGTCCTCCCCTATATATGGAGGAGAGTGTGCGGCTGAGGGAAGGGTGCGCGGCCGTACACACCTCATTTAAGTGTGTATGGCCCGATTTTTCTTTCATATGACGTGATGACTCGTTCCTAAACGCATCCTTGGTTGTACTCTCACTTTGAACACTTAAACGAAATCTTGAATGACGTTAAAAGATAACGGAATCATATTTAACATTTATATTGATACTAATTGTACAAGATTAAAAGTTTCGGGTTGTCACATCGTTACTCAGTAGGTGAAGGCGAACGACCTTTTCTTAACACATAATGTCGGCATGGTGAGGACTTAACCAGTCCATGCTATTGATAACATCAAAACTCCTTATTGTAACTGGCATTAAGTCGATTTGGAAGGAGTGGTTGTTTAGAGTTAGAGTTCATCCTATGTATATGTCATTTGTGGATTCGGTTTTTCCGTTAGCCATATCTCCGGTAAATGTTTCATTAAGTGTTTGAGGTTTTTGCACATTTCCTAAACCTTAAGTTATAGAGTTTACTAGACTTAATGTTCATTTTTTGTACTATAATAAAAGTTTACTAACAAAAATTAGGCAGCGTAACACCTGTATTTTGAACAAAACCACGTTTTACCACTTGTAAAATCAAAAATACCAAAGTATTCTACAAGTTCAGATAGCAGTAAAATATATCATTTATGATTGAAAATGACATTTAACAACTATTTTCACAATTATGTTTACAAATGATAAAATAATTATTATTGTTTATAAATATAAAAATTATAAATAGTGTGAAAATGTAAAAACACTACTTTTATGTTATTATTATGCGATGAATTTTGTATCCACAACTTTATGTCATTATTCAGCAATAAATAAATGAATACTCACATGTTAAAACTAAAACTAGAATTTACTACAAAAATGCACATACATAAATTAAAAATAGAATAATAACATTCTAATGAATATATGAATAATAAAATGTTAATATTCCTATTAGAATTACTTCAACAATACACATGTACAACGTTCATTACAGAATAATAACATATACATAATTTTTTTACATTTTCACACTATTTATTGTTTTTTATTTGAACTTACTTCTATATATATATATATATATATATATATATATATATATATATATATATATATAACAAAAAATTGAATAATATAAACTTTTAACTTATTTATTATTTTTTGTATAAACGTAACGACAAGTTGTGCATATAGTTTCTCCTGAAAACATAACAACTTTAAAAAGAGCCATAGAATTCACTGTCGTTGTGTGCTTTATAGTTGCTTTGTTCAGATCTGAATGAAGAATTTCATCCGTGACTCGGGATTTCATGAACAAAACACTTTTTCTATCAACAAAACAACACTTGAAGGTTGTAGATCGAAAAAAAGCGAGTAGGAAAAACTATTTGGATTAGGAACCAAGATTCGTCTTACTATTTCTCACTCTTCACTCGGCACACTTTTGGAGCAAAACAAAACTTGAAGGTTATAGATTAGGTAAAAGACAGTTGGAAAAGCATTGTTCGCGGCTGTCGGAGCTTGACAGGAAAATTCTCTTTTAAACAAAAGATGGCCGAAAAATAGGTTTTTCGGCAACGTATCAGGTTGGGCATTAATTCGCTAACAGAGGGAGAGGAGGGGGTCTTTCTAGTCAATGTTTGCGACTTTTTCACTACAAAAAATAAAGTTGATATAGCTATAGAAGGTTGCTATGGAGCGTCCTTCCGTTAGTATTCTGCAACGGATCGTGTTATAGAATGTGGTTCGATAGCTAATTTTCTACCATATTTCCTATAGAATAAAAATTTTCTAGCAAACAGAAGAATTTTACAGAAACTGTTACCGAATCAAAATCCGTTGGTATATTTCTACCAATAGTTCTATGGAAAAAACATTTTAGCAAATTTTTATTGATTTTGCTTATATTAAATGTTATTTAAGCTTTTCAGAAAAAAAATTTAAGAGTACTAAAATATAATAAGAAGAAGCGAGAAAGATGATAGGAGTGTGATTAAGCTAAAAGGCTATGATTTTAGATATAATTTGTGAATTATTGATCAAAAGTGGTCTACTTGGTGCCATATTTATAAACTCTTTTGGTCAAACCAAATAATTTCCCGATCCTTTCTCAATTTGCATAATGTATACTATTACTTACACTAGTTTTATAGGTGTCCAGTTTTTGAATCTTCAAGCACAAATGTATGTGTTGCCTAAAATGCATACTTTTAGATAACATCATCAAATCCATATTCATCATTGTTGGAACCAATAATGTTAGCTACAAATTTTATCTTCTCGCTACGTTTATTGAGAGATATGCCTAAAGAGGGCAGTTCGATCATCTCAACATTGTTTTCTCCATCACCAATAGTCATCACTTGATTATCACCATTCATAAGTATGAACATTCACATAATCAAATAATTTAAAAAACACAAAAGTTCATTATGAATATTAGAAAAATTAAGAAAAATATGTCATAATTACCAATATTTATAATCAGTTTCGAGATATTACTACTAAATAAGCAATTGAGTTCACACACATTCTCACATCAAGTAGTAACATACTCTGTTCGAAAAAGAGGGAGAAATTTTCAACAAATTTTACTTTCAAGCATTTGTATATTGGACTTCATTATCCATTTGAAAATAATATTGCAAGCAAATAAATATCAAGTTAGAGAAAATAAGCATTCAGCTCATTACTTTTGTACATCATCTTCCTTACCTACAGAATTCAGCACACCACAAGGCAGTCTTTTGTGGAAAGAACCAAACCCGACTTTTCCATTTTTTTTAAAGTACCCCCATCTTCACCTTCTAATAGCCAATATAAAAAATACACCCTCGGTTAAATCCGAGAAAACAATCTCTTCAGAAACCTACTCTGAAATTTTGGAAATACTAAAGCCTCATAACTCAACTCCCCAAAATCAGCCATGAGTGGAGACGAACCAAAAAAAGACTCTCAGAGAATATGCAACACAATGTAACATCCCAAAATTTAAGGCAAACAATTTCATTTTTAAATAAGATATTACATAAAATCGTCGATATAAAAACATTCATTATAATATCTCATGAAAAACCAAAATGTCATTAATCAAAACATATTATCATAAAACCATATCATAGTGTAATCCCAAAGATCTCATGTGCAGAAAACATGGTGTGATGCGCTGCGATCGAGCCGGCTCCTTTCCTTCAAAACAAATTACCTGAAACCAAAACAGAAAACTGTAAGCACGAAGCTTAGTGAGTTCCCCAGATACCACATACCATACAAAACAATTGATCCATACATGCCATACATAACCAAGAGCCATACATAACCAACATATTCATAACCAAGTAAGGTACTATGTGCCAAACTTAGTCTTGCTAAGGTGTTATATGCCAAACATAGTCTGGCTGTTATGCCACAGGCCACACGTGGTCTTCCTGGTCAAGCCTGGGGCCACTCCCTGGGTCTTACAGACAAGTGCCAAGGGCCACCCCCTGGTCTTCCATGCAAGTATCACAAAGACAACTATACATACTACTCTACTAGGCTACTCTACATATAGTGTGCTAGGAGCCACCTCCTGGTCTTTCATACATAATAACATATTGTGTGCCAGGAGTTGCCTCCTGGTCTTTCATGCATTATGCCTAGGGCTAACCCCGGGGGTCTTCATATCATACATAGACTAAATGGGGCGGCATTGTGGCCGTAGACCCATACAAATAGTGAGGAGACTCAACTCACACTGCTGAACTTTGCTGATAATCCTCTGGCTGCTGACCGACAACTTTTTGAACCGCTGCTCCACTAGCTACTAGTATCAACATAACACTTAGTTCCAAACTGAACTCTAGAAGTCAAACTATGTCAACTCTGGTCAAAGTCAAAGTCCTGGTCAAAGCCAACCTTCCAGTTGACTCGACACGCCGAGTCAACCCATGGACTCACCGAGTCCTTAAACTCAGAGGCTTTCAAAATACGACCCAACTCACCGAGTTACCCCAAGAGTCGTCTAGTTCAACGATCTCCGAGTCCCATCATGTCCAACTCACAGAGTCACCACTCAACTTACCGATCTAAGTCTTAACCAGAAAAGGTTGAGGTTATGCTATCTGACTCGTCGAGTCCAAGAACAGACTCGCCGAGTCCTACGCAATCTTCATCAGACTCGCCGAGTTGTTCTTCCAACTCGTCGAGTCCATGCACAAGTTCATACAACTCGTCAAGTCCGCCCATGTGACTCGTCGAGTCTCTCCAGTTCTCAATCCATATAGTGGATTTTCGAGCCATGCAGGGGCTCCAATCCATAGATCCACTCTTCTACAATCTATCCCCCACGTAAAGTTGCAAACTTTACGTGAAAGCAACGAGCTAAAGGCCCAAAACACGCTAGGACTATGGTTTAAGACAAAGGGACTTCACTAACAGCTTATTGACATGAACTTTAAGACATTCTGGACCACCACCACCCTAGATTTGAAGTAGCAACCTCAGATCTAAGCCCCAAACCCGAAATAGATCTTAATCTTGCCAAAGTAGCCCCAAAATCTCATTCAAGAATAGATCTAATTGCAATAAAGCCAAAGCAACAACTTATTACCTCAAGGATGACCTCCCATTGAAGAATAATCCAGCTCCCTACAAATCCCCTTTCTCCAAGCTTCTTGATCTTCAATATCTCTTTACAAAACCCCCAAATCTAAGCTCCAAATTGCTTCCAAGGTCTCTTACTCACGATTTAGGGTTTCTAGATCTCAAAGGGGAGTAAAGAGGCTGGGGAAAGGG
Organism: Lactuca serriola; assembly: GCF_051521515.1. Lineage (NCBI taxonomy): Eukaryota > Viridiplantae > Streptophyta > Magnoliopsida > Asterales > Asteraceae > Lactuca > Lactuca serriola. The sequence continues at coordinate 183,667,617 of NC_136411.1, read as the reverse complement.
TGCAATGTTCTTTAAATAGGACACAACCCATGGGATTAGGGTTTTCCTCATCCAGACCAGACTCGTCGAGTCCACTAGCCGACTCGCCGAGTCGGTCACTTACTTTATGCCCCGGATCCCGCTCCGACTCATCGAGTTCCTCCTTGGACTCGACGAGTTGATTATTGACTTAGAGACTTTCCTTTCTTTTCTTGGTGTATCTGATTCTAGGTGTTACAACACTCCCCCACTTAAACTAGACTTCGTCCTCGAAGTCTGCCACGGCCAGCTACCTTATCATCTGGTCACCACTTTACCACTAGGTACACACTCCGCCCATCCAATCCAAACCTTGAAGATGCCATCTTCAGAATAACCTGTTCCTTACTACCTTCGAGTACAACACTTTTATCCAACCGGTAATCATATCGATACTCCTATTACACTTATCCTTGATTCGCAAGGGGTGTACCCTTTTTCCCCTACACTGTCACTGGCCTTTCTAAGGTTCTTTCCACAAGCAACAACCTTCCCAATTTCCTCCGAGGACCGATCCTCTGCTGAAACCACAATCCCGGCCACTCCCAGTGACGGCCATCATACCAATAATCACAGAATAACCCCCATACAATGCCCCAATACTGAAGGCTCCACCGAGCCAAATTCTTTACTCTGAGATCATTTGATCCTGTGATAAGCAGCTTAGCATCATCCGATCAGTTCACGGCTTTTCGCACCGAATCCTTTACCATCATTCATGTCTAAAGTCCTGGTGACTCCCATCCGCCTATCGGATGAACCAAGACCGCCCTGGTCCCAACTGATCTACCATTACCCAGAATACCGGTTTTCCCCCATGCTACCTCGGAGATACTGGCCCCTCGCCCACCCTCCGCGAACCAAGCCACTAAAGAAAGCCACGGCTTACCCGCAGTCTTACGCCACTCCTGGTCTCCAATGACCTACCGTCTTCCGGACCCAAACATAATGTGGCCCACTCACATCCGGGTGGCTGCCTCTGTTGGATATAGTGTCTAAGTCCATAACTTTATTTGGTATGTATTTGATCCGACCCGGGATGGTCCGTTTGGGTTGCATGGCATTGCAATACTTGGATAGACTAAATGAGAGAATATGGTACTTATGATTATTAATATATTATAAGTTCTAATATATTAATAATAGTTTTATTTAATTAGTATTGATCAAGTATTAATCTAGTATTAATTTGGTGATCAAAGTGAGGCTAATTAAATATATAGGGTTGATTATGACAATCATCAAATCTTTTATGGTGGATTAATGATCCATGGTTTATGGGTTATGGATGTAACCATTTGGAGCTCCATGGATAGTCCATGGGAGTTACAAACCCATGGGTCATGAGAAATGAAGAGTCATGACAATTAAGAGTATTCATGTGAAAACCCTAATTGTGACACCACTAGAAAAGAGACCCTTTGGCTAGTGTAATCGGACCTAGTAAGGTTACTAGAGAGGGCATAACCGATTTTGAGTGCTAGAAGTATTCTCTCAAGTTATTCCATGTTTTGTGGTGTTGTGTGAAGCATTTGAGGCACAACATTTGGGGTGCTAGGCTCACAAAGTCTTGAAGGAATCCAAGCAACAACAAGGTATGTATTTCTACTAGTATTATGTTTCTTATATTCCCCATGCCATGCTAGTTAGGAAATAACCTTGAAAAAGAAATTTGCATGTATATAGAGAAAACATAGATTCAAGGTTATTAGGGTTGCATGTACACTTAGGAAGTGTTAGAATGCTCAAAACCCATCAGTGGTATCAGAGCCTAGGATTGTTTTCTGTATACTTGATGCAAAACTGCTTGAAAATCGAAAAAAACTGCTCACTGTCGACTGGAGTCGCCGAGTTCATGGGGAGGACTCGCCGAGTCCATGTACAAATTCATCCTACTCGTCGAGTAGGATCATGCACTCGACGAGTAGGTGCGTGTTGGGCAGTCTTTTCATGTTTTGTTGCTGGAAATGGATTAAAATCATTATCCCAATCTGTTTTGGACTTGTAAAAACTTTTTTCAAAATGATAATGATTATGTTAACTCATTTTCACATGACTTTTATCAATTTTCAAGAATTGTATATGTTAATATGATTCATGAAATTGCTTGGCATGAATTTGTGTTCTTATGAGTTTTTAGAAGATCATAGGAATTATGTGTAACCTCCATGTGTGTTTAATTCTTGATCTTAATTGTATTGATGGTGTCCATAACTTGTCCTCAAGTTATGGATAACCAAAAGTCACTTCTTTTAATTGTGATTAAAGAACGAAAGAGGTTTCATAAAATGAAGAGTCTTCATTTTTATGAACCATTAAAACTCACAAGTTACAAATTGAAGAGACTTGGAATAGTTTCAATTCTTGCCCTCAAGTTTTGGAATTTGAAAAGTCTTACACTATAATACTTTAATTCCAAATTAAACCTTAGATTTTTAAAAAGTTTAAAAATCAACACTTATACTATTATTATAATTTTATTATATAGATATGTATAAGAATATGTCATTCTTACCGTTAGTAGGCCTCATTCACGAAGCCGGTCTATAAGGGGGGTATAAGGTTGTTGCCTATAAAATGGTGACTTAATGGGTGTCCACTCTCACCCACCGCTTCCTTGATCGGTGGAGGGTCGTTAGCCAAATGGGTAGGATATGACTTTAAATTCTCATTAAAAGTATAATGAATTATAAAGTAACTATACATTATAAATTCCCAATCTTAGTTACTTTAGGAAAATTTGAAATTGGTGCTAGCCCATAAAATTACACTTTGTACCTTACCAAGTCGTTAGTGGAGCGTGTGTGGTTAACCGACACACTAACATGGACTAGTAAGAGTGGCAAAGGGTAACTTGACTTTATTATAGATCGGTGGAGCATGTGTGGTTAACCGGCACATCGATTAGGTAATATTGTTAAGGGTACCAAGTCAATTTATATGGTTATTCACACCTTGTTTGTGATCCTCGGCATCCCAGTCAAAAACTTGAGAGGGCACATTCGAGATTCAAACATGCCATTGAAAAGTTCAATGTATCTCAAAAGATCTAGTAGTTTCAAAACCAATAAAACCTAATAATAAAATATTTCGTCTTATGGTGGAAATTGGTAAATCGTCATTTACCTACCTTCAAATATTTTATATTGTGGATTACGTCATCCCTCTTCCACCTATAAATAGTTTGTTGGATCCTAGCCTTAATATTTCATTTGGGTGACTTATTATGGACTCTTAATCTAATGAAACTTATCTTCCTTCTATTCCAGATGTCTTCCAATAACGCTGCTGGCTCAAACCCTACAGGCTCCTTTTCCATAATGAACTTGTGTGGTAAGGTCATCTTTGATGGATCCAACTTTAATGAGTGGACCAGAAACATCAGAATGATTACCCGCTATGAGGACAAAGAATATGTCCTTGATAGGGAGCTTAAGGTTGTTAATGAAGCCACTGCTACTCCAGAAGAGCTTGCGGAGTTCATTGTGCATGAGAAGGATGCCACCAAGGTGTCCTGCATCATGATGGCCACAATGACTCCGGAACTCCAAAAATCTTATGAAGATTTCTACCCCTATGAGATGCACCTAGATCTGATGGAAAGGTACCATCAGAGCCCGCGTCAAGAGAGGTATGAAATCATTTCCTCCATGATAACCGCAAGGATGAAGGATGGTGAACCCATCATCGGTCACTTGCAGAAGATGCAGAGGTTCATTGACCGGTTGCTAAAGCTCAATGTTGACTTCCCTGAGGAATTGACGATTGACATCATTCTCCATTCCTTACCTCCAAGTTATGATCAGTTTCGTATGACTTATCATATGAACAAGGAGGAAGTCACACTTAGCAAACTTCAAGGACTCTTAAGGACAGCTGAAAATGGCCTTAAGGGTAAAGCGGTTGCTTCTTCTACTACTTTAACAGCCCCTGTTCTTGCAATTGGGCAAGGGAAGGGTAAGAAGAGGAAAAGCCCTTCAAAGGGTACCAAGGGTAAGACTCTTGATGGTTCCTCTTCAAGTGGGACAAAGAAAAGTCCCATTACTCCTTCTTCGAGCCCAAAGGAAGCACAGTGCTTCTATTGCCAAGATAAGGGACACTTCAAGCGAAGCTGTGCCAAATATCTGCAAGATGTAAAGGATGGGAAGGTTAAACCCACCCATGCAGGTATTTACACAATATTTTCTAACAACTCATCTAATGCTAATTCTTGGGTGCTTGATACAGGGTGTGGTATTCACATTTGTTCTGATTTGCAGGCACTAAGAAGAAGTGAGCAAGTGGAGCACGGGAAGATAAACTTAGTCATAGGCAACAGGAAAGCATCACCTGTTACCAAGATAGGAGTTTATTCTTTGTTGCTTAATAATGGGTTAATGTTAGATTTGAATAAGTGTTGTTACTCGCCCGAAATGGCGAGAAAAATTATTTCTTTTCATGGCTTGTACAAACAAGGTTTTACATTTTCATTTGATAATAAAAATGGTGCTATTAATGTTTATTACAATGATGTATTTTACTTTAAAGCAATACCTTGTGATGGTGTATATGAAGTCATGAATGTTGTAGACAATCTAGGAAATAATGTGTTGTATATTGATTCTTTTGATAGCTTGGATAAAGCATCCTTGTGGCATTGTCGTCTTGGACATGTTAGCAAGAAGCACATAGGCCAACTCCAAAAGGCTGGAGTCTTGGAATCATTTGACCTCAAGTCAGATGATAGTTGCGAGTCTTGTTTACTTGGAAAAATGACAAAGTCGCCCTTCACAGGTACTTGTGATAGGGGTGAAGGTTTGTTGGACCTTGTACACACGGATGTGTGTGGGCCCTTCAGAGTTGCTACAAGGGATGCTAATCATTATTATGTGACTTCTACTGATGATTACAGTAAATATGGATATATTTACTTAATCAAGCATAAGTCAGAAACCTTTGAAAAGTTCAAAGAGTTTAAGTAGGAAGTTGAGAATCAATTGGGCAGGAACATCAAGATGCTCCGATCCGATCGGGGAGGAGAGTATCTTAGCATTGAGTTCCTTGACTATCATAAGGAATGTGGGATTGTCTCACAATTGACACCTCCCAAGACACCACAGTTGAATGGTGTAGCTGAGAGGCGCAATCGAACATTGTTGGATATGGTTCATTCCATGATGAGTCGAGCTTCGTTGCCAATCTCTTTCTGGGGGTATGCCTTAGAGACTACCGCCCATATCCTTAATCTAGTCCCTACTAAAAAGGTTGCCAAAACACCTCATGAGATGTGGACTGGGAAAGTACCTAAGTTGGACCACATCAAGATTTGGGGTTGTGAAGCTTTTGTGAGGCATGAGACTCATGACAAGCTTGAGCCCCGAAGAGAGAGGTGTATTTTCATCGGCTACCCACAGAGATCCTTTGGTTACCTCTTCTACAGACCCAGTGACAATGTGGTCTTTGTAGCAAGAAGAGGAGTCTTTCGTGAGAGAAAATTCATAAGCCAAGGGGACAGTGGGAGGCAAATTGACCTTGAAGAGCTTCAAGAGTCCAGTGGTGAAGGAACCTTAAATGCTGTCAGCCAACCTGAGGAGGAAACTCCTGTTGAGTCGATAGATGAGTCTGTACCTCCAAGACATTCCACTAGAGTGAGGAACACACCTGAATTTTATTATGGTTATCACATCACCATTGAAGGTGATACATTTATCAGTGATAGTACACTGATAGATTTGGACGAACCTAATAATTATAAGGAAGCCATGGCAGGCCCTGAGTCTACGAAATGGAAGGAGGCTATGGACAGCGAGATTCAGTCCATGTATGACAATCAAGTTTGGAACTTGGTTGACAATGTACCAGGTCGTAAGACAGTTGGGTGCAAATGGATCTTCAAGAAGAAGACCGACATGGATGGGAAAGTACACTCTTATAAAGCGCGACTGGTTGCGAAGGGCTTTACTCAAACTCCGGGAGTTGACTATGATGAGACCTTCTCACCAGTAGCTAAGATTAAGTCTATTAGAGTGTTGTTATCCATAGCTGCATTTCACGACTATGAAATATGGCAAATGGATGCCAAAACCGCTTTCCTTAATGGGAAGTTGGCTGAGGATGTTTACATGGCTCAGCCAGAGGGTTTTGTCGATCCAAAATACCCTAATAGAGTGTGTAAGCTTGGAAAATCCATTTATGGATTGAAACAAGCATCTCGCAGGTGGAATTTTTGCTTTGATGAGAAAGTCAAAGAGTTTGGCTTTTCTAGGAGTGAGGATGAGTCTTGTGTGTATGTCAGGGCTGGTGGGAGCATAGTTAGCTTCTTGGTGTTGTATGTAGATGACATACTTCTCATAGGAAACGACATCCCAACTTTGCAGGAGGTTAAGGCCTGGCTTGGGAAGTGTTTTGCTATGAAGGACCTTGAGGAAGCTGCCTATATCCTAGGGATAAGGATATTGAGAGATAGGAGTAAGAGACTAATTGGACTTAGTCAAAGTACTTATGTGGATAAGGTACTGAAGAGGTTCAGTATGCAAGATTCCAAGAAAGGAGAATTACTAATCCAGAGTAATGCCAAGCTAAGTAAGACTCAGAGTCCGAGTACAGAGGTCGAGATAGCTGAAATGAGTCAGGTACCATATGCTTCCGTTGTGGGCTCGATCATGTATCATATGAGTTGTACTCGCCCTGATGTGGCCTTTGCTTTGAGCATGGTCAGTAGATATCAAGTGAACCCTGGCAAGGCACACTGGACAGCGGTAAAGAACATTCTCAAGTATTTGCGGAGGACTAAGGACTAGGTCCTTACCCTCGGCGGCAGTGATGACTTGAGAGTGGAAGGATATAGTGATGCTAGCTTTCAAACTGATAGGGATAATTTCCGCTCTCAGTCAGGTTGGGTCTTTATCCTAAATGGAGGAGCAATTACTTGGAAAAGTTCCAAGCAGGAGACAGTAGCTGATTCGACTTGTGAATCAGAGTACATAGCAGCAAGCGAGGCAGCAAAAGAGGCGATATGGCTGAAGAACTTCATCGGAGACCTTGGAGTTGTACCAGCTATAAAGGAGACAATGGAAATTTTCTGTGACAGTGAAAGTGTGGTTGCTTTGGCTAAAGAACCAAGAGATCACGGGAGATCTAGGCACATTGACAGAAAATACCATTTCATCAGACATAGAATAGAAGAAGGACTCCTCGTGGCAAAGAGGGTATCATCAGATGAGAACCCAGCAGATCCCCTCACGAAGGGACTGAGTAGGGTTAAGCATTTACAGCATGCAAGGTGCATTGGGCTGAAGGATGATATTAGTTTCAATAATTAGATTCCTGAAACTTGTAAAATGTAATTGACATTTGATGATAAATAAAAGTTGTTATTTATTTATGAGTAAGGTGTTACTATCTTGTGTTGATTGTTTACTATGTTTCAATTTTGCATGTTTTTACTTCCAGAATAATTATGTTATGGTATATATCATATTATTCAAACCATCCACAGTCGGTCAAACTTTGGAAGTAAGTATTGATTCAAGACTGTCATGAATTTGGCTTGTATGATTTGTCTAAAGTGCTTTAGACAATGCAATAGTTGCTACAACATTCATGATTACTCATAAGGGCTGAGTATTGGATTCAACCCACGCTCACTTGCATCACTTCATGGAATTTATCTCGAGTGATCGTGAGACGGTAATATCATATAAATCTTCAAACCTAGAGATATTAGTTGTTGACTATGAGATGGTTATTCATTGATTGTACGAAAACGCATTGGTAACTCGATGTTATAAAACGTGCCTTTGTGAGTAATTCAACAAGTAGTTAGTACAAGCATATCAGTCGAAGTTTATCTGTTCCTTCTAGAAATAGAAGCGATATTTGGGCCCCTCGATGATTTGGTTTTGACCTATGTACCGGGCCCGGTCAGAACCTAATTGATGTGTTCAATTTAGTTCTATGTCGAAACAAATCGGAGATCGAGAAACAAATGCTGGACAATAAGTAAGACCATGTTCAATGTGTTTGTCCGGCTGATATCATGAGAGCAGAGGATTATATGATCACTTATCTTAAATGGCGTATCATCATCATCTCAGTTCCGAGAGACTTTGAAAGAGCTACGATTGCTAGTTGGATTTTGAAGTCATATTTGCAAATATAGTTATTAGACTTATCCAAGTGGGAGACTGTTGGATATAGTGTCTAAGTCCATAACTTTATTTGGTATGTACTTGATCCGACCCGGTATGGTCCATTTGGGTTGCATGGAATTGCAATACTTGGATAGACTAAATGATAGAATATGGCACTTATGATTATTAATATATTATAAGTTCTAATATATTAATAATAGTGTTATTTAATTAGTATTGATCAAGTATTAATCTAGTATTAATTTGGTGATCAAAGTGAGACTAATTAAATATATAGGGTTGATTATGACAATCATCAAATCTTTTATGGTGGATTAATGATCCATGGTTTATGGGTTATGGATGTAACCATTTGGAGCTCCATGGATAGTCCATGGGAGTTACAAACCCATGGGTCATGAGAAATGAAGAGTCATGACAATTAAGATTATTCATGTGAAAACCCTAATTGTGACACCACTATAAAAGAGACCCTTTTGCTAGTGTAATCGGACCTAGTAAGGTTACTAGAGAGGGCATAACCGATTTTGAGTGCTAGAAGTATTCTCTCAAGTTATTCCAACTTTTGTGGTGTTGTGTGAAGCATTTGAGGCACAACATTTGGGGTGCTAGGCTCACAAAGTCTTGAAGGAATCCAAGCAACAACAAGGTATGTATTTCTACTAGTCTTATGTTTCTTATATTCCCCATGCCATGCTATTTAGGAAATAACCTTGAAAAAGAAATTTACATGTATATAGAGAAAACATAGATTCAAGGTTATTAGGGTTGCATGTACACTTAGGAAGTGTTAGAATGCTCAAAACCCATCAGCCCCGCCCTGGACTTAACTATCTGAAAAACCCTGCCAGTGAAACACATACCTGCTACATTCGCACTAGCGAATAGGGCCACCCCGTAGTCTTACTATACTCACTCTGCCAACTAGTGAATGCTACGGGCCACCCACATAGTCTTACAACACTTCAGCGCTGCCAGCCAACTAAAGCTACGGGACACGCCGCAGTTTTGCTAAACCAGTGCTACGGGCCACGCCACAGCCTAACTATACGCACATACAATTGCTACGGGCGACGCCGCAGTCTTTCTAAACTAATGCTACGGGCCATACCGCAGTTTTACTAAACTAATGCTACGGGCCACACCGCAGTCTAACTATCCTCACATATGATTGCTACGGGCCACACCGTAGTCTTACCACACTCCGCTTACTATCTGACCTTTGGTGAATGCTACGGCCATCTGGTAGTCTGACAACACCTTTCCACACCGACTGGCTGCTAGTGGATGCTACGACTAACCCGTAGTTGAGCATACAACACAATCTAGTATCCCCAAGCTGTACTCATGACCTATCTGGGACTCCCAACCGATTCTTCTGCAATCTGCTATCGGGCAGCCCGAGAATGCGATCTCACAATTGGCAAGTTTTCCGAACTTCCAGTTCACACTTTCCTCAATTAATACAGCCACCTGGGCTGTCTTTCTTCCTGAAAGGAGAGCAAAACTTGTCCTAGTTCCAAAATCGTTGTTGTTCATATAACATGATTGTTTCTCCCCTACTTAACTTCGGCTAAGTCTTTACTACACGCGAAAAAAATAAAACCGAGGATTTCCATTCCTTCCTCCCTTGCACAATAGGCATGATAACTACCATCGCCTTGATGTCGCTAGCGATCCACCACTATCCCACTCCAAATATCGTATGATTAACAAATACTAAATGAACACCTCATGCATCCCCGATACTGATAATCCCCTGAGCTCCAACCAATTCCCTTAACATCCGAATAACTAATGCTCAGAACAACCCCATCAGTGATAGACCACTTCCCTTGATGCTTCCAAAAGCTAACCCAAGTACCAATACTAGAACCATCAAACCCTAATGATGGTGGAAGGCTACTCCATGGGCCCTGTCCACCAACCTCCATACAACGCTCCTGAACCGCTTTTGGTCATGATCGATATAATACTGGACACTAGTTGCTAATAGTTCCTGGTATGCAATTGACATATGACAATTCTGAAAGTACAATCCGAATACAAGCAGAGAGATAACTCATACATACTATCACCTGAGTCCGGGGTAAAAACAACCCTCATACACATAGAATCGAAAATAGCCATTGATACATACCTGCACCATTCCCTGCTATAATCCAGATCTCCTTCATCCGCCGCTGCAAAGCCCTACCCTCTCACCCATCCGTAATCCTCAAAGTTGTCAGGGCAGACGCACTCGCGCTTCTCCCTTCATCGTCGGGCACTCGGCCTTCTTGTGGCGCACCTGATTGTAGTGAAAACATAATGGGCTTGCCCCTTTGTGGCCAGTCCCTGCTAACATGACCAACACTGCCACACTTGTAGCAACCTGAACCCCTGGAACGAAAAACTCCCTCGTGCAGTTTCTCGTATGTTCTGCACTGACTTCGGCCCTGTCGGCCTGCTAGTCGCTGATCTGAAGTCTTGGGTCTCTTCCCAGGACCCTCTAAAATATACATCTGATCCGACCACATCTTCGCAATGTGCTCCAAATCAATCTGCCTTTCCTGTGCCCTGCCAATCATAGAGTCCAGGGTCGGGCATGCTGAGAAGCTGACATGCTCCCGAATATCAGCTCTCAACATGTCATGATAGCGGGTCCTCTGCATCTCATCATCCCCTGCATATTGAGGCACCAATAAGGCCCTCTCTCGAAACTTGGCGGTAATCTCCGCCACCGACTCTGTCGTCTGTCTCATGTCTAAGAACTCCCTGGCCAACTGCTGAAGCTCCACCGCTGGCGCAAACTCCGCCTTAAACTCGGTCACAAAGTCGGGCCAGGTCATAGCCTCAATGGCTGAGGCTCCCAAGGAATCACCAACCGACTCCCACCAGTCTCTGACTCTGTCTCTCAAATATCCCGCCGCAAAGAGCGAACCTTCGACCCCTCCGGACAGAAGCTCCTCAACTGCACAGACTCAATGTCTGCGATCCATTTCCTAGCAGCAATGGGGTCCTTCGCCCCATGGAAGTCCGGCGCACCATTTCCCCTGAAGTCCTTAAAGGACAGTGTGCGGGATCCTGACTGGCTGGCCGCCATGTCACTCTTGAACGCCCTAAGGTGATCCTCCATCAACTCGACAATACCTTCCTTGATCGACCCAAAGATGATTGGGGTCGCATCAAGGATGCCTCTAGTGATCTCAAACGCGATGAACTCGCGTAGCCTCTCATCTGCTGGCTCGAAACTTGATCCCGAACCCGATCCCTCTCCGGAACTGCCAACTGGTGGCCTGGAACGTAGTACCACCATTCTGCAATACATCATGACAACCGTCAGTGATATTGGTACATCTAGAGGGATCATACCCATCACAAGTTCCCTGGTCTTGCCTTAGCCATCCTCAATTTGAGTACGAATCCTCTGCTTTTAGTAGTACGGGCCCATACTACCTTCCACATCTATCCGTACTTTCCTCAAGGACTGCCTTGACTCCACCAAGTCCCTTCTACCACTGTTGATCTCTGCTACTCCCATCCTAGGCTTACCCTAGGGAACCTCTGACTCCACCCAAGCCGGTCCTCAGCTGCTAAAGGCTTCCTTCTGATGCCAATTAGCCACCACCTTAATACCATCACATGTGACGAGGCTCAGATAATCCTTCAAGTAAAAGACTCGTCCCTGCGATGGGAGATTATTCAACCATGATCATATGTGACGTGACATATTTACCTAATGGCTAACTTCCATCATCCAGAGTCCCACAAAGCACAAAGAAAGCATCATTCAGACGCAGGAAAACTACTCAAGCAAATCTGTTCTCATAATGAGAAATTGTACTAGCATAAAATGTTGAGCTCATACTACCAGGCAGAACCTAAACAGGCTATCCTATTACTGTATACTTAATACTAGCATGTAATTCTCATAAGCTGAAGCACATAAAGCAGGCACATAAGGCATCATTCCTAGATCCTTAGTCCTATTCTAGCATGCTACTCTAATAAAGCTGATAAACATAATGTAAACTTGTGTGGGTATCTTAGGGTAAACTTACTTGAGCTCGGCTGATTGCATGCATCACACACTTTGTTCTTCTCAAAGTTCTTTTCTCTTTTCAGATTCTTTTCAAAATCATTTTTTTTATAAAATGGTTTTCCTTTTGAAAACTTTCATACCAAGCCCTTAGTTTGAGTTTAGACACACCTAAGACTATGTCCGAATCCATCAAACCAAGGCTCTGATACCAACTTGTAACATCCCACAATTGAAGGCTAAAAATTTCATTTTTATATAAGATATTACATAAAACCATCGGTATAAAAACATTCATTATAATATCTCATGACAAACCAAAATGTCAGTAATCAAAACATATTATCATAAAACCATATCAGAGTGTAATCCCAAAGATCTCATGTGCGGAAAACATGGTGTGATGCGCTGCGATCGAGCCGGCTCCTTTCCTTGAAAACAAATTACCTGAAACCAAAACTAAAAATCGTAAGCACGAAGCTTAGTGAATTCCCCAGATACCACATACCATACAAAACAATTGATCCATACATGCCATACATAACCAAGAGCCATACATAACCAACATATTCATAACCAAGTAAAGTGCTATGTGCCAAACTTAGTCTTGCTAAGGTGTTATGTGCCAAACATAGTCTTTCTGTTATGCCACGGGCCACACGTGGTCTTCCTGGTCAAGCCTAGGGCCACTCCCTGGGTCTTACAGACAAGTGCCAAGAGCCACCCCCTGGTCTTCCATGCAAGTGTCACAAAGACAACTATACATACTACTCTACTAGGCTACTCCGCATATAGTGTACCAGGAGCCACCTCGTGGTCTTTCATACATAATAACATACTGTGTGCCAGGATCCGCCTCCTGGTCTTTCATGCAGTATGCCTAGGGCTAACCCCCGGGTCTTCATATCATACATAGACTAAATGGGCCGACATTGTGGCCGTAGACCCATACAAACAGTGAGGAGACTCACCTCACACTGCTGAACTTTGTTGATAATCCTCTAGCTATTGACCGATAACTTTCTGAACCGCTGCTCCACTAGCTCCACTAGCTACTAGTATCAACATAACACTTAGTTCCAAACTGAACTCTAGAAGTTAAACTAAGTCAACTCTGGTCAAAGTCAAAGTTTCTGCTGCACTTTCCTGATAAACTTGAAGAGATTGAAGACAATTTCTGCTGAAGAAGCATTAGAGAAAGAGCTGGCATAAAAATATAAGCTTAAGGAGGAAGCAAAGAAGATTTATGAAAAGAGGATTAAATAGAAAGTGAAGGTTTCTATTGAGAAGAAAATCAGAAAAAGAAAGAGAATCAAAAGACTGGAAAAAAAAACTTTTCGTCTGATAAAAATATGAAATTTTTCTATGTTGAGGAAGTTCTAGATCTACTAAAATTTTCATATCCGAAGAGATTTGGAGTGACAAAGAAGAAAATTGAGTTGAAGTGAAGGCCCAACCACACCACTTAAAAAATCTAGTTGGGCAAGTCGAAACAACGAATTTTAAAAAGGGCGGCTTTCCAGGAGACAACCTGATACGTAGTTTTAGTTTATTTTTTTGCATTCAATAAATAGATGGTCGCAGTCCCAAAAAAACTTGGAGAAATCAGAGGATCTTCAAAGTTGCTGAAATTTAGATTTTTTGACAACATCTTCGTCAAAATCAGAAATTTTTCCATACTTATTAACTACATTCTTTCGTAGCTGCATCCTTTTTGTTTTTACATGCCTTTTTGAGTTGTTTATTCTTTTTTGAGCATTGAGAACAATGCATCATATGAAGCTTGTGGATGAAGTTAGTGTAAAATTTTGCATTTTTTGTTAAATATTTTAATTTTTTCGGTTTTTCAATTAAAATTTTCGTTTTTTCTTTTTGCATTTTATTTTCTGCATTTCATTTGCATTTAAAATTTTTGAAAAAGTCAAAAAAATATTTATGGTTTTGTTTTTATATTTGTGCATTTATAACAACAGAACGCCAAAAAGATTTTATTTCTAATTATTTTAGTGTTTGTTTTCTACACAAAAAAAATCAAACAAATTCTGAACAAAAAAAATTATTAAAAAAAATAGAGAAAATTTCTGAAAAAAAAATTTACATGAGACGAGGACATTCTTGCATTCGATAGCTCTATATAAATTGAAAATGAAAGTCCGAAGCAATCAGATAAATAGACGAGGACATTCTTGCATTCGATAGCTCTATACTAAAACACCACACGGGTGGTAATAATAGTTTCAGAATTATTTGCTTTGGAATGTTTGAAAAGAACCTTTTTTGACAAGTCAGGACCCACAAAGCACATACATATTTGTTCATACGCGTTACCTTTGCAGTAACAGAGAAGCTTACATTAGATCCTCATAGTAGAAAAGAAAGGAAGGGTAGAACTATCATATCTGGCACCCAAAGTTAAATTTCAAACAATTAATCAAAGAAATCTCAAGATATTAACAAAGATGATTGAAGAACTCAAAGCCGAAGGCAAAGATACAAAAATTCAAGTTTAACCAAATTAGAAGCCATCTCAAAGACAAATTCGCCACGAAAGAAAAACTGTGTGATATGATATTTTTCGTTCTCAAAAAAGTGAAAGCATATGTGACAACCGGCAATTCTGGGTCAACAAAAGTCAAATAAGTCAACTAAAGTCAAATAGTTAAGACTTAAAGCATGAATTATACCTTACTTTAAGGGTTCTTGGTTTAGGACCGATAACCTTGAGATTTCGGATCAAGACCGAAAACATAGTGACTTCGGTGGTACTTGGACCAAAACCACCCTTGATTTCAGTGGCTTAAAGGGGTTCGCGGTTGGGTGACTTCGGTTTCACTTGGACCAAAATCACATGTGATTTCGGTGGCTAAGGGGTTCTCGGTTGGGGGATTCGACCGAAATTACCAATTTAATTCGGTGGTGCTTTTCCCAAAGTGTTATATTACATGAACAAATGCAAACATCACATCTCCCTTACCCCCCAGGACAAATTCACCCTCCTTGTTTCTCATTTACATCTTCAAAATTCCTTCACTTTTCTCTCAAGAACGAGTTTCATACATCTTCAAACATTGCTAGGAGACAAATTCTTCAAGATAGTTCTTAGGAAATTGTGTAAGTTTCCTTGTTAAATCTAGTGTTTATACAACACCTCCATGTTAGTCATCTAATTTACACACATTATTATGTGTTAAAAACTATTAGGATACGACTTCCTTCAAGTGTTCTAACTTGAAGATCATCACCATCACCTCGTTATCCAGCCAAGAACACACTCAAGGTGAGTTTATACTCCTACATTTTCCAAGATTTTTCATGTTTTTAGGGGGAAAATACAAGTTAACCACAAGAGAACTTGTGTTAATATACAAATCGTTACATATGCTTTCTTACATTTTGTGTAAAAATACTAAATACGTGAAATAACGTTACTACCAAGCTTATGAACTTTCACATGCAAAGTTTGCTAAAAATACAAAGGTTTTCATTTCAATGGAACATACATTATAAACTATAATAGACATAGTTTATGGATCATTTATGCTATTTTTCCGTTTCCGGATACAATACAAAAATAATTATTTAAAGGCATAATTATTTTACACTACGTAACTACTATGGATGGATAATACTTCCACATACAAAAATGGTTATTCATTACACTAGGTAAACTGCCAATGCAACTTTGTGAGATACTATCTTCACGTACTTACTAGAGTAAATACTAAAGTTCTGTATTAGAACCAGAATCTCTCATAAGAGAGCATGATACTTGTGTATAGATCTATACGGGACTGGCAATCTCGCACCTAAATTGTTAGCTACAGTTAGACCAGCAGGTCTGGGGTGACAAATATCATACCATTCCAACGCCGAAAGAATGTCATATAGCTCACTAGTCGCTAGCATGGTTATAATAACTCACATGGTTTATTAACAATACATTTGGTTTACGGGGAAAACATACCTTCAAATGGTTTTATATAGATAAAACTACATTACACTATTTTCCAGTATGATACAATTTGCATTTCTGGAATCATACATTCAAATGGTTTTATATAGATTAAAACTACAGAATACTATTTCAAGTACAGTAATACTTATACATATCAGGCTTAAGGTTTCTAAGACTACAATTCATTTTAAAGAGATAATATTGGATTTTCTGGAAACACACTCTATCATTTTTCAAGGAAAAATGGCAGTGTTTTCCTCATACAAAACTCTTATGAACTTACCAACTTAATTGTTGACACTCTTTCAAAACTGTTTGTATTCTTAGGAAATCAGTAAACAGGTAATCAAAATGGTTTTTGAGGATGGAGCGCTACAACATCACGTATATATTTTTGTCACATGTATTTGATGTCAAACAAACAATGATTTGAATACAATGTAAACTTATTAATTATCAATATGATGGTTGTATGGCTTTGATCATTTATATTCAATTGTTATGATATTGTACATGAAAGTCATCCACCCCCGGATGTTTCCGCCGTTCTGGTTTGGGGGTGTGACAAATTGGTATCATAGCATTGTTTATAGTGAACTAAGTATATCAAACTATGTACGATATACAACTATAAATACTTTGGGGCTAAGACACTCTGACTAAGATATATACTTTTAAAATATAATGATATTTTTATAAAATTATATATACATGCATACATACTAGACACAGTAGCGTAATGAGAACCATATAAAAGTATTATGATAAGTTGAACACTACTATTAAGCTTAGACATTTATGTAATCATATTTGGGATAAATATAGCCTGATCAACTATATTTATACGAGATATGACTATCATATGTTTAAGATTAGTCGTGATGGGCAACGAATCTAAAACTTACCAACCCCATGCAAAGAAACTCTAAGAACCAAAGATAGAGTTTAAAATAATATAGGAGTATTTTAGAATACTAAAGAGTCATACGCTTAAACCCTTTTTGCATTTCTTATACCCCTATTATTGCACAGATGTCATGGCAGGTTTCTATATACATGGAGACCCCTATTTCCCTAACCAGGGAAATGGAGGTTGGATTGAAGAAGATCCTGGGGAGTTAACGGAGGAAGACCCCGAAGAGGATCCTGAGGAGGATCCAGAGGAGGAAGAAGATGAGGAGGAAGTCGAGGAAGACTTCAACATAGAACCCAGAGTCTACAATCCATCCCATGTCACCTAAAACCCCGCTCCCAGACGGAAATTCTAGGGCTCGACGCCCCATTGGGCAATGGATTTGAGGAGATGGAGACAGGAACAAGGCCAAGGCCCTCCTTATGGCATGGAACGAGGCTTCTACAACTTTGACAAAGCGGGTTCAGCAGACAGGGCTCTCCCTGTCACGATAAGTTGCATCGCTTGCCAAGGTGAGCAGGAAAGGGCATACGCCGACCATATCACGGAGATTGGCGCCACCACTGCAGTCACTGTTGTCCGTCTTTGTTTTTTGGACGAAGATCATGATCGAACCCAGGATCACACCAACACCCTGTAGGATGAGGTTACTGCGACCCGAGCCAAAATGAGGGAGTTTCAGGAACGTCATACCATAATGTAGAGACGTGTTATCGAGGTTGTGCGCTGAATGAAGCAGATGCAGACCTTCATAACTTCATCCTATGGCCCACAGGATACCATGCACCACGAGTAGTAATTTTACTACTCAAAATTTTGTTATAGATTAGGTCTTATGAGTAAGCGTTGGTGCTAGTTCTCCCTATATATAGATTCAACTCTACGAATAAGTGACTACACTATTCAAGCGGTCAACATGCTGTCAAAATTTTTACTTACATTGATGTATTGTAGGCCTGCTTGAAAGGTAAAATTTTCCAAATGCTATGTACTAAAATATATCAATGAAATTGCCATGCATTTTATTTCATTAGGGTGCCACTATTAAATTCATAAATTGATTGTCAATTTCTTAATTACTATGGAAGACTTCCATCATGAATCGCTTACAAAATGCACTAAAATCGAAACATAAAACACATAGAACTAAAATAATCTAGTTCGATGACACTCGACTTGTAACCACCATTGAAAAGTCATTATCATTTCATATTTAAACTTCCTGGCAGAAGAATACCACCATGCAAATCTAACATGTGTTACAACAATACATCAACAACTCCACCACCACCTCCTCTACATATGGACTATGTCGTTTTCCAAGCTGCTGTAACAGCCGTTATGGCAGCCCTCGTGGCTCAAATCAGCACAAATGGATCCAACGGGACAGGAAACGGTACCAATAATTCTAGCCAGGTACATCCAAGGGAATGCTCCTACAAATACTTCACAAATTGCAAACCTAAACCCTTTAATGGAAGTGGAGGTGTCATTACCCTGACACGATGGTTCGAGAAGACAGAGTCGGTGTTTGAAATCTGTGCATGCCCAAAAGAAGGCAAAGTCAAATTTGCAGCCTGCACCTTCATTGACGGGGCCCTTTCCTGGTGAAATATCCACGTCAATTCACTAACTCTCCTTGTGGCTAATGCGATGAGTTGGGAAGACCTGAATATCATGATGCTAGAGGAGTATTACCCGAGGGGCGAAGTACAAAAACTGGGAGCTCTGGAACCTCACAATGACAAGCTCTGACATCTCAGCCTACACTGTCGGATTCAGTGATCTAGCAGTACTTTCTCCCAGAATAATCACCCCGAAAATCAATAAGGTGGAACATTTCATTTGGGGACTATCCCCCTAGATTCAAGGAATGGTGATAGCTTCAAACCCGACCACTTTTGACAGTGCCAAACGCTTGGCCCAAAGACTTATTGATCATGGAGTTCACCAACGCATAATGACCCCCGTCCTCGAACAAACAAAAGGAAAGAAAATAAGAGAAACTTTTGGAACAAGAGAAAGGTCTAGCCGACCCAAGAGCCCGCAAAGAAACAACAAATTAAGACAGTCCACGCCGCTACTATCAATGTCTCTCCAGTACCCGCCAAACAATATGATGGGACCCTCCCAAAGTGTAAAATGCATCTTTCATCACCATGGATCCTACCGAGAGATGTACTGCAATAATTGCAACAGGAAAGGGCATACCACCCGTTTCTGTGAAGTGTTGGCACAACAAACCATGCAAACCGCCAATGCCGGAGTAAGCCAAACATGCTATGGATGCGGGCAAACAAGACATTTCAGAAGGGAGTGCCCAAAAGCCAACAATAGGAATACTGGGGGCACGGGAAGAATCCTAACAAGAGGGCATGTGGAGGCGATGAAAGACCCTACGGAGGTTACCGGTACAATTCTCCTCAATAACACATATGAATGCATACTATTCGATAGCGGTGTGAAACAGAGCTTTGTAAGTCATAAATTTGAACACTTTCTCAAGCAAAAACCTCAAACACTTAATGAAACATTTACTGTAGAAATGGTTGACCTTTATTCGATATGTTTGACTATTATTTGACCAAGTTTGACTTTTACAAGAATAGAAATTTTGGGTTGTCACATATATTATCATTTGCTTTATGTAACCGGTCCTTGTCTTAGTTATCATTCTTCTTAATCCGTTACCTAGCCTCACGTGCCCCTCATGTGATAACATTTTAGTTAATTTATGTCCCATGTCTCTATTGAAACGTCTTGTAGCCATAAAGAGTCATAAAGAAAATAATTATGCCTATGTATTTCATAAACCATTCCTAAGCTACTATAGCAACCACCTCACAAGAAAAACCTTTATCTTACATTAGGTTCCGCTGATCATTTTCTTGCAAGGAAGCTGATTTACATAAATGTGTACAATGATGCAAGTTACCATTTGGACCTAACGAGTTTCAAAATTAGCACTTGATGTAAAGGAAGCTTACAGTAGCTTCAATTTAGACACATGTCAACAATTGATTAAAGAAGTTCGTTAGAGGCGGTTAGTTTGTTTTTTATCAGTTAGTTCATAGTTATCATGTAATAGCAATTTACTTTTGTGTATATAGAGGAACAAAGTATCAATCAGAAATTTGATCTCTTTTCCTTCATTTTTCTTTGTTATTATGTTAAAATGGTAGCAGAGTTGTTTTCCATTTCTTCTGCAAATGTGAATTTCTATCCAATTGTTAACTCTTATGCCAATCCTTCATCTTCATCCTCTACTCTTAATCCTTCTTCTTTTCATCCAAAAGGAAACGATCTAAACATGATTCCCATTTCTAATTCTTTAACTGGAAACGAGAATTACATGCAATGGGAAAACTTGATTCAGATCGTGCTTGACACAAACAAGAAGGCTTGTTGATTGAAGGTACTTTGAAGAAACATGAAACGAAAGGAATTGGGTTAGATGATTGTACCTAATGACTGCATGGTGCATTCTTAGCTCTTAAATGCAATTTTAGAAGAAATTGTTGGAGATTTTGTGTTGTTTCAAATTTCAAAAGAAAATTTTCATTTTTGGACTATAAATAAAACATTACAAAACCATGTTTTATAAAAACTCCATATACCAAAAGGTTGGAATCATGATCAACTAGTAAACTGTATCAGAAAATGCAGAAGACAAATAATGTAATAGATAGGAAAGTTCATGCATCATGGTCAAGTTGGAACCTTCACACTGCCAAAAGAACAACCTGAAACGCATTTAATCCATCAATGTCAACACAAAGCTTGATGATTTCCCCAAGATACACACACATCACAATAATAACTATATGTAACTATATCGGGCATGTTTAGCTCACAACCTAATACGATCCTACTATCATCCCAATTGGGTCGGTTTGACTCACAACATGATTCCGTATTATCATCATCCCAACCGACCTATTTTGACTCACCACCTGATATAGTCTTTGTCATCAGCCGAACAAAACATAATAAACATACAAGCAAACAAGTAAGACTTTACTAGTCTAACTAAGCATGTAATCATGTCATAATATTTCATAGGCATCCAAAATATAGAGTATCCAATCATGACATTGGTAAAATAGTGATACACACTAGACATAAATAGACACATGCACATAGTCTTAGAGAGCTAAACGGCAAGCACGAAACACCTAGAAACCATATAGAGGTGTATACTAAGCCTGTAGCTCAAACCCCAACAAGTTTCACCTCAAGTGAAGCTCGGTCAAAATTCAATGGTCAACGGCCAAAGTTAAATTGAACGTGATATAAACCCCAATATTTCTAATGTATTTATTTAAAATTTGGTTATTTGATTAATTTGAATTTGGGCCTTGCATTCATTGGACCTTTTTCATTTTGGGCTTAGGGTGTGCCGTACGCGGGGCGCACCACCCTATGTATGTTGGGCGTACTAGTGTAAATGTGATGCGTATGTCATGCACGTATGCGCTGTGTACAAGGAAGTATGTGCAACATACGTGTCCAGACCCCAAAACCCTAATATCTAGGGTTTGCACACTAAATAAAGAACATTATGACCCAAGGATCTTTTCTATTAGTCTCCTTCTTGTCCCTAATCAGCCTCCACGAAACCTTAATCCCATTGTTGAGTGTTCCTGAGCTTCGAAGGTTTTCTTAGTGCATTTTGGTGTGTTTTGTCCCATTTTCAAGAAAGAGAAGGTTGGAGCAAAGTGGTGTTTTAAGGAGAAGCTTGTAGATTCGGATTATCTGCTCTATTCTAGCTTGTGTAAGGTATAAAGTCTTCATCTTGACCTTTAGAGGCTTAGATCTCCTTGCTTTCGCTTTTGGACGCTTTTTGGTCCCATAGATGATATCATGTGGTTCATATCATTTCAGAAGCTTAGAGTTGCCACTCTTAGTGTTTCTTTGGTCCTAGATGGATAAAGTTGTCACCTTTAAAGATTAGACCCAACCATGTGTTGGATTAATGTCTAAGTCCATAACTATTTTGGTATGTACTTAACCCGATGGTGCATGGTCCTTTTGGGTTGCCTTCACCAAAGCAACTTGATAGGATGAATTATGGAGAGAAAGGATTAATTATAATTTATTAATATATTATGAGAATAATATATTAAAGGAGAAATCATATTGTTTAATTAATATTAGTCAAGAATTAATTGATAATTAATTTTGTGGCTAAAAGAGATTAATTAAACTTAAAGGACTGGAACTGTAATTATAAGATAATTGCATTTGGGCTATGGGTCACCTTGGAATAATGGGTTGGACGAATTCTATGGGGAAACCCATTAGAAATTGTCCAAGGGATGTTCTAAAAGGGTCTACGGGCTGCTTAGGGCTTAAAGCAGTCAGATTAGGGTTTCCTAGTTGAAAACCCTAATAGCCTACATGTATATATAGTACCCTTAAGCCCCAAAAACGTGGCTAAGAGTTCCACTAGGGTTTGTGGACGTTTTGGGCAGCCTCCTCTCTCCTCATTCTTCATCTTTTTTCTCTTGGTGTTTGTGAGCCATTAGAGGAGTGACACTTGTGACTCTAAGCTTCCTAAAGTCATTACAAGGAGGATTTGAGATTGTTATTGCTACATAACAATAAAGGTAAGATCTAAACCCCATTCATATGTTAATATTATTAATTTTATGCTAGATCTAGAGTTTAAATTCTTGGATGAATTGCATGTACAATAGAGAAACATAGATCCAAGCATTAGGGTTTGCATGAGCACATAGGATGTTCTTATGGCCAAAACCCATCAGTGGTATCAAAGCCTTGATTGGTTTCTATTGTATTGATGCCTAGTACATTCATTCTTGTTGTAAAATCGATTTTTTGCCCCCATGACTGATGAACTCGGGGAGTTCCAATGTGGACTCGGCGAGTAGCTCCAACTCGGTGAGTCCATAGAGGAACTCGGCGAGTTCGAGCATCAGTTAGAGCGGATTTTTGGGATTTTTACCTATTTTGACTTAGGATAATTGCCATAATTGTTTAAAATTAATAAAATACGAATTTTATTGATTCCTTATGATTATCTTTGTCAAAATAAAAGATTTTGGTCATCTAATTAGCTAATTGTTACCTGATAAATGTTAAATTATTTGAATTATTTGATCATTATCTTGCAAGAATTTGAACTAGGTCTAATTAGATAACCACCAATTAATTGTTAATTGTCTTATTTGAATTTTGTGATCTAGAATATTCTTGACAAAGTTTGGAAAAGTTTCAAATTAATCCCTTTAGGTTTTATAGTTTAAATTTGAACTTAAAAGTTTTGTTTTTGAAATTTAAATAAGTTAAACCCTAATGTTTTGAAATGTTTCAAAACATGCCCTCAAGTTTTGGAATTTAAAAGTTGATTAAAAGTTTAATTTAGAAATGTTAAATTCTAAAACCCTAGTATTGTTTTGAAAAGTTCAAATCACACCCTTATGGTTTTATTAATTAATTAAGGTGTATAATTAAAAGAGATTTAATAAATCCATAAAGTTTTGGTTTACAATTTAATTAAATTAAAAGTATAATTATTAAATTTGACCACCTAGTATTTTAAAAGTGTAAAATACACCCTATACTATATATAACATTAAAAGTCTAATATTATATATATGTATGAGTAAAAGTCAGTCTTACCGTTAGTAGGCCTCATTCACGAAGCTGGTCTATAAGGGGTGTTTAAGGAAATTGCCTATAAAATGGCGATTGAATGGGTATCCACTCTTACCCACCGCACTCTTGACTAGTGCGGGGTCGTTAGCCGAACGGGTAGGATAGGACAGAAACCTTCCATTATAAGTATAATGAAATACAAAAGTAACTAAATGCTTTTACAAATTCCCAATCTTAGTTACTTTAGGCAAAATTGAATTGATGCAATTCCATGAAATTACACTTTGTACCCTTGCAAAGACGTTAGTGGAGCGTGTGTGGTTAACCGGCATACTAAATGGTTCTAAGAAAAGGTAGCAAAGGGTGACTCAATATTTTCCATAGTTCAGTGGAGCATGTGTGGTTAACCAGCACATCGAATAGGTGACTGTAACATTTGGCGGCACCATGTAACTTTGCATGGTTATTCACACCCTGTTTTGTGATCCTCGGCATCCCAGTCACAAATCGAGGGGCATATCGAGATTTAAACATGCCATTGAAATGTTGAATGAATCTCAAAAGACCTAGGAATTTTCAATAGATTTAAAAACTTAAATTTCTTTTCGTTTTTCATGGTGGAAATTGGTAAATCGTCATTTACCTACCTTCAAATATTCAGCAACTAGATTACAGCATCCCTCTTCTAGGTTGTAGAGTATTGTGTGGGATCCTAGCCTCGATGTTTCATTTGGGTGTCACATCAAGGATTCTAATCAACTTAAATTGAATTTTTTTCTCCCGTTTTGTAGATTTCAAAGTATGACAACTATGGTCTTCCCAAATCCCGTGGAACAAGCTTTCCACATGAAGATGATATTCCACGATTCGATCGTGGAACACGAGATCATGCTTCACTTCCTCCACCTCCTCCTATTGTTCTCCCTAACCCACAAGTTCAAAGGCTTGAAAAGTTCAAGCTCAATCAAGCCCTTTTGGCAAGTAGACATGACGAAGGAGAGTCAGTGTGTGCACACGTCTTAGAGATGAAGTCACACATTGATAGGTTAAGAATGTTGGGATCCGTTGTCTGTGAGGAGCTGGCTGTTGACTGAGTTCTTCAGTCGCTTCCTGAATCATATAGTGAGTTCGTAAGAGAGTACTATATGATGAACCATGACGTGACCCTCATCGATCTCACCTATATGCTTATTGCTGCTGAATCAGCAATGATTTGGCGCACTGGAAAAGCAAAGTTGATTGGTGGATCTACCTTCCAGACCTCTATGGATATAGGCAATGGCAACGAAAGGCATGTCATGGTCAAACAGTTTGATCATAAGAGAAAGGCAAAGTCTGAAGTAGTTCCGTGTTGTTCCAAAAGAGTCAATTTGCTTCTATTGCCAAGAGAAGGGGCATTGGAGACGAAGCTGCCCTATATACCTAAGAGATCTAAGATATGGGAGAGTCAAAACATGTGGCTCTACTTTAGGTAAAATCCATTAACTAACTTTTTTAAGTTCCTATTCTACATTCTTAATACATGATGTGATAAGATTACACTTTAATGTTTTGTAGGATCGAAGAAAAGAGAGGAAGCTTAAGGGAAGAAGTGAGCGGAATCTAATCGTGAAGAAATGGATTTAGATCACATTACTTGAAGATTAGATTCTTGAGCTACTACTTGGAGTTAGAATAAGATTGCTCAGAAATATATATTAACATAGTTTTTCAATTGAATTGCAAGGACAAATTTTTCCGCAATAAAATAAATTTTGATTTTATATTATTTATTTATCCTTGCAATGGTGTGTATGAAAAATTGATGTTTGAAGGATTCTATTATTAGCAATAATAGACTTGATTCTTAATTATGTTATTTGTGGAAATGTCAAGAATTTACCAAATAGGGAAAGTTTCTCATCGCCCAAGTTTCAATTGGAAAGAAACTTGGAATCATACACCTTGGTTGCATGATGAATGAGAAATTTCATATTTGGAAATTAGACTAATTCGTTAACAAAGTGTCAAGTGAAGGACTAGGAGATCGAGTACACAAGGTTGTGTTTTGATCAAGTCCACCACAAGAGTGAAAAAAAATATTCATCATGATTTACTAAAGTTTTAGTAAATATGATTATACTTATAAGATTAAGTGTAATTCCGAGTTGATTGAAAGAGTTTAAATCAATAGCAGAACGAACAAGAAGAATCAAGTAGGCAGAAAGATAAAAGTTTCTCTATTCTAAGAAGAAGGGAGAGTACCTTTTATTATGTTTTATGATAGGTCTTAATGATTAAGAACCATATCTCAATTGATCTTCTAAGTGAGTCTTAGTACAATTGTATGTCTGAGAAGAGGAATCAAGAATTGAAGAAATGGTTAAATCAAGAAGTCAATCATACTTCGTTCCAAAACAAGTCTTAGAGTTAAGATTGTGACATTGAGTGACAAGTCTTAAGAAGGTTTATAACATTCATCAAATGTAGAATTTGGAAAAAGGTTTTCTTATTCTTGCACATTTGAAATTGGTAAGTTGTGATTTCTTGGATAAGACAAAGACCAACGAGGACCAATTTGTCAAGTGTTTTGTCTTGATAAAAGCTACACTAACTCTTGAATATTTGTTTGTCGAGAAATGTTTATTGACAAGAGAATCTTACATGTCAAGGAGTCAGTGGGCATCTTAATGGTCTTGAAAAGTTTCAAGAACTAATCAAGAATAAACCTTACCGATCATCACTAGCACACGACTTGAGGTTCACAACCTATCGTGTTGACACTATCATGTTTCTGTGCCGTTCCAAGTGAGTTAATTATGCAAGTGAGTT
The DNA here is from genome assembly GCF_051521515.1 of Lactuca serriola. Classification (NCBI taxonomy): domain Eukaryota; kingdom Viridiplantae; phylum Streptophyta; class Magnoliopsida; order Asterales; family Asteraceae; genus Lactuca; species Lactuca serriola. The sequence goes on along the minus strand of NC_136411.1, from coordinate 183,641,146 downwards.
CTATGAGTTCTCATTTGAACGCATTAAAGGCAAGCACCTTGATCAATGGAAAGTACATTGATAGGAAAGGATGAGCTGCTTAACTACTTGGAAGAAATGGTGGGCACTCGTGTTACCATAAGGCAAGAAATCAAGATTGAGAAAGTTCGGTCCATATGAGTTTGGATTTGTCGCAAACTTTGGTTTTGACAAATTCGCATGGATAGGATCACATACACCATTAAAATCTAAGTGTCATAAGATTCCCTCCTTCATGAAAATGACTGTGAGGAAATGCTTTCACTAAGAGATATTTTAAGAAGATAGTGATTGTGAAAATTGTATTCTTGAATTCAATTATGGTTACAGTATCCCTTTCCATGATTCGAATTGTGAGATTTGGCAATTAGTCTGAATTGTTTAGACACACATATGAGCTATGTAAGGCAAAGGTGTATAAGTTTGAGAAGCTTAGATAAAGGACTAACAAAGCATTAGGTATTAGAAATATGAACTTAAGAAATTCAATAGGTATTGTTTTTCTGGAAGTTAAGTTGTTTTCTGAATACATGTCAAAGCTAGTGGGAGCATAAATGTTATGCTTATATGAGAATAATCATTATAATGGGAACATAAATGTTGTGCTTGTATGATTATTATGGCAAGTATTGCAAGTTAGCAATATTAATTATAGAAAACAAGAGTTATACTTTGCAAAGTCGTAAGGGTTGAAAAGTTGTTTTGCTATAATTAAGGGAGAGAATATTATGTTTCATTTCAAATCTAAAGGCTTAGGTTGTGTAATGTTAATAAATTTAGTCAAGGATACATAGTGCGTTCTCAAAATTTCGATTATGATTATGGCATCCCTCTTCATAGTTCGAATTGTGAAAACGTGACACATAAAATATTATGGCAGAAGATTGATAAAGTATCAGATCTTTATGTAAAACATTATGCATCGTGTCCCATACGCTTCGGGTATAGGATCGATTGCAAATGCTATAATATTTGACCAATCTAAAATTTTCCAAATGTCTAGCGCATTTAGAGGGAAAAAGGACAAGAATCGGTTTTGACTAAGATAACTAAACAACTATCAAAGGACGATCCAAAGTTCGCTGAAGATTGGTCGCTTGTGAGTAGTTGGAAGTATGGTGTTGGATGGACCATATCGACATTATTATGAATAGATAAGATTCTATTAAGAATGAGTTGTCATATGGAAAATATGGAAATGTTTCCATATTAGGAGCTGGATATTGAGAGTCTATGGCAAGATTAGAAAATTTTATGCAAAAGGATGTTCAAGGAATGTACTTTGAGTGAGAGACTTCACGTCTATGGAATTATCTTGTAACAATATCCAATAAAGAATTTTGTAATTTCATTGGCAATAGTCATTGTGACTTTTGCGCTATGACTTTACGAAAGGATCATTGCATAAAATGTTAGAATCTAGCATATTCTATGAGTGGCAAGAATTTGATATTCTTACACTTGTGATAAGGATTGGGAGTTGTGAAATGAGTATGATTGGAAATGTTTTCATTTGATCTATTTCACAAAGTAAGGACCGTAGGTAAACATTGTGTGCATGCTAAGAGCATGGGGCAAGTGTAGTAATAATTAAAGTAAGAAGTTGATTACCCGAAACAACAAATAATGAGTAATCAATATGGTGATTAAATAAAATGTTTTATTTATACCAAGAGTTTGGGGCCATATGGGATTAGTATTATTCTTGTGTTTCACTTTGCATGTTTTGACTTCCTGAATAATTAAATTATTTCAAAATAATCAAATTATTCGAATGGACCACAGTCGTTCATATGTTGGAAGTAGGTATGAATGAAGATTGTCATGAATTGGTGTGTGGATTGCCTAAAGTGTATTAGACATAAGAAAATGTTTGCTGCAACGTTCATGAGTGCTTATGAATATGATTTGAGCATTGGATTAAACCCACGCTCACTTGGATCACTTCATGAATTGTATCACGAGTGATTGGTGAGTCGATAACATCTTATATTCTTGAAACCGAGATGTGTGAGTTGTATCTTGCGAGTCGGTTACACATTGATAATATGTAAACGCACCAGTAACTTGGTGTTATAAAACATATTGTTGTGTGTGATTCAGTAAGTGAGTGCAAGCAAGCATTGAATCAAAGTTTATCCGTTCCTTTTATCCAAAGTAGGATAAAAGCGATATCATTGTGCCCCTCGATGATTTAGTGATGGCACCTAAGCGCTTGGCCAAGCCGAGACTCATTTGATGTGTTCAATTGTACTTTGTTGTCAGTCTTCATAAATCAGAATTCGGGAAACAGTACAGAGAGAATGATTCTAATTCATGTCTCATGTCTAGAATGGAGGAATATATGATCCCTTTTTCTAAAGGACACGCGTATCGGATAAGATCAGAGTTGACAGCGGCTTTTGAAAGCTACGATTGCATATCAGGATCTAAAGTCATACGCATAATAGTTATTAGACTTATCCAAGTAGGAGACTATTGGATTAGTGTCTAAGTCCATAACTATTTTGGTATGTACTTGACCCGATGGTGCATGGTCCTTTTGGGTTGCCTTCACCAAAGCAACTTGATAGGATGAATTATGGAGAGAAAGGATTAATTATGATTTATTAATATATTATGAGAATAATATATTAAAGGAGAAATCATATTGTTTTATTAATATTAGTCAAGAATTAATTGATAACTAATTTTGTGGCTAAAAGAGATTAATTAAACTTAAGGGACTGGAACTTTAATTATAAGATAATTGCATTTGGGCTATGGATCACCTTGGAATAATAGGTTGGACGAATTCTATGGGAAAACCCATTAGAAATCATCCAAGGGATGTTCTAAAAGGGTCCATGGGCTGCTTAGGGCTTAAGCAGTCAGATTAGGGTTTCCTAGTTGAAAACCCTAATAGCCTACATGTATATATAGTACCGTTAAGCCCCAAAAACGTGGCCAAGAGTTCCACTAGGGTTTGTGGACATTTTGGGCAGCCTCCTCTCTCCTCATTCTTCATCCTTTTGCTCTGGGTGTTTGTGAGCCATTAGAGGAGTGACACTTGTGACTCTAAGCTTCCTAAAGCCATTACAAGGAGGATTTGAGATTGTTATTGCTACATAACAATCAAGGTAAGATCTAAATCCCATTCATATGTTAATATGATTAATCGTATGTTAGATCTAGGGTTTAAAGTCTTGGATGAATTGCATGTACAATAGAGAAACCTAGATCCAAGCATTAGGGTTTGCATGAGCACATAGGATGTTCTTATGGCCAAAACCCATCACCATGCTGTAACGACCAAAAATCACGACACAAAATTTTTTTTGTTTCTAGATAAATAAATTACTAATACAGATTGTCTACAAAAAACCAAAGTAACCAATATTTAGCAAAACATCGATTAAACAGAGTAATTCACAATATGTGGAAACATGTGGTGGCGCTCTGTAATCATCCCGAGCTCTTCCATTTGAAAACCGAAGTACCTGAAACATAAACTGAAAACCTTAAGCACAAAGTTTAGCAAGTTTCCCCTGAATACCATACCACATACAATCATAGACTATCATAGACATACATATAGGTGTTGGATTAATGTCTAAGTCCATAACTATATTTGGTATGTACTTGACCCGACCCGACATGGTCCATTTGGGTTGCACTTCACCGACACAATTTATATGGATAGTCTTTTGAGAATAGTATATTTATGATTTATATTAATATATTATAAGTTCTAATATATTAATATGGAATCATATTATTTAATTAGTATTGATCAAGACTTAGTTTAGAATTAATTAAGTGATCAAAATGAACTAATTAAATATGGACTCTTATATATATATATATATATATATATATATATATATATATATATATATATATATATGGAATGGGCCAAGTTTATTTAAGTTGGGCTAAGCTTTCATGGATAGTCCATGGAGTGTTTAACCCATGGATCCTATGAAATGAAAGGTCATGGGTTTAACCCTAGTCTCCATATTATATAAAGATGTCATTGGTTGGTGAAATTGGGACTAGTGTGGATACACTAAGATGGCTAGCCGATTTCACTAGAGAGAACCAAGTATCCATATTCTCTAAAGTCTTCCAAGGTGTTTTGGTGATTTGTGATTCCATTTGAGGCTTCCACACTATTAGGGCTAAGCTCTTAAAGCTTGAAGACATCAAGCTACATCGAAAGGTATGTCATCTAACTAGTACTTTGTAGTATAAGAACATCATAATATGCTAGTTAGGATTAAAGCCTTGGAAAGTTCTTATTTGTGTGTATAATAGAGAAAACATAGATCCAAGGTTTATAGGGTTGCATGTACACCATAGAAGTGTTAGAATGCTCAAAACCCAACAATAGGTTCCATGGGCTCCCCCATGGTCTTTATCTATGATGCCATGGGCTCCCCCACGGTCTTTATATATGATGCCATGGGATCCCCCCATGGTCTTTACCTGGAATGCCATGGACTCTCCCCTCCCTGGAATGCCATGGACTCTCCCCATGTTCTTTATCTATGATGTCATGGGCTCCCCCATGGTCTTTATATATAATGCCATGGGATCCCCCCATGGTCTTTACCTGGAATGCCATGGACTCTCCCCTCATGGTCTTTACCTGGAATGCCATGGACTCTCCCCCATGGTCTTTATATATCTGATTGCCATGGGCTCCCCCGGGGTCTTCCATGCAAGAATCACAAATACAACTAACATACCACATATCACATAAACAACTACCATACCACATATCACATAAACAACTAGCATTCCACATAACATATAATGGGTCGGCATTGCTGCCTTCGACCCATAGATATAGTGAGAAAACTCACCTCCAACGGCAGAAGCTCACTGAAGGAATCCCTAGCTGTTACCCTGACAGTTTCCCGAACTATCAATACCAAAAATACACCCAATTAGAAATTGGGCTCCAATGCATAACCATAACTCCATAGCTAGGGTAAAAGGACCATTTTACCCCCATCCTAGCCTTGTCCAAGCCTATGACCCAAAATACAATCTGAAAGGCCCAAAGGCCTACAATCAACCAATGGCCTAATTTTCCAAATTGGGCCCAAACTCCTTACATGGCCCTGCCTTAAGGCCCAAGCATTCTTTCTAGTCCAAACACTTTGTATCCCCATGGCCCATTAACAACTCAAGCCCAAAATATCATAAACTACTACATTCATCAAAACCCACTAATGGCCTAATTTTCCAAATCGGGCCTAACCCCATATGGGCCTTATATTAAGCCCATAATTCCCTTAATTATAAGTCAAAAGTCAAAGTCAACGGTCCGAGTTGAACCAACTCGCCGAGTTGTCCTTCAACTCGTCGAGTTTCTACATTAAATGCACAGATCGGGAAAACTCGCATCAACTCGCCGAGTTCTCCTAATGAACTCGCCGAGTTGGCTAGGAATCAAACAACTCAATGCGTTAAGCCGATTCCATCAAATCTAGAAGCTTCCATTCTCGGATTTCTTCCCAAATGATGACTAGAAGGGTAAATTTTCCAAGTTTACCCTTAAAAACCACTACAATCAACCCAAAACCAAAATCCTTGACTTAATTGAGCGAAGCTTAACCCATTAAGCCCTTAAACTCTCAGAACATAGCCCAAAACACAGATATGGCATCCCAAGGTTGGATTATCACGTAAAGTTTCCAAGTTTATGTCTATGCATGCAAGAAAGGAACCCTAGGGCCCGAAATGGCTTAATAAAGGACTTAATGCATGGATGGGATTTAGGATTTTGGGAAAATGTAGCAAAGTGTTTAACCTAGTTTTGGGGTGAGTGTACTCTAGATTTTTTGGTCATGGAATCTTAGTTTTTGTAAGCTCGTGATGGTGGGTGGGGAGTAGTGAGGTTGTGGGATGGCTTGGAAATCCAATGGTTATGAAGTTGACAGTGTGTAACTAAGTCCAAGTGAGGGAGAATCATTTAGATTAATGGTAATATTTCCAAGTATGAATCAATGTGGAATATCATATTCTAGCACAAGTGGGGAGCCAGGTCTAGATGTGATATGAGTCGGGGGTTATGCAAGGAGTAATGCTCAATGTTCGGTTGTAATCAAGGAGAAAAATGATGAGGATTCATGTTAACTTGCCCGAGGACGTGAAGCATTGGGAGTGGTGCATTAATGATTCATGACTACGTCCAAGTTGAGGGTTATGTTAGAACCTCTCTATATGTTCTTGTCTGATGAAGGATTTGGGATTTAAAACATGACTCGAACGCCTGATAGGATCTAGTAGGCTGATGGTTCGACTCAAATTGATTTTTGGATAGATGTACTTATGGGTAGTTGGCAATGCCATGGGTTGGGCCCATGACAATTATGGAAGTGTTGTAAGACTACAAGGTAGTCATAGTATTTACTAGGTTGGTAGGAAGTGGTGGAAGTGTTGTATGACTACTGGTAGCCGTAGCATTCACTAGGTTGGTAGGCAGTTGTGGAAGTGTTGTAAGACTACGAAGTATTCGTAGCATTCACTAAGTTGGTAGGTAGTTGTGGAAGTGTTGTAAGACTATGGGGTATCCATATCATTCACTGGGTTGGTAGGCAGTTGTTGAAATATTCTTACTCTACAATTTGGTTTGTAGCATTCACTAGGATGAGTTAGAACATCACAGGAGTGATTGTTAGACTATGGGAGGATCATAGTGTTAGCTTGGGTGAGACCCATGGGCAAGGTCTGTCTGGTTAGGTTATCTTGGGTGAGCGAACCATTAAAACATTTGACAATATACTTAGGGAAAGTGGTTTTGGTCGTAAGTCTTCGGGCCAGTGATGGAATGATGGCAAGATCAATATGATTTGTGATCTTAAGCATTCTAGTGGATTAGATGGTGTCACGACGTATCGTGAACCGATGAGTGTATGAATCATGTGAATGTAACCCGATAGTCATATGTTTGAGACCGTTTGTTCTCAGATCATTAGTGTTTCGCAAGTTTGGGAGTTACAGCCTTTTGGGGGTCGGGTGACTCGACGATCAGCTGGTTAGATATTGATCTTGAAACTTCGGACTGGAAGTTCGATATAAATGTCTTGAAGGATTTGTTGTGGTTGTACACCTGGGTTGGAGTGAGATTTTTGGATTGGTCATTGTTGCACTTGTTAGAGTAGTGGGCTAAGGATGACTTTGCAGAAATTCAAGTGTGTAAATTATGTCATTTAGGCAGAAATATTTTCGTGTTGAAATTGTTGGAATCCACGATTAGGATATTTGAAGGTTGCTCACTAAATGTTTCAGCGGTAATCCTAGTCAGGGACTAGGGGTAAGAATGTCAAGGGGATGATTCCCACTTTTAGGGCAGGGTTCTTACATTTAGATTGATGGATGCGCTAGTTGAGAAGTATTTTATTGGAGCCATGTTAATAGTCAGGCTAGGATATTCGTTGTTAGTTAGACCCTTGGTTGGGGTCTTGTGGCGCGACCGTGTGTGAGATTGTCAGCTTTAGCCATCGGTTTGGAATTCTATACTTCAGTTATTAGTAGGACAGCATGGAACCAATGAGATCTTGGATAGATAAAAAAAAATGTGAAAATTTGGTTAGTAGGGTGTGATTTATATGAATTGTTTTGGCACCAATGGTTGACACTTATGGTGGGATTTGCCTTTGTTTTAAGGTTCAAGGTTATCAGCATTGGTGAATGGTTAGAGATTTTATTTTTCAGTTATCAGCATGATAATTCATGGTCGTATGGATCCATTTGATTCAGGTTGCGGAGTGGGTTCATTATGGATGTGGTATAGGATGGTTCTATCTTCCTGAAAGTCAGATATAGTTTAGGGTTTTCAGTTTTAGGCAGAGTAGTTGGATTTTCTTTCGTTTGCGTAGGACAGGGTGTTATGGTTCATTTGTTCGTCCGAGTATGTGATTTCTGCTATGATTGGACTTTGATAGCAGTGTTGGAAGGTAATCGTCTATATGAGATGACTTCTCAAGTCTAATCAGAATCCAGGAAGTTCTAGCAGGACCGTCTAGTGTGGCAGAGTAGGTTGTAAGGAATGACTTCGAGGAAGAAATCTAAATTAAGTAGGGGGAGAGTTGTAGCATCCGTTTTCGAGAATGGTTTGCTTTAGGGCATTAAGGTGTCAAAAGATTGGTATTTAGGGAAAACCGAATGTCACGACGTGACCATAGGTGTAACACCCGAATTCTCGAGATACATTCTTTTGCTAATTTTTGATTTTTGGAGGAATCACCATGACGTGGTGGCGAAACCACCACGACATGGCGAGGTAAATTTTGGTCGTGTCACTTTTTGGACCAACACAGCATAGTGAAGGTCACCATGACATGGTAGTTGATCAGGCCCAAGCCCATGACTCTTTTAGGGTTTAATTCATATTTAAACCTCTTCAAACACATTTTAGGGTTCATCATTAGCCTCCAACCCTCCTTTCACCCCAGAAACCCTAATCCTATCCTTCATTGAAGTTGTGAGTGATTTTGGGTGATTTTAGAAGGAAAACGAAGCACTTGGTGAGGTGTTCACTTATCAAGCATATTTTCTTCAACTAAGCATATCTCATGGACTTTGGTGAGTATCCAAGACTCCACATTTTCTTACCATGTGCTAGATCTCTTGTTTTTGCCCCCTTTTCCATGATTTTGATGGACTTAAGTAATGGGATCCTATAAAGTTTGCAACTTTATGAATCTCATAGTCATAATGAGCCTTTAGTGCCTTAGATCTAAATTATAATCAAGTTTTGATGTCATGCATGGGATTTTGGGCATTAAACCCTATTTTTGACCTAAAATGGAAAAGGCATTTATTGGACATGCAAGTCCATCAAGCCACGATTTTTAAGGTCACTTGGGAGTGTAAAACCTTTCCGGAAACTATGGAGGTACAAATCTAAGGATTTGTTGCTTAATGAGAATCTTGATGCATTAAGTTACCATTAGTGGTTGGGATTGGAATTTTGTGTTATGGAAGGGTTTTGAGGGATAATGTTGGAAACTTTACCCATCAAGACCATTGGAAAGACCAAATTTGATTCTTAAGCTTTTGTTGTTGAAGGAAAAGGATTTGATGGTTTAAGTTGTGCAGACCTATCATTATAACGTGGTTAAGGTCGCCATGACATGGTGACTTGGTCTAGATGTTGGATTTGGTGCTAAGCCTATAACTATAACTAGGATGTACTTAACCCATTAGTAGCATAGTCCTTTTGGGTTGCCTTCACCAGTGCAATTTGATAGGATGGATTTTTTAGAATAAGGTTATTTATGATTTATTAATATATTACAAGTATAATATATTAATATGAAATCATATTATTTAATTAGTATTGATCAAGAATTAATTTGGAATTAATTTTGTGATCAAAAGAAACTGATTAAATCTATGGGGATTAATTATGTAAATCAGTGATTCTTATAATGTGAGCTAATGATCCATGATTATTTAGATGGGCTAAACCAATAAGATAATCCATGGATACTCCATACAGGTTAAACCCATGGAGCATAAGAATGTGAAAAGTTATGGAGCATTAGGGTTTACAAAGTGTAACCCTAGCATTTGCCACATTATAAATAGACCCCCCCCCCCCCATGAGCCAAAATCAGCTACACACTCTTTTGAGTCAAGTAACTTATTCTCTCAAAGCCTCCTCTTGCATATTGGTGTTTGTGAACCATTAGAGGCATCACACTTGAGGTGCTCAAGTTTTCAAAGGTCAAGAACTCTACCCTACTCAAGAGGTAAGCATCCAAACCAAGTTTTATATTATATAGCTTCAATTGTATGCTAGCTAGGGTGAATTCTTTGGAAAAACAAAATGCACGTATAATTACAGAAAACATAGATCCAAAGCATTTAAGGTTGCATGTGCACCATAGAAGTGTTATAGTGCTCAAAATCTAACAGTGGTATCAGAGCCTAAGATTGTTTTCTATTATATTTGATGCTTACTAGTTTTTGAAAGCCGAAAAGGTCAAAATTTTGGCCTCTGACTGATGAACTCGCCGATTCCATGAACAAACTCAACGAGTCCACACAGTAAACAGGGCAACTCGGCGAGTCAATTCATGCACTCGACGAGTTGAAGGCCCAGGTTGCAGAATTTCGAGTTTCTTGGCCTGATTTGGATTAGGAACACTACCACAAACTGTTTTGGATCATTGGAAATGCTTTTTATGATATTGTAGTGCTTGTACTCATCCAACAACAAGATAATTGTCAAAGTTTTAAAATAATTGTTGTTTTATATGATAAACAAAGTTGCTTTCAAATTGTTGACTTGAAATTATTTTGATTATGAGTTTTGTTAGATTATAAATTATGTGATAATTTTAGTTGTTAGAATAATGATCTAAATGAATTTTAATGACCTCCATAACTTGTCCTCAAGTTAAGAAAAATGAAAGGTCCCATGCATTAAAATCCAATTAAACTCATAAGTTATGAATGTGAAGAGTTTTGACAAGTTTCAAAACTTGCCCTCAAGTTTTGGAATTTGTAAATTCTCATTAATAAAACTTTCATTCCAAACCCTAAAGTTTTAAAAGTTAAAATTCAACCCTTATACTTTATAATATTATAAGTTTAATAATATATATATATATATATATATATATATATATATATATATAAGACTAGTCAGTCTTACCGTTAGTAGGCCTCATTCACGAAGCTGGTCTATGAGGGGGGTATAAGGTTACTGCCTATAAATTGTGGTTTAATGGGTATCCACTATCACCCATTGTTTCCTTGACCGGTGGAGGGTTGTTAGCTGAACGGGTAAGATAGGACACTAATTCTCCCTCATTAAAAGTATAATGACAAAAATATAAAGTAACTAAACTTTTATTAAAATTATTAATCTTATTTACCTTAGGAAAAATATGAAAATGGTCCTAATCCATGAGATTACATTTTGCACCTTGTTAAGTTGTTAGTGGAGCGCTTGTAGTTAACTGGCATACTAATCTGGGACTGACAATGTGTGGCAAAGGGTGGCTTGATGTTAATCATAGATAAATGAAGCGTGTGTGGTTAACCGGCACATTGATTAGGTAATTTGTAACATTTGGTGTACCAAGTTAATTTGCATGGTTTTTCAAACCTTGTTTGTGATCATCGGCATCTCAGTCACAAACTTGAAGGCACAATTGAGATTTAAGCATGCCATTGAAAAGTTCAAAGAATCTCAAAGATCTAGGATTTTCAAACCAATTAAAACTTAAAAATCTATTTCATTTTTCACGGTGGAAATTGGTAAATCGTCATTTACCTACCTTCAAATATTTTACAATTGGATTACGGCATCCCTCTTTGCAATTGTAGAATATTGTGTTGGGTCCTAGCCTTAATATTTCATTTGGGTGTGATATAAAGGATTATCATCTAATCTAAACTTTGCTCTTCTTCTTTTTAGATGTTTATCCCCATCAATGCTTCAACACCAATTCCTTCAGGCTCTTTCTCCCTCATGAACCTATGAGGGAGGGTCATTTTTTATGGCTCGAACTTCAATGACCGATTTCATAACATCAAAATGGCTATTCTTTATGAGGACAAAGAATATGTCCTTGATAAAGAGCTTAAGGAGATTGATTTAACCAATACCACTCCTAAACAAATCACTTAACACACTACTCATGAGAGGGATGCGACAAAAGTGTCGTGTCATATGATCGCTACCATGACTGTTGAGCTACAGAAGTCCTATGAGGACTACTATCCTTATGAAATGTATCATGATTTGATGGAAAGATATCATCAAAGAGCTCGGCAAGAGACGTATGAGATCATTGCCTCCATGATCACAACTAAAATGAAGGATGGTGAACCCATCACGGCCCACTTGCAGAAGATCCAGAGATATGTGGACCGCTTGCTTAAATTGAATGTCAATTTTGATGAAGAGTTGGCCATAGATATAATTATACACTCTTTACTGTAACACCCATAAAATTCACACCAAATTTAAACTTTTAATATCAACAAAAGAAATAAAATAATAATTGTTTACAAAACATTTCCAATCAATTATCATCAGAGTGTCCCAAAACAAATCATAAGGATGAGGAGCAGTACGGTCATGCATTCGCCTTCCCACAGTCTCCTGAAGTACCTGAAACAATAAACTGAAAATTGTAAGCCCGAGGGCTTAGTGAGCTACCCCCAAAATACCAATACCACACTCATAAAAACCAATTCAGTAACAATCAATCAATCAATCAACATGCATATAGGTCAACCAACTCGTCGAGTAGGGCCTAACCCAATAATTCATATTTAAACGATACCTGAGAATCGGGGCGTTATATTTACCTTCTTGTTATGATCAGTTTCGTATGACCTATCATATGAACAAGAAGGAGGTCACTCTTAGCAAGCTTCAAGGACTTTTAAGGACTACAGAAAGCAACCTTAAAGGCAAGTCGGTTGTGTCTACTCCTACTACTACTACTTTTGCTCCTATTTTGGCAATAGACATGGAAAAGAAAAGAAGAGGAAGGCTCCCTCCAAGATTCGCAGGGGAAAGTCTCTTGATGGATCCTCCTCTAGTGGGACCAAATCTAGTTCTACTAATTCCTCTTCCAATCCAAAGGACGCTGACTGCTTCCATTGTTATGAAAAAAGGCACTGGAAATGAAGCTGCCCCAAGTACTTGTAGGACATAAGGATCGGAAGATCAAACCCTCCTTCACAGGTATTTACACTATTCAATCTAATAACTCCTCACATTCTAATTCTTGGGTCCTTGTTACAGGTTGTGGATTTCACATTTTTTCTGATTTGCAGGGACTAAAAAGTAGGGATATTGTCACACCTCAAACCAGAACGGCGGAAACGTTCGGGGGTGGATTACGTCATGTATAGTATCATAGCAATTGCATCATAGTAATCAAAGTAAACACAATCATTACATTAATTTATGAATATTTACATATGTTTGATACATGGATTTTATACATCAAAAGTATAAAAAAATATAAAGACGTGACTCTATATGCTGCGTCTTCTCAAAAGCCGGCAGGAGTACCTGTTTATAGCTTCCCTGAGAATACAAGCGATATTGAAAGAGTATTAGCATAAAGCTGGTGAGTTCATAAGATGTTTCGGTAATATAATTCCTATCAATGAATCTCAAAAATGTATGTACGTTTCCCAAGAAAATCCAATATTTTCTAAGGTATAAATTTTGTTTGAAAACCCTGGCTACCACCAGTATGTATAGTATGTTACATTTTAAAACCCATACAACCACCAGTATGTGTAGTATGTTCTGGTTGAAAACCCTGGTTACCACCAGTATGTATAGTAGTTTTATTATTTAAAATAAAACCGAGTATCGTATCCCTGGAATCCTCTAGTGTAATGTATGGTAGTTCTATTAATTAAAATAAAACTAATGAAGAATGAATTCCCGTAAACAAAGGTTAGTTTATACTATTGTGAGTTCGTATAACCATGCTTGAAATGACTGATGACCTCAGCGACGTTTCTCCAAGCGTCGTACGGTATGATATTTGTCACCCCAGACATGTCTGCCTAACTGTAGCTAGTAGTTTAGATGTGGGATTGTCATTCTCGAATAGATCTATTCACAAATCTCATGCTCTCCCTCCAGGGGACTCTGGTTACACTAAATGTTGAGGATTTTACCAGTACCCCGAAGGGTACAATTGAAGAGTTGTCTCACAGTCCTGTATTAACTAGTTTACGTGTATTTTTGTATCATTTTCTCATAATTGAAACCGTTTGTATACTTGGTAGAGTATTAATAATTATACTTAAATAATTATTTAGTGTTATACTCTTGCTATCCGAACGTAGTAATGAATATCATAAACCTAAGGTGCCATAGCTTATATGTTTGCCCACGTATATAGTCTGAATTGGTAAAAACTGTGTAATGAATTCCCCAAACTATACTCATTATAGTTTTCCTAAAATGTTGTGTACTTGGTTCGTGAATTGTTCTGAAAACTATGCAATTTTGATTTCAAGTTGAAAGTGCCCCTTATGCTCAGCATGTTACAAAAGGGATAAAATATCTAAGTATTTTATAAAAATGTGGAAATCGTTTGACGGTATCAATTGCATGAGTTTTAAACTTGTTGAAGTTCTTTTGTTTAGTTCACAAAATCATTTGTGTTTGGCTTGTATTGCCCCCTAAAAACATTTAAAACCCATAAAAGCGTAGGGGTATGAACTCACTGTTGGTTGCATGGAATGTCGAACAATGAAACTGGAATGAAGACCCTCGGGTTAATGTACGCGGCACTTAACGGAATCCTAATAACATTTAAATACATATATGCATCTATATTAGTGATTTCCTTAGATAAAGTGTTAGAGAACCGCTTGTTTTTTGTTAAGGAATGTTACTGGGAGTTGATTGAATCAGGGAAAACGGGTTTTCAGCCACGATTCACGGATTTGGGAGGGTTTGCGGCCGTGATGGGGGTTTACGGCCGTGAACTGTTCTCGGCCATTAACATCCCCTTGAAGGGTTTACGGTCATGAACGGTGTTCTTAAAGGATATATGAACTTTTGAAGGGTGTACGTCCGTAAACAGCTTGCGGCCCTTGAAGATTTGACGATTTGAAGGGTGTGCATCCATAAACTCAAGAACAATGATGTTGGATTCGATGAAAAACGTGTTTTAGATGCTCCAAAACAACCTCCAGAGGTGATTCTTGATGATTTTTGGAAGAAATAGGGGTGTTTTGGGGTTTACGGCCAAGAGGTAGAAAGAGAGAATGAGAGGGTTGTCGGCCAAAAAAGTTCAAATGAAGGTGGGGGTCCCGTATATATAGGTTGGGGGTATGGTCGATGGTGGGGGCCACCTGGCACCAACCGTAAACGGGTTTACGGCCGTAAATAGGTTTACGGCTGTGAACTCCGATCAGGCCATGAATTGTCGTTTTGTTTGAAGGAAAACTCGAAATTTCGCGTGGTTTTGGTCCCAACTCTTATGTAAAGTTCAATCATATAACTAAATGATTTTCCAAACCAAAGGAATCTGACAAGACTCAATAAAATTCAAATTTTTATTAATAGAAATCGGCTAATGGTAACGGAAAAAAGTTCGGGTTGTCACATCATTCCCCCCGATAGGGGGAATTTCGTCCCGAAATTCAAACATAGAATACAAATCATGGACTCGGAAAAGATGAGGATATTTCTGTTTCATTTGATCTTCGCGCTCCCAAGTGAATTCAGGTCCCCACTTAGCATTCCAGCGGGCCTTCACTATCAGTATGCGACTTTGTTTCGTTCATTTGATTTCATGATCCATGATTTCAACTGGTTCTTCCACGAAGTTAAGGTTCTCGTTGATCTCGATCTCATCAAGAGGGATCATAAGCGTTTCGTCAGATAAACACTTTTTAAAATTCGAGATGTGGAAGATGGGATGAATTTTGCTAAGTTCCTGGGCTAAACGAAGTTTGTATTGTACAGGACCGATCCTAGCAAGGATCTCGAATGGTCCTATGTATCTCGAATTTAGCTTTCCATGCTTTCCAAACCGTATCATGCCTTTCTAAGGTGAGACCTTCAATAGAACACGGTAAGCAACCTGGAACTCCAAGGGTTTTCGTCTCTTATCGGCGTAGCTCTTTTTTCTATCTCTTGAAGCTTTTAGTCGTTCCCGGATTTGTATGATCTTTTCTGTGGTTTCTCGGATGATTTTGGGGCCAGTGAGAGAGCTATCGAGGGCTTGACCTCTAGCTAACTGCGTGTCACCCACCTTAGCCCAGCACAGAGGGGATCTGTACTTACGGCCATAGAGGTCTTCAAACGGTGCAGCTTTGATGCTAGTATGATAGTTGTTGTTGTAGGGGAATTCGACCAAGGGCAAATGGGTGTCCCACGACTTACCAAAATCTATGACACATGCTCTTAACATGTCTTCTCAGGTCTGAATGGTTCTCGCACTTTGCCCATCGGTTTGCGGATGGTAAGATGTGCTCATATCCAGCTTAGTTCCAAGAGCTTTCTACAGTGACTACAAAATATCAAGGTAAATCTTCTATCCCAATCGGAGATAATGGACACAGGCACACCATGCAGACGAACTATCTCTTGAATGTATATCCGAGTCAGTCTCTCCATCTTGAAAGTTTCTTTGATTGGCAGAAAGTGGGCGGATTTGGTCAATCGGTCGAAAATTACCCATATGGTATCATACCCACTCGGAGATCTGGGCAATTTAGTGATAAAATCCATCGTAATCCTTTCCCACTTCCACCCAGGTATTTCTGGCTGTTGAAGTAGACCTGAGGGCTTTCAGTATTCTACTTTCACCTTGGTGCATGTCAGAAACTTGCCCACGAAAGTAGCAATCTCTGCTTTCATATTTGGCCACCAATATAACTTTTTGAGATCCAGATACATCTTATCCGAACCTGGGTGAATGGATTATCGAGTCTTATGAGCTTCGCTCATGACAACTTCTTTGTAACTACCGAACTTTGGGGTCAATATTCGGTTCATGAAATAATAAACTCTATCTCCCTTGATCTCTAAGTTCTTTTCTATTCCCCTCAAGGCTTCATCCGACCTATGCTCTGGTTTCAAGGCTTCCAGCTGGGCCACTCTGATTTGAGAGGATAAATAGGAATGGATGGTCATTTCCAGTTCCTTCACTCTACGACCTGAGTATTCTTTCCGGCTAAGGGCATCAGCTACCACATTGGCCTTGCCTGGATGATAGCGTAACTCACACTTATAATCATTGAGTAGTTCCACCCATCGTCGTTGTCTCATGTTCAACTCTTTCTGATCGAAGATGTGTTGTAGGCTCTTATGGTCAGTGAAGATAGTGCGCTTGGTTCCATAGAGATAATGTCTCTATATCCTTAATGCGAAGACCACTGCTCCCAACTCTAGATCATAAGTTGTATAATTGACTTCGTGTGCTTTCAGCTGTCTCGAGGCATAGGCAATAACCTTTCACCGCTGCATGAGCACACAGCGTAGGCCCTGATTAGATTCATCACAGTAGACAACGAAATCCTCCGTCCCCTCGGGCAGAGACAGGATAGGTGCGGTGCACAAGGCCTGCTTTAATGTTTGGAATGCACTGTCTTGCTATTCTCCCCAACTAAAGGATACACCTTTCTGAGTCAGGGTGGTCAAAGGCTTAGCAATTCTAGAGAAATTCTGGATAAACCTATGATAATAGCCGACGAGGCCCAAGAATTGATGGATTTCTGTGGACGTCTTCGGTACCGTCCAATTCTCTATCGCCTTAATCTTGGAAGGGTCCACGTGTATGCCTTCCTCTTTAACCACGTGACCGAGAAAAGTTACTTTTCAGATCCATAATTACCACTTTGAAAACTTTGCATAAATTTTGTCCGCCCTCAGTGTTTCTAGCACTAGCCTCAAGTGTTGTCTATGATCTTCCTCGCTTTGGAAATAGACAAGTATATCATCAATGAACACTATCACGAACTTGTCTAGGAAAGGGCAGCACACCCGATTCATCAGATCCATGAATACCGCCGGTGCGTTGCGTAGACCAAAGGGCATCACTACAAACTCATAGTGACCATATCGAGTCTGAAATGTTGTCTTAGGAACATCACCCTCATGGACTCGTAGTTGATGGTACCCTGATCTTTCGAGAAGTAGCTGGCTCCCTGAAGTTGATCGAAGAGGTCGTCGATTCGGGGAAGGGGATAGCGATTCTTGATGGTAAGCTTGTTCAGTTCACGATAATCTATGCGCATCCGAAAGGATCCATCTTTCTTCTTCACAAACGAGACTGGGGCTCCCGAGGGTGAGGAACTTGGTCTGATGAATCCCTTGCTGAGTAGTTCATTGATCTGGCTGGATAACTCTTGCATTTCTGCCGACGCTAGACGGTATGGGGATTTAGCTACAGGGGTAGCTCTGGGAATTAAGTCGATACGGAACTCGACTTGGCGCTCGGGAGGAATTCCGGGAAGATCTTCAGGGAAAACATCCAGAAAGTTTTAGACTTCGGGGATGCTCTCAAGGTCTTTAACTTCCTGCTTCTCATTAACGACATGGGCTAGGACTGCATGGCACTCCTTTTGCAGATATTTCTGGGCTTTAATGCATGAAATGATACGAAGGTTTGAGCTGAGTTTATCACCATAAATAATGAGAGTTTCGCCAGAGGGAAGATTGAGGCAGATAGATTTTTCATAACAAAGGATATCAGCATGATTGGGGCTCAACCAATCCATGTCGATGATGACATCGAAGCTTATTATGGAAACTGGCATAAGGTCGATTGGAAAGGAATGGTCGTTTAGGGTAAGGGTGCAGCCGATGAATATGTCGTTGGTGCTCTCTTTCTTTCTGTTCGCCATCTCAACGGTGAATTTTTCAGTTAAAGGTTGGGGTTTATGCTGGAGCAAATGCTTAAATGCATGACTAACAAAATATCTCTCCGCACCAGAATCGAAAAGAATGCATGCATAAGAGTTGTTTAGGACGAACGTACACGTAACAACGATGGGATCAACAACTGTTTCCTCCTAGCCCATAGTTAGCACTCTCCCTGTGCTGCCAACTGTTGTTGCCTTGGGACAATTTCTCTTGAAGTGTCTGATCTCCCCACAGTCACAACAGGTTTGACCAACGCCCGCTCCAGTAGCCTGATTAGTTGGTTGGGCTGGTGTCTTGCAAACTCAAGTTGTGTGCCCGTTCTTGCCACAGCTGTTGCACAGCATTTCACGGCATGGCCCGTGATGATGATAGTTGCACTTGTCGCTCCGAGTAAGGGTACTAGCATATCTACTGGTAGATGCTTCAACTGTAGGGACGGCGGTGGGAGTGGTAGCAGCATGAACTGTCACTACTTGTTGTTTCTTGGAGGGCTCATGCGAAGATTGGCCCTTTCGCTTATTCCAAAACTTTTTCTTCCCATCACTCGTCTTTTTTGGTTCAGGAACAGTTGCTGGTGCATCAAGATCAACCCCGTGATCTATAAGAGTTTGCGCTAAACACTTGGCGCTGTCAAAAGTGGAAGACCTAGCAGCCAAGATATTCCCTTGAGTTGGGGGCGTCAATCCCCAAATGTACCTCTCTATCTTTTTGCTTTCCGGGGTGACCATTCCCGGACAGAGGAGAGCCATATCGCAGAATCTAGTTGTATAGGTGGCAATATCGGAACTCTTCATCTTCAGGTTCCAAAGCTCGTGCTCCAACTTCTACATTTCGCCTCTCGGGCAATACTCAACAAGCATGAGTTCCTTTAAACTTTCCAAACCCATGGCATTGGCTACGGGCAGAGTTAGGGATTTGACTCGGCTATTCCACCAGGTTAGGGCTCTGTCGGTGAAGGTGCAGGCAGCGAACTTCACTTTGTTTGCTTCGGAGCACGCACAAATCTTGAAGACTGATTTGATCTTCTCGATCCATCGGGTTAGGGCAATGACACCTCCATTGCCGTTGAAAGATTTGTCCTTTGCGGTTATAAAATCTTTGTAGGAACACTCCTTCTGGTGTCCCTGAACATCCTCAAGATTTTGGAGATGGGTACCACTTTCCGACCCGCTAGAGCCGCCAGAATTTATCTGCGACATTGCGGCAGCCACAGCGGTTGTAACTGCTGCCTGGAACATGGCAGGATTGAATTGAGGAGGTGGTGGCGTCGGATCCGTCGAGGAATTGTTGTTCTTTCTATTGGGTCTTTTCTTCGGAGG